>NC_091454.1:88758528-89068983 GCF_027789765.1 Dendropsophus ebraccatus | reverse complement strand
CATGTGTTTGATATCCTTGACTTTACGAATCCAAATGTGGTTTCTTTTTGTAATACTTACCCTTTCTAATCAGTATGTGAGGGGTGGGGACTGTATAACTTAGTTTGTTTCCCACCTAGAATCTTCTAAGTCCCCAGCAAAAGGTAAGAAGAGTCCATGCTGCCCTTTCCTCTTCCTCAAAGTCTCTGGGCAATCTGTCAGACTGTTTATGGGGTCCAAAGAATGGCCCAATGTCAGAACTGTATATTGGCTTTACACAATTGTAAGGTCACACATCGGTGCAGATTGCTGTTGTAAATGTGCTTGAATTCAAAAGAACAGTCAGGCAAGCTTAACTTTAATGTGTATGGGGTGAACGTGAGAGAGAATGGTCAACTGCACAGATGTTCAACCAATAGCTGTTTAAGGCGTATTGCCAGCTCAAGTGTCAGATCATTTTTAGAGATGAGCGAACCTGGAGCATGCTTGAGTTGATCCAACCCCGAACTATCGGCATTTGATTAGCGGTGGCTGCTGCACTTGGATTAAGCCCTAAGGCTATGTGGAAAACATGGATATAGTCATTGGCTGTATCCATGTTTTCCAGACAACCTTAGAGCTTTATCCAAGTTCAGCAGCCCCAGCTAATCAAATACCGAATGTTCGGGTTCGGATCGACTTGAACCCAAACCCGGTTCGCTCATCTCTAATCATTTTACAACAATAAAGTGGTAGGGGCTACTTAACTCAGCCAAGCACCCATGGTAGTCTTTGGGTCCTATTAGACTAAGCAAATTTTCATTTCCACTGATAAACAATAAACCAATGCTAACGAGTGCTTGTGGTAAGTAACTGTAATCGTTCAACATAATAGACCAATAGTTGTTAGTTACGATCGCTCGTACACGCTAGTCTACGACGAAGTACAAAGGAATGATGTGTACATACACTAAAGGATTTGCAAATGAATAATGATAATTTTATGGTCCGCTCAAAAGAACCAATCAACAACATACGAACAAATTTTCGTTAGTCATTTCATCATTGCCTGCATACACACTGAAAGATTATAGTTTGAATTCAAATTCTTTGCGCGATTTTTCGCACGATAATCTTTGTGTAATAGGGGTTTTAATTTGCCCCATTTCTAAAGTAGTATCAAGTGAGATGCGAAAGAAAATGGCTTTAAGTACATGTCTTACTTAGTCAGCCCTCTAATAGCCTGAATGGTGTGCATGACCATTACAGAAAATTTGCAGATAAAATCCATAGCATGTATTCAGTGAGTTTGACTGATGCAGATTTTATGCTGCCCCTTTAATCCTGTGTCTGATTGAAAGAAGAATAAAAAGAATTTTAAAACTCGCTGATTACACTGCAGATTTTACCTGCGTGTGAAATCTGCTGTGAATACACCATGTGTGAATATACCCTAAGGGTATATTCACACAGTGCAGTTGTAGAAATTTCTGCAGCTGAGAATCTGTTGCATACATCTGTAAATAGCAAAAATAATGTGCAGATGCTGTACAAACAGCCATATTTAGATGTGACTACAGAGTTTCTGGTGTTTGAATATACCCTTTATATGATTATAGTGCAACGCCCTCTAGGACAGTGGAGGGGAACCAGGTGTAAAAGAGCAAAGAGTTGCAAATTTTTGAACAAACTGGGGGCTTGCACAATTTAGCATTTTTTTTTTCACAAGAAATTGTTGTAGTAGGGTTTTAATAATGGTGCAGTTCAAGGGGACAGGATATGTTAGGCAGCAAGAAAGTCGGTTCTTGAAGTTGGTGTGCTGGAAGCAAGAGAATGGACAAGTGTAAGTACAGTATCTGAATAAGTTTGATGGAGGCCAAATAGAGTTGGTAGAATCAGAAGACCACCAAAAAAACCCTGGAATGTTCCAGGTATGAAGTAGTTAGTACCTAGCAAAAGTGTTCCAAGTAAGGACAATAAGTAAACCAATGACAGGGTCATGGATGCCTAATGTTCATGGGTGTATGTTGGGAGGAAGGCTAACCAATGTAATCTTATTTCACAAAAAAGCTACTGTAGCACATTCATGCTAAAAACAAAAAAAAAGTAAATGTTGGTAACAATAAAAAGCTGTCAGAACATACAGCACAGGTAGCCTTGTTTAATAACTGTTACATTGTGTGGTGGCCAACTGTGTGTATATCACCAGGATGCTCTTTGGGTAAGAGGCAGTATTTATGGCAAGATTCTCTTGGGTCCTGGCAGTCATATGGATGTTACTTTGACATATACCACATTGTTGATGACTAAGGGCCTATTGGATAGGAAAATATCAACCTGTTTGCCCTATGAGCACCCCATGTAATAGGGCCCCAATTAACCCCTTTATAGTTACAGTTGCTTCTATCAGCAGGATAGTGCGTCCTACCACAAAGCAAAAATTATTCAAGAAAGGCTTGCAGAATATGCAAATGAGTTTAAATGGGTTATCTGGTGTTAGAAAACATTTGGTATGTAGCTGCAGTTTTATATAGAAAATAATAAAAAACCTATGCTTACCTTTCCGCATTAGCTGATGTTCTCCTACTGTGTCTCTGGGTCCCCTGCCGACCACAGCAACCGACTCAGTCACTCACCCACTCACTGACTGGGATGGGACACCGCAATGTCCAGTGAGTGGTCTGTCACTCCCTAGACAAATCCGTGGTGGTGGCTTTAGTGAATGGGGGACAGTGAGACGGAGACACTGAGGAAGCATAGAGAGGAAAGAATAGGTTATTATTATTATTAATTGTATTTTCTATATAACTGCAGCTATATATCGAAAGTTTGCTAACACCAAATAACGCCTTTTAGGTCAGAAATGGGGAACTTTCGCACCCCCCCAGCTGGAGGGCCGAAGGTTCCCCATCCCTGTTTTAGGTGATCGTGTGAACCTTAAAAATCTCTAAAATCTCAGTCCAGTGGAGCATATGAGGGATGTGCCAGAAAAAATATGTCCATTCCTTATACAAAAATTTTGTCCATTTCTCGATGGGTACAACATTAGTAAGATGATTTTAATATTGAAAGGTGTATTGATATTAAACTTGATTGGTGTATCATGAAGCTTTTTCATTATTTTAAGTATTTTTCTTGTTTAAACATACCATTGCCCACACAGATCAAGAGTCTTTGTAATCACAGTAGAGCCATAACACCTAAAGCGCTCTCTTAAGCTCCTTCTTTGAACAGAACACAATCGATATTATTGCATATTAAACAGAACAGTTATACTTATAGTTATACCAAAGGTTTTTCATAAATGTGATGTGTGAAACTAAATGTGCTGAAGCTTTTGGAAATAAATAGGTGTTTTTAATAGTTTTGTAGCATGATCACCCGATCGGGTCACAAGTAGGTTCTATCCACAGATATTGATTATGTTCATCATAGTAATTACTGGAATGATTTTTCATCACATTTTTCAAACAAAATGAGTTTTTTGTGTGAACGTTTTGCACACAGAAGCTCTTGAAGCTGTCTTTATATTTCAGCCATTACTTTACATAACATGCAGAATTCTTTAGTGTAGGCAGAGTAAAGCTTTCTAGGACCAATATACCCAGCTCTACATTTTAACACTATACATTTCTTTAAGCACTGCTAGCTGTTGAGTAGGACATTTATCATGTTTCCATCTATAACCAGGAGGCTTTCAAGACGTGATGTATGAAACTAGTTTATCCCAACATAACATAAGCCTCTCCGCTACAGATTACTCTTCTATTGGTTAGTGCTTAGGGCTTAAATACAGAGGTCGAGATTGGGACTCTGAGAAGTTTTCTGTTTCGATATTTCACTATGATTGGGACTTTTTATTTCTTTTTTTTTTTTTTTTTTGCTGAAACCACCAGTTGCCAAAAGATGATTGTTCCCTACCAGTTGCCGAAAGATAATTATTCCCTAATGTTTCCAAAAGGGGCATTTTCGTCTCCAATAATTCCCATAATCCAATAATTCTCATCTCCTATTCAGATCCTGGATAACATGCTACTTGGTTGAAGTCCAAATGCACAGCCTGTCTGAGATCATGGTTAGCACGAGGCATTGCCCAATGCCTCATACTAACTCTAAATGCTTTACATCAAGGCCAGGGATCCAAGATAACAGTGGCAGGGGAGTGAAGAAAGTAATGCTGCGTTTACATGGAACGATTATCGTGCGAATTTGCACAATAACGATCAAATTCGAACGATAATCGTACGTGTAAATGCAGCGAACAATCAAATGATGAGCGAGAAATCGTTCATTTTGATCTTACAACATGTTCTTACATCATCGCTCGCAAAATATTTGCAGATCGTTCCGTGTAAACAGTCGTTCATCGATTTTACTTATGTGCGAGATAGGCTTAAGCGATCGCAAAACGATTTTTCCGTACGATATATTGTTCCGTCTAAACGCTGATCGTTCTAAAAAAGAACATTGTTCTTTCAATATCATTAATCGTGCGATCGGGGGAATTATCGCTCCTTGTAAACGCAGCATGAGGATACCTTTTATGTTCACCGCCAACCTGAGCAGATTTATCAGAAGATTTATTTTTACTTGGAGAAACCCTTTTAAGGGTGTGTTCACACGTACAGGATCCGCAGCAGATTTGATGCTGTATTCAGTCATTTAGTTAGATATCTGCGACATCAAATCTGCTGCGGATCCTGTACATGTGAACGCACCCTAACAAAGTTCTCTAGAGCTACAGTGTTTTACTGTATTTACTTTCTGCATCTAAGAGGGAAGCCATCAGGTCCTTGGCTAAACCTTGGTTGTAAAGCGTTCGGGTCTGGTAATGCTCATCTTATGTATTATACGATGTGGTGAATAGTTTTCTGAAGTCTGATGGAAAAAAAAAACACGATTTCTCCAATGTCTTTTGGCTTCTGTTTTTACCATGGTCCGTATAATTATGGCAATGCCATAATGCAGCATTTTGATTGTTTCTTATTATGACATGTCTTTTTTTTTTTTTTTTGATGGGGTGATCAAAGAATTGACTGTGGAAATCACACATCCAGTTCTCTCTCTAATATCTGTACAATTATGTCTAAAATCCTGGCAACTTGCACAGCTATTGGGTTATATTGAAAGGGGGGGTGAGGCCTGGTTTCCAGTGCATTTGGATTACATTCCAAATACATATGTGGAAACATTTTTTTTTATTACAAGAACGTCCATTGTTTGCAATTAAAACAGCCGCTCTTGTCATTAACTAACAAATGTGTTGCATTAAAGTCAATGCAAACAACGGCTGTTTACACAGTGTATTAAACAATGTCCGTTTTTTGGGACAGCCGTGGAAATAAGTTGTGTATTGAAATCAATGCAATCTTCAGTGCAATGCACTTGCTACAATAGCCATCTTCTTTGAGTGTGAATGTGAACTTAGCTTCGAGGGGAGGGTTTGCACAAAGCCAGAAACAGACTATAAACAGCGAACACATCATAAACGAAAGACTGAGATTTTCCCAGATCCATTTCTGAATTTGGCTTCGAAAATCTGTCAGATTAAATTATGTTCACAATGTGAAAATAGTCTATTGATAATATTGGCTGCAAATTATGTCCATTTGCTGCAGTCATTATCTATAGGCAGCCATCTTTTGTAGCTAAAATGACATCTGTCCTGGATTACAGAAATTGTAAAATGAATGGAATGAAGTGAAAAAAAGTGAAGTCTCAGTGTTTTCGTTATACGTGTCCGCATGTTATGATCTGTTACTGGCTTTATATTCAAAAATTGCAACTAAAAGTGTAAAGATGTGAACACACTGTAAATGGCTCTTTCAATAAGAGATCTATCTTTGTTGAGAATATTATTCCTCGTTTGTCGTATGATCTGTGTTTGCAGTGATAAAAACTGACTACATTGGACACTTGATATATACATTACATGTTGTCTTTTAAAAAAACTACTTTTAAACTTGCAGCCCTGTGCCAAACTGGCATGGCCTAGAGTGACTATGCATTAGGCTGGCACAACCTCTCCATCCCTCCTCCCCACCCTCTTTTTCATTAGGAATGCTCCAGGCAGATTTTTGAGGTTATCAATGGCATTCAATTCACCTGTAACTGGTTTTAATGTTATGGCTGATCAATGTATATGTTAATATGTATTTCATCTTTGCATGCTGAAATAGCACTGTGTTTGTATATTAGTCATGGCTGTCTTTGAGCACCAATTCTTTTTCTGTGAAAATGATATGGGATTCATGTTGAAAAAATCTGAGGAAAGCTCACACATCGGCTCCAGGTGTAGCAAGCGGTTTCCAAGAGACTGCAATGATGAACTTCTATTTCTCCCTCCTCCACTCTGCTTTCATGACTGTAAGAAAAAAAAAGTACTGCAGAGATAAACTGGAGCATACGGGAGGAAAGGGTTTAAAAGGCACAGTAGTAAAATAAGAAACACATTCATATATCAGGATGACAGCATTATCTTGCCTTGTAAAGCCCATCAGTATTGCATCTGCTGCGGAACATGCTTCTGTAACCAGGCCTGGCCCAGACACATTACTGCAGAGATATAGAGTCCAGTACTTTACTGAATGTTTTATTTGGATAACTAGAAAGTGTTGACAAGTTAATTGGAACCCATAGCAGCCATTGTATGTATCAGCCTTAATAATCATGGTCTGACCATGATTAAGCACACATGCGCACGAAACGCGTTGGTAAGATGCAGCAGTCAAGTTTTTATCCGAAGATGAAATAAAGCATTTATATATTTTTTTTTTCCACGAAGTGCTGGAACCGTCACCAATTTCTTGTCTTCATGGGGATGTATATAGTATAGGGGAATAATTAAAGAGGGTGTATACAGTATGGGGGCCCAACTACAGGGGAACTTACAGTTTAGGAGCCTAACAACAGTGGGACACACAGCATGGTAGCTAACTACTATAGTGGAGTTAAAGTGTGCAGGCATACTGTGTTTCTCCTAAAGATCTACCCCAAAAATCAGATCTGTCCCAAAAATAATCTCTAGCCCTTTTTTTCTGGAGACAAATATAATATAAGGCCCTGTCATATATTTTAATGTCAAACAAACATACAAAGGCATAACAAAGTTGCATTCCCCATGCATGCATCCATTCACTGATCTCTCAATACCAGTTCATACCAGGCAGATTCTAGGTTTTCTGCTGCCTGTGGCGAAACTAAGTTGCCCCTACCCCCCGTCCCTTGTTTCTCCAAGCATAAAAGCACCTGACATACAGTATACAAGAAAGAATGCATTGTGACTACTCATGTTTATCTTATTCATGGTCATACTACCATTACACCTTGTGCTCAATTTAAAGCACTAGTGATCACTTGTAGCGTAGTGATGTCTGAAGCATATAACAATACCTGCAAAGTGTTTCCAGTCATGACTTCCTTGCATTCTACCTCTGTGTCCAGCCATCATTTGCAGGTCATGAGGTCAATGAAGTCAGTGGTCTGTAGCAGACAGTAGAATTTATGGCCACTCCTTTAAAACATCCTGCCCTTAAAAGACTCTACCAATCTGCCACCTGAGCAATAAACTCATTTAGCCTCATGGCAGAAACGGCCCTGGTTCATACACAGCCTATGCTCTTCCCACTTGTTCATATTCCCCTATCCCTTTCTTGGAAAGTACCCACCAGGGTGCACTCAATACTGTCCTATTATTCAAGCCCTTAAAAAGGTTGTTCCACCATTAGAAGTTATCTATCTTCCTTGGGATAAAAAAAAAATAACTAACTTATCACAGGGGATCCAACTGCTGCAACCCTCCACAACTTCGAGAACAGGAATTAGGTCCCCTTCAGAATGGAGTGGTGACCACACGTGCACACATCTTCTCTATTCATTCTCTATGGGAGCTCCTGGAGATGGCCATATATAGTGCTTTTTCTCTAGCAGTTGTCACATATGTGAGAAGCTATTTGGTTGAGTATAGCTTGTAAAGGCACTGCAAGTGAACACTGATCTGGCTGATTTACAGGGCACAATTAATCATCTATCCATTTAAAGCAAAAGTCTGGGCATTTTCAATATTTGACAGACGGCAGGGACAGGGGAGAACATTGCAATAATGCAGTACTTTACCTCCCCATGTGTCCCCAATGTGCCGTCTGACCGACCCCAGGATCCCCGCCAGAAGGCATTTTCTCCCATGTTGTGATGACATCACGACTTGTGGGTAAAATGCCTGTCCCCGCTGATGGACCGCCCTCTCAGCATATCAGTGACTAGTGCGTTGTCCCACCACAGTGTGGCTAAGCAGGCTGTCCATCAACCAGGTTGTGACGTTGGCAGCACAGGAGATCCCGGAGTGACGATCCAGCGCTGGATAGGCACTGGGAGAGGTGGATGGTTTGTTATGTTCCACCTGGCCCCCTGGCGTTTGACAGTTTTTACTAGCGGCTGGACTTATCTTTGGATTGGAAACTAAGAAAAAAAATTGCACTCATAGAAACATAGATGTTGATGCAGCCATAGGCTGTATCCATGTGATGTTTGCCATGTTAAGACGGTCCACAGGCCTTATTCACAGTTTCAATGGATCGGGGAGACAGCAAAATTTAAAAGCCAATCATTCAGGTTCATATAAACCCGAACCCCTGCAGGTTTACTCGTCATTAATCCAGTCCTAATCCATATCTGTAAAATATTCTGAATTCAATAGCAGCAGCACATGCCTACTTATTATAAGCAGACAGAAATGTGTGCTAACTTTCCTTGTAAGTCTGTTGGACCAATGGAGACCATAGTTCTTCCAGTTACTCGTCCTTTGGAAAAGTGACACGAGGTGCAAAATACAAACTTTTGCATACAACAGGCTACGATTTACAAAACTGATGACGATTGTATAATTTTACCATATACCAGTATTTTTTTTTTATCTGATTTTTTATTTTAGTTTTTTTCTTCATCTTACAGTGACCTCATATTCACTGATTCAATCCATTTTATTTTCCAATAATCTCTTGCCATAGGTATACATAGTGAATGTATACCTGTATATAGATAAGATACCAACAACCTATCCCTGTGGTTTCTTAGATGAATAAAACCTGCAATAACACTATAAAAAAAAAAACATTAAACAATATTGGTGTTATCATCCTAAAAGTGTGTGGTTTACCATCGTCATGATAGAGGAAAGAAAGTACTGCCTTTTTCACTGCAAGAGTTAAACCTTCCAGTAAGGGAACATCCCATTGATAGGAAGGAAGAGAAAAATGCAGTTTTACAGCTGATGTCTGAACGCTCAGCCCTCTGTGGTCTCCAGTTGTATGTCAGACAGCAGTGAGCATGAATGAGAGTAGCAAACGGGAGTAAGCAAGGGAGAAGGAGCTGGTTCCATCCAGCTCTCCTAATCATCCCATCCTTCGAGTGATGCCTGCAATAACGGAGGAGTTGTGCCCGTCAGGCGATTGATCCAGTGCTGCAGGTTCCTTGCTCAAGTAGCAGTGTGGAGCTGTGTGACTGATACAGTGTCATTAGATGACACAGAGCTGATCTCTGCATCAGCCAGGAGGAATCAAACCGTGTCACTCCCCTCTGGGACTACCTTCTCCTGTAATACGCGCTAGGAATTCGTATGCTTGTGCTGCTGTTACATCTTTCTTAGGAGGTCTGTGTATGAGCATTGCCGGTGGAAAGCAGCATAGAAGAATGATAGCTGTCTCTTTCAAATGTCGCTGTCAAATCCTGCGGAGATTGGTTAAAGGTAAGGTGCTTTTTTCCTTGTGCGGTTTCAGCTAGTGACACTCTCCCAGGCTTTCCGAATACGCTGGCTCATGCTTTTGACTTACAAATATGCCTGTCCTAACAATTTATAGTCAAGCAGCAGAGAGCAGAGTATTCAGAGCTTGGGTCTTGTATAAGCCATTCACATCAGGGCCTTTTATGCTACCTGCAGTTCTCTCCATATTTTATGCTGCTCTTTTATCCCCATCTACTCTGGTGCCAGAATGGGATCAGTGGCATATATTCAGGTGGCATATTGTCTTGGGAAAGTCTTCATCAATCCTTCATAAAGATCTATAGGAAAAGCGGAAGTTCACAGGAGATAAGTTTTTGTACAAATTGCCTGGAATTTGGATGCACGCTTTCCTTCTGGGGTATGTATAGAAATCTCGCCTCTGATGTTGCATGGGGATGTTTAGGAAGTGCAGCAGCAAAGCGGCTGTGCCTCGTCTTAGCTGCATGAAGCTGCCATTAGGAAATGGTGAACCTGTGACCTCATGATCTCATTTTAAAGCCATATATTTGCTTAAGTGATTTCTGTCAAAAAGACGGATAGCATTAGTTTCCATGGATTTCAAGTTCTCCCATTTAAACAGATATGGAAAGAAACCAAAGCAAATCATTATTCTGCAGGAGTACAATAAGAGAGACCTTATTCCAGCATTACAAACCAGTATAGCTGCATTCATTATTTTACAGAACAAGCCTCTATGGCATCGCCTACATTATAAATAAGTCATACCTCCGTCTACAGCTCTATCACCCGAGTGTTGTGCTCAGGTCATTTAAAAAGCACTGCACGTCCATTAGTGCACACAGCCGTGCTTGCTCTCTGGCAGTGATGGGGTTAAGCCTAGAGACTGCATGTATTATGTACATTCTGTTACCTTTATGTTGACTGTGCACGTTAGTCTTTATTCCACCGTTAATACAAACACCACATTGTAATGTTACATGTGGACATGTCTTCCCCTGGGCCATTGACGGTAGCTCGCTGCAGCGACTTGATAATGATATTTTAATAAGATTGTTACAGAGCTGCTGGTTGCAATGCAGCCAGCTGAGAATTGTCACTGTTCATTTGTGTTCCATTGTCGGGGGTTCTGATACTGTGCACTCATACTCTGTGAAAATGGCCCCGATCTTGTGTTGAGTGTTTTGTTTCTGTGGCATGTTTTGTTCATATGGAACCCAGGTATTGATTGGGCAAGATGAGCATGCTCTGATTTCTATTCATTTCCCAGCAATACCCAGGAAGGAAAGGGATAGATAAACCAGCGCTGATCTACAGTACTTTTGTTACACATTTGATCTGATGATAAGTAACATTGCTTTGATGAATGATTTAGAAAGATTGTCTTTTAATTAGAAATCCTGTAGAAATGCAAATGATTTTATTACACAATTCACCTTTTAGTAAAACGAATGTAGATGACATGTTCGGGATTGTAACAGGATTGCTCCGCAGAGAGCAGAATGGCTGTAGTCATGTTCTGCTATAAAGTATTTTACTCCAATTATTATGTTGACATACCTTTACCTTATAGCTTACAATTACATCATTTCCCACCTACTTTACCATCCTCAATTCCATATTTTTATGTGTTTTCTGTGAGTATTGGCCATGTGTCAAAACTGTTAAACAAATCTGTCAGAACATGTGTTACATATCCCTTATGTATATATGTGAGCCACTCTGTGGAGTTTCCGCCTCACTATCTGGCATCTAATGTTATTCCAAGGGCTTGTTTGTGAAAAACAGACAGAAGTGTTTTTTGTGGTTCTTTTTATTCTTGCTTGTTGCCGATTGCTTACAAACATACATGCCAAGCACTTGTTGATAAACAAGTGGGTCATGTCGACCTTTTGTGTATGATGAAACGTATGACTACAGATAGGAACAGGTTACAATATACGCATCATCTTGAGTTTTCTGCCAAATAGTATAATCGTATAATAAATAGAGATATATAGCTTTCACGTCTATGGAAAGGGGCAGAGGAGCAACAATTGGCTGCTATGTGAGATTGCAGCACCTGCTGCATCATAAGGCAGCATGTTTTTGTAAAACAGCCACTGCAGATTTTAAGCCAAAGTTGCATTTTTAAAGAATAGGAACTATAAAGGAAGGACTTTTGATTCCTTCATGATTCAAGTCTGTCAGTTTTTCAAAAAACTGCCATGTTTGACCGCAGCCTGAACCATCTCAGAACCTTTGTGATGGACTTCCTTTGGGAGAAATTTTATTCCAGAAATATTTTTTATTATAAAAATACATGAATAGTAATGATGCATCAAGACAATCCAAGTAATTAAAACCATGACAGCAAAACGGTGCAATAACAGATATTCTACAGAGTTGTTTGTAACTCCATGCGCTACCATACAATACTATGTCAGTAACCATATGTAAGTAATGTTTTTGTTTTTTTTTGGGGGGGGGGTTGAAGCTCTTTTTTTGTTTCTCTGTATGCCTGATCCTGAAATCCTCTGTGGGGGCCATGTTATTGTCAACTCAGATGTTGCACACAACATGACTGAGCCCTGCCTGCAATAGTTAATAAATATTGTTATGAAGTACATTAGCCATAAGTAGATCATACCTTTTAGTGTGTTTGACAGAACCCCTGTGCATCTAGGAGGTACTGGGGTATCTGACAGGACCTTTAATGCTGTGTTCTTGCTTGCTTGTCAATAAGAATGCGATTTGCATAGTTTGCTGTTGCTTCAGAGAGCCAGCACTACTTTTATTCTCCCTGTTTATAAAAACACCCACGCTGCACTATTTCCATTCTCAAGTATATTAATGAACTGTCAGTTTGTGAAAGGTGAGGTGCAAAGAAAATCTGGTTAAATAATGGTGTGGTAGATCAGTATTGTCCTAGCCACATCTGAAAGACATTTTTTTTTAAACTAAAACACTTTGCAACCACCTGCCAGCTTAATATAAGCCACGTGACAACAAAGAATAGTCCCAGGGATTATAAACGGTACAAACCTGGGGTTACGATTATTGCAGATTTTATCTTTTAATTTATTTGTTTAGAATATACATGTACTGTATTTAAAATTCTGCTCACACAACTCTACTAAACCAGTGCAGCGGCCTCTGTCTACAAAGCTCCTAGCGTGTACATTAAATGGAGGCAATGATAGATGGCAAACAGTAGCATTAGTAACCTATAGATCTGTTTAACCAATACCATGTGAGCTCTTTTATGACATATGCATTAAATGGATGCCAGTTTAGCCTATGGATGACAG
The DNA here is from genome assembly GCF_027789765.1 of Dendropsophus ebraccatus. Taxonomy (NCBI): domain Eukaryota; kingdom Metazoa; phylum Chordata; class Amphibia; order Anura; family Hylidae; genus Dendropsophus; species Dendropsophus ebraccatus. The sequence continues at coordinate 89,055,999 of NC_091454.1, read as the reverse complement.
ACACCACTGTTGGCATTTATTTAGGAAATCTGTCACCCATAACCTATAATGCTAAAGTACAATGTGATAACCCTCTTTCCCCGAATGCAAACTATTACACTTTTGTGGTGTACCCCGGGGGTGGTGTTATATCGTAGGATTGGCCAGTCACTTGCTAGATGGTCAGGTGTGACTCCACTCTGGTGGTGGATGGCCGAGATACAGCCGGACCTTGAGGTGTTAACTTTTGACACCAGTGCCTGGAGGGCACACAGGTGTGATGGCACTAGGCCAGTTGTACCCTCTTCCCCTGTGGTCAGTATACTGCCGGGTTGCTACTGGGTCCCTTGGGATAAGGTGATGATGGATGGCCAGAGCGGTGTAGTGACCCTCCCAGACTATCGGAACCGCCACCCACAGAAAGGGGAAGTGCCCCAAGGTTGCAGTGTGTCCTGTGTAGGTGGACTGCGAGAAATCAGAGTCTCTTGGGTGTAGTTAAGCCGGTTTACTATTTGCAAATGTGCAGCAGGTAATACAGAATCAACACTATGAAGTTTCTCTGGCTAAAGCACTTGAAAACACACTTGACAATAGTTCCAAATAAGTACTGTACTTAACACTACAGCGACCAGATCTGTAGTGAAACTTCAGTTTTGGATACATTCGTGTTGACTGAGTAGTGCTGAGTGATACGTGTAAAAAGAGTAACAGAGAGGAGGATGCCGTGAGAGTCTCAGACCATTTAGTACTGTGCTCTGCTAGGATGTGGAAGGATGAGGTAGAATACTTAGAAGAAGAAAAAGACCACCTGTGCCCGTGTATTGACTTTAAGTTAGTCTTCACACCACCTTATGCCCACTAGACTCGGCTGAACCTTCCTAATGGGTGACACAGGCCCCAGACCTTGTTACCTGGGATGTGTAGAATGCTGAGGGTTCCCTGCTGACACCCGCACTGCGAGATAGAGTTCCTAGGCTCACAACAACTTTGTTATATCTAGATCAGTTCTTAGCTCTTTGGCTTTAGTGGATACTGTCCTGAACTGTAACTTGTCCACAGCGTGGGTTGAGGTTGTCTCTGGCTTGTCCTCTCCTAAGAGGTTTTAACACTGCATAGTGCTTTATAGCTTTACTTGTAGGAAAGTTGTGAGAGGTGTACTGTTTTGCGTCCTTTGAATGCTAGCTAAGACTGCACTGATGTACGGGGAACTGTCAAAGGGCCAGGGCCCAGATAGGACTACTGTGGAGATCTATCTGGCTTGTGTTCTTCCTCCACAATGTCCAGCACGAAAGACCTTTGCCCCTCTTCCACCCATGTGACTTACTTCCAGCATGTAAGGTGCGCTGTGAGTGAGTGAAGAGTGCAACAGAAGAAACAATAGGAGAGCTGATAGGAGAGAAGAAAACAAGAATCCTACTGGCCTACAGATTCTGGTGAGAAACAAGGAAATAGTAACCCTTTACATCCTTCAGCTGTGCGGCTTCCAAATACATATACGTAATACAGCGACATCTAGTGGCGAAACTTTGTACTGTTCATCATAGTGCAATAAGTACAGACTTTTGTGAGGGGTGTATATAAATATAACACCTGTGGTAGGACACCTCACTTTGCTATTCCAGTCACTTTTTTCCCAATATATTGATTCATACTTGTATCTGAGGACCAAAACGACCCTTATTTGGACCTCATAGAGAAATATATTTACAGCCTAATGGTTACCCACAGTGGCAGCGAGGTAGCTTAACACGCCTTGTACACTGTGCTGACAACTGATAGCAATGCAGAATAAGTGAAGTGAGCAGGGACAGGTGATGTCCCCATAGCCTGTCCACCTCACACCTTCAGGAGCCAGAAAAGCTGTGTGTTTTTTGAAACAAAGTAAACCTACAAAAGATTTAATACACTACTTTTGTGTTCCAGTGTATGTTACTCACTGAACACTGAGGTACTACAAATCCCAGCATAACCCAATAACACTATGAGGAACTATGAGTCCCAGCATAACACTCTGGAATACCTGAGAGAGTACAAGTCCCAGTGTAACGTAAAAATAAGCTCATTGTTGTAGCTGCACAGCCATATGACATCATGTACAGTACGAGCAGTCAGTCACTCTCCATTGTGTTTGGTCAGCCTATCAGAGATACTGGAGCGCCCGACCAATTGCGAGCAGAATGGCACTCACAGCTGACAGCTGGAGGGAGATTTAAATGGATGACTGACTGCAGCAGTCACCCCCTAATCGTTTGTTCCCTGCCTTACATCACCAGCATTTATCTCAGCTACTGACTGTGTTCCTGACCTTGGGCCTTGTGTCCTGGCTAAGTCCTTGATCCTGATTTTAGGCTATGTTCCCACACAGAATTTTGGTCAGTATTTTGCAACCAAAACCAGGTGTGGTTTAAAAACAGGCAAGCTATGTTCACACACCATTGAAATTTACTGGATGGTCGTCATACAATGGCAAATAATTGCCATTATTTCAAAACAGACGGTGTTTGGAAATAATGGACATTATTTGTCATTAAATGACAGCCATCCACGAAATTTCAACAATGTGTGAACATTGCCTTTCTGTGTTTTTAATCCACTCCTGGTTTTGTTTGCAAAATTCTGACAAATACTGTGTGGGAACATAGCCACAGGCTGCGTTAACATGTCCCGTAAATTATGGACTGTACAGACGGTGAAGTGCTGTCATGAAATGTTTCCCCACTCGGCATGATGTATCAATATCGGCATGATATTGATACATCATGTCGGGCAGGGAAACACTCCATGACAGGGCTTCCCTGTCTGTACGGCCTGTAATTTATGGGACGTTTGAATGCAGCCTTACCGTCTGTGTTTGACCTTGGCTTCATTTATTGGTATTCTCTCTGCTTGCTTCCGATTCTTTCTTTGGTAGTGCTGTGCCAGTTTTGACCCTTAGCTTGTTGTTGACAATTCTTAGTTTACTATTTGTGGCCCTGCACTTAGGGTTTTTTTTTTTTTTTTTTTTTTTTTACATTACCTGATCTTTGGCCAGCCATGGCCAAAAACAATTGCCGATCAGCGAGATCGCCAATCACTTGCAGTAGCTTTACTCAGCACAATTAATCGAACGATAAGGGCACAGAACAATCCTTTTATGGTTTGTGTGACCATTAAACAATATTAGTATTAGCCTCATATCCCCTGTTTACGCAGGGAGACGTGTGGCTGATAAACAATGATTTTTAGGGCTGCACAGAAGATGCTATCAGCCAATATACAGGCGTTTTTTTCACTCATAAGCTGATTACTGTCACTTTTACACGGTTTGTTGGCTGAATCAGTGTTTTTAGGAACACTCGTTCTCTATAATCAGCCCATATAAAAGGGCCTTAAGTGAGATTAGAGAACATGGCCCTGTTGGGGTATGTCCCCATGAAGTTCTTGATTCACATAATGGATGAGGTTAAACCTCTAAAGCACGTAAAAAAATAGTTTAAAAACCTCAAGGATGTATAAACTTTCTTTGTTTTAACCTTAGACTTTTTTGAGTTTGAAAAGAAATTCTACAGTGGTTGACTGCACTGCTGTCCTGAGACACAATGGAATTTGTGTAGGAAATATTCCAAATGGTACTACTGGTTAGCACTGATGCTATATGTTTCTCTATGCTGCCCTGGCTCAATAGTTGTTTCTGTTTCTGCACATAGCGACTTTATACATACAAATATCTTTCTTTAATTTACATCCTATGTACAGTCCCCTTTTGCTTTAAACAAACAGTGTCTAATCATGCATCATCCATATAATGCACAATGTTTTTGTATGTTAACTTTTTTTTTTTTTTTTTTTTTTTTACTGTGTTCTCTGTTATACTAGGGGACAGGGCTGGCACAAATGTTCACTGTGTATATATAGTGTATTTGTACAGTATGTATTGATGTATGCATCAGTTGGACCCTGAAATGCCTTGCTATAGTATTTCTGGCTTTTATTATTTTATTAAAACTTTTAGAGGCTAGGCAGTGTTATCACCAAGGGTCACCTTTTTTCAGCTTGATTCTTATTAGTATGTGGGTAGGGCTGGGCGATATGGGCCAAAATCAATATCGCGGTTTATCGCACATGTAGCCGCAGTGACGATAACTGAACGATAATTATGACACGCCCCTTTTTACAAACCACACCCACTTGCCATGCCAAACTGGCGATATCAAAAAAGTAAAAAAGAACTCACTCAGCAGCAACCCGTGGTTAGTCTATTATCATTATTATTATCATTACCATTTGTCATTATTTGGGGATGTATGACTATAGAGGGGGGGGGGCCGACAGGGGTGTATGACTGTACAGGGGGGGCCGACAGGGGTGTATGACTGTACAGGGGGGGCCGACAGGGGTGTATGACTGTACAGGGGGGGCCGACAGGGGTGTATGACTGTACAGGGGGGGCCGACAGGGGTGTATGACTGTACAGGGGGGGCCGACAGGGGTGTATGACTATATACAGGGAGGGCCGACAGGGGTGTATGACTATATACAGGGGGGCCAACAGGGGTGTATGACTATACGGGGGGGTGACAGGGGTGTATGACTGTACAGGGGGGGCCGACAGGGGTGTATGACTGTACAGGGGGGGCCGACAGGGGTGTATGACTGTACAGGGGGGGCCGACAGGGGTGTATGACTGTACAGGGGGGACTGACAGGGGTGTATGACTGTACAGGGGGGGCCGACAGGGGTGTATGACTGTACAGGGGGGGCCGACAGGGGTGTATGACTGTACAGGGGGGGCCGACAGGGGTGTATGACTGTACAGGGGGGGCCGACAGGGGTGTATGACTGTACAGGGGGGGCCGACAGGAGTGTATGACTATATACAGGGAGGGCCGACAGGGGTGTATGACTATATACAGGGGGGCCAACAGGGGTGTATGACTATACGGGGGGGTGACAGGGGTGTATGACTGTACAGGGGGGGCCGACAGGGGTGTATGACTGTACAGGGGGGGCCGACAGGGGTGTATGACTGTACAGGGGGGGCCGACAGGGGTGTATGACTGTACAGGGGGGGCCGACAGGGGTGTATGACTGTACAGGGGGGGCCGACAGGGGTGTATGACTGTACAGGGGGGGCCGACAGGGGTGTATGACTATACAGGGGGGGCCGACAGGGGTGTATGACTATATACAGGGAGGGCCGACAGGGGTGTATGACTATATACAGGGGGGCCAACAGGGGTGTATGACTATACGGGGGGGTGACAGGGGTGTATGACTATACAGGGGGGCGCAGACAGGGGTGTATGACTATACAGGGGGGCGCAGACAGGGGTGTATGACTATACAGGGGGGGTGTATGACTATAAAGGGAGGGGGTGGACAGGGGTGTATGACTGTACAGGGGGGGCAGACAGGGGTGTATGACTGTACAGGGGGGCAGGGGTGTATGACTGTACAGGGGGGGATAGGGGTCTATGACTGTACAGGGGGGGCAGGGGTCTATGACTGTACAGGGGGGGCAGGGGTCTATGACTGTACAGGGGGGGGCAGGGGTGTATGACTGTAGTTCCCTCATTAACAGTACAGGAGTGTAGCATAGGAGGAGGAGTAAATGGGCTTCAGCAGGCAGGATAAGCTATAGGAGACATTGCTGTGTGTGACATCCTGCTTGCTGCAGCACATCCATTCCTCCTATGCTAGACTCCTGTACTGTTAATGAGGGAACTACAGGACAGCTGCCGCCAAGTGCTGCTCCTCCAGCTCCAGCTCTGAAATGCCAGCGTCCCGGCACACACACGTGCAGCGCTCGCCGGCCGGATGTGGGGGGCGCTCAGATAGGACCGGACCGGTAGGGGCCTCGGACGGGTGAGGAGAGGTGGTGAGGCCTCGGACGGGACGGGACCGGACCAGTGGGGTGGGGGCCTTGGACATGTGAGGTGGGACCGGACGGGTGGGGAGAGCGAGCGCTTGGACGGGACTTGCGGGGGGCGGGAGGTAAGCTTTTGCTGCTGCCCCTCCTCCTCCTCCTCCTCCCGCTTTGATGCCGGCGTCCCTGCACATAACGTGCAGCGCTAATGCCGGGCGGCGCGCATGTGTGCTCTGACGGGACAGGAAGTACAAAAATACCGCAGATACCGTCCTGGCTAAGTTGAGGGCGGTTAACCGACGCCAGTGACGGTATCGGTATTTTTGCGGTATACCGCCCAGCTCTATATGTGGGGCACGTGAAGGTTCGTATTGGGAACCTCTATGTGTCTTAAGTGTTTGTTTCTGTACTGTACTAGGCTGTCATGCTATGAGCTTGGTATACTAATTGCAAAGTGTTAACCCAGTGGCATATATGTTTGTATCATGTTAAGCTATATCTCCTAGTACAGCTTAAGCAGGGGCAACAGAACGATAGGAGTTGTCGCTTTACAAGTAAGCATGGCATCACCCCACACCATGCTGCTGTAAGTCAGACATCTTTTCTGATCAAGTTGTTCTCCTTCCCTTTTCTGCATCTTCTTCACCCTGACCACATTCACATTCAACTACTCATATTTTCATATCCCAATTTTATAAGATAAACTCCCATACAGCCACACACTGTTCCTTCTGAATGTAATACTCTCATACTGGGTCTCCTAAATATTATACTGCCACAAACCTCTCCTGATCTGGACAGTTCCTGTCTCGGCCAGAGATGTCAGCCGAGAGCAGTGTTAGACTGATAATAAAACAACATTTCCTGCAGGACATACAGCAGCTAATAAGTATAGGAAGACTTGCAAATTACTTTCTGATACCAGTTGATAAAAAAAAAAAAAACTGGGAAACCCCTTTAACTATGTTTCAGTTATATTGGTCCTTAATATTTGGTTGTGTCTTAGTTGAGTGAGTTGGCTTTTATAACCTTACTTTTTTAATTTGTAGATTTCATCTGTGCCCCTTGGTTATTTGAGATTCTCTGTTTCTGTATGCTTTCTGTATTCTAAATCCTTTGCCACCATTTTTAAATTACATGAGTGTACATTATTCTAGACCCTGGTCACCAATAACTCTTTGTGTATCCCACTTTTTTGACACCATGGAATATGATCATCAAAATCTCTTGATATATACTCTGTATTTCTTTACAATGCTTCCACAAGCTGTAGACACTGAATCCAGTAATTGATGATTAGTCAGAGACTGGAAAGCTTGCAGGATGGAGAAACTTGAAAGCTGTCTATGTACCAAAGGAACAGGCTGTGCAGGTGCTAATCTTCTAAATCACATGTCTGACAGTTTGATGGCTAATAACTTTCTTGCAGAGAGCAAGTTTCAATGATCCTGATATTGATGGATGAGCTGTTGGAATCTTGGATATCCAACAACAGCAAGAATTCTGTTAGAGGGCAAAGAGACAATAAAACCTGCTTCATGTTCTGTAGCAAACATGTCAGAATCTATTACAAATGTAAGAATAAACAGCTCACAAGTACTTCCTCAAATGTCCCCTTCTTGCCTACATCTGTCAGCTTGTAAACATCACCCCAGAACATTTTCTGATTTATATTGGTGAATATATGTTGTCCAGTTTTAGACAACAAAGAAGTTTCAATGACTATCATACAATTTCACAGCCACAGTGACCATATTCATCAATAGCACCAGCCTGGTCAGTGGACTTTCCCAAGCCTGAATTGTCCTACTGACTCATTGATGACAAGGTTGCGCTTCCCTACAAGGGACATGACATTTTTGTTAGCAGATAAAAATATTCCTCCATCAATTACTTACAGGAAACGTAAAAACTTAAAGGGTCACTTAAGTACACAATTTCCTATCATTGAAAGGTAATTTGGGAAACTGTCTTAATGGGAAACCTTATGGCACTTTAATGGTGTGCTTACATAAACAGATTATTTGGCAGATTTTTGAAGCCAAAGCCAGGAATGGATTTGAGAATAGGAGAAATCTCAATCTTTCCCTTATGACCTGTTCCCTGTTTATAGTCTGTTCCTGGCTTAGGCTTCTGATAGCTGATAAAATAGATGATAAAAAGTGTAGTGACACAGTAGTAATACAGAATCATAAATTTAATTAAAGTGTTATTGGATTAAGAAAAAACATCTTTGGACATTTTGACATGTGTCTATATATATCCATGTCTATGGTTGGTCGGGATGTGGGTGTGGAGAACCCAAACGGTCAATACAATAAGTGGGGAGATCTCTCTCCCCAGTACATAAGACAGCTCCTTAGACTGCTTGTAGAATCTGTCTCTTGCAGGAAGAATAGAGATGGGGTATGAAGTGCTTAGCTGAGAAGTTCTATTGATTGGTAGGGGTCTTAGGTCAGGGTTTTACAGAACTTTTGACAGATTTTTTTTTCAATTGACAGTTAAGCTTTTACGGGGACATTTACTATTGTTGCGCCTCTGGCGTACGCCTGCCGTATCCGCTTCTTCTCCGATGGGTAGGTGGGGGGGTAGAGAGGAGGAATAAACAGGAGCAGGTCTAGATTTTTGCACCCGCCATATGGCAGGCACAAGTCAGGCCAGGTTCACTAAAAGGCTTGCAGCTCTTATTGAAGGCTTATGAGTATGGCGGTCTTCATAAATGTTATTATTCCTGCCCATCTGGTAAGCAAAATAAAATGGAAACCCCGATAGCAGCAAAATAATTTTCAGTCTGCATCTGAATGTGTTATGCAATGCAATGTCTACAGGAAGCTACATGATGGAGTAGAGGCATAGGTAGGTACTTCTACAATATCTTCGATTTACCTACATCCAAATATTTAAAGGGGTACTCCAAAAAATCATAACTGGTATCAGGAAGTAAAAGAGATTTGTAGTTTATTTCCATTTAAAAAATCTCCAGTCTTTCTCCAGTCTTTCAGTACTTATTAACTGCTGTATGCCCTGCAGGTAGTGGTGTTTTTTCTTCCAGTCTCTCTGCTGCCACCTCTGTCTGTGTCAGGAACTGTCCAGAGGAGGAACAAATCTCCACAGAAAACCTCTCCTACTCTCCAGGCGAGAGAGAGTACTGCTTCATGCATGACATACAGCAGCTGATAAGTACTGGAAGACTTGAGCATTTTTGATAGAAGTAAATTACAAATCTCTGGCACTTTCTGGAACCAGTTAATTTGAAAACCATTTTTGCGGGTGTACACCTTTTTAAGATTAGTCTTGAGATCAATTTAAGTCATAGTTAATATTTCAAATATTCAGTAACTGTTGGCTGCCATTGATCCTAGGATAGCAGCATCTGTCTACAGAACACTGTCAAAATGATCCAGCAGAGTCTTGAGGAATATTTTGATTCTTGACGACTTCACCTCTCTATCTATTTCTACCACCTTTGGAAATATTAACACATCATCTGGGGGCGTTATTTTCAGCTATAAAAGTGGTTCATTTTCAATCGTTTTATTGCTAAAAAATTGTCCATTTACAGTGTGTGAACATAATTGTCAGATACCACAAGACACCTTCAGAGGTCCAAGCAGCATGAAAGCAATGACAGTTTCCCTTTAAACTAGCAACTTGTATGCTAGCACGATTATTAAACCTGTGACCTTTTGTGTCTGTCAGATCATCTAGTATAATAGGAAAACATTATGAATCATTTTCTGCACAGAATGCAGTTATATGGAAACCTGTGGCGTTGGATATCATTGCCATGTTGCTGACTGGCTACAGAACAAGAAGATAAGGAGCTACATCCACACATTTACCTCATTTGCTTGCTTACTTGCTTTCCTAAGTTAGGATAGGTTCACACTGGCGTTATTCTCTCTGCCACAGTACCGTGTAGCTGTTCCATTTTTTTAAGTACATGAACAGAGTGTGTTTCCATCCAATTAATTCTGTTCAATTAATATAGACGGATCCGTTAGCAAATAAGAAAAATGCTAGTGTGAACCCAGCCTTAGAGCCACCAGTGAGACACCATAGTATCATGTGTGCCAAAGGAAATAATTAATAGTAAGGAGTTGCAGAAAAGCCTTCTTGAGACGTTTTGACATTTGTACAGCACAGGTAACCACATATTGATTAAACAGTAAAATATACAGAGATAAAGAGAATCCCTCCAACTAATCCTGCACTTGAAGCAATGAACAGTGCTTAAAGCACAGACTAGAAAAACATTCAAAACATGAAAGAATAAAAAACAGCTGGGAAGCTCCCCTGACTTTCTGTAGGGTCACTGGCTTCACAATGAATGATCTCTGCTTGTCTAATTGTGTTTTTTTTTAAATTCCCTTCCCTCCCCATCCCCCACTGTATCTGCTGAACTGCACACCTCTGCACATTAAACATTACAGTGGCACACAGATCTGTACGTGTCCGCACTCTGTACGACATTACAGCAGTGCTTAGATCAGTCAGTGCCATAGGGATGGAAGAAGACAGTTTTTAAAAACAGTTAAAGGGAAACCCCTTTAATTCTCAATTAAAACCAATAGGTTTCATTGTCTGACAGCTGATTTGATTCTTATTTTATCTCGGAAGTTCTTTTCTCCTCTTGCGTGTATTTGTAACCAGTGTGTAGATCCGTGTAGAGAACTAATAGATTCTGACTACAAAGTGATGTGTAGTCAGATCAGTAGAAGCTTCCATTAAGCTCCCACAGCACACAAATTTTTCTGGCGAGGATTTGAGAGGTATCCTTGAGCAGTGATAGAAGTTAGGAGAAGTGGTTGCCCAGTGTAGGAAGTGTCTCTGGCAGGTTTTTCCTAGAAATCATTCTGGCAAAGTCTTTAAAGCAACATGAAAAAATGTGAGACTAAAAGAATAATCCAAAAAGAAAATAAAAAAAAACTGTTTGTGTTTTCCATGAAAAGTCACACTTATTCACCACCATACGTTGTTAGAAGGTTAGAAATAATGATTTGTATTTGAAATAACATTGTTTTTACATGAAACTTTGCTTTCGTCAAAGAATCCACCTTTTGCAGCAATTACAGCATTGCACACCTTTGGCATTCTAGCTATTAATCTGTTGAGGTAAGCTGGAGAAATTGCACCCCACGCTTCTAGAAGCAGCTCCCACAAGTTGGATTGGTTGGATGGGCACTTCTGGCGTACCATACGGTCAAGCTGCTCCCACAATAGCTCAATGGGGTTCAGATCTGGTGACTGCGCTGGCCACTCCATTACCGATAGAATACCAACTGCCTGCTTCTGCTGTAAATAGTTCTTGCACAATTTGGAGGTGTGTTTAGGGTCATTGTCCTGTTGTAGGATGAAATTGGCTCCAATCAAGCGCTGTCCACTGGGTATGGCATGGCGTTGCAAAATTGAGTGATAGCCTTCCTTATTCAGAATCCCTTTTACCCTGTACAAATCTCCCACCTCACCAGCACCAAAGCAACCCCAGACCATCACATTACCTCCACCATGCTTAACAGATGGCGTCAGGCATTCTTCCAACATCTTGTTCTGCGTCTCACAAACGTTCTTCTTTGTGATCCAAACACCTCAAACTTCATTCATCTGTCCACAACACTTTTTTCCAGTCTTCCTCTGTCCAATGTCTGTGTTCTTTTGCCCATCTTAATCTTTTTCTTTTATTGGCCAGTCTCAGATATTTTTTGCCACTCTGCCCTGAAGCCCAAAATCCCGCAGCCGCCTCTTCACTGTAGATGGTGACACTGGTGTTTTGCGGGTACTATTTTATGAAGATGCCAGTTGGGGACCCGTGAGGCGTCTGTTTCTCAAACTAGAGACTCTAATGTTCTTATCTTCTTGCTTAGTTAACACAGCCTCACACTTCTTTTTCTACTCTGGTTAGAGCCTGTTTGTGCTCTCCTCTGAAGGGAGTAGTACACACCATTGTAGGAAATCTTCAATTTCTTAGCAATTTCTAGCATGGAATAGCCTTCATTTCTAAGAACAAGAATAGACTAGCGAGTTTCAGATGAAAGTTTTCTTTTTCTGGCCATTTTGAGCGTTTAATTGACCCCACAAATGTGATGCTCCAGAAACACAATCTGCTCAAAGGAAGGTCAGTTTTGTAGCTTCTGTAACGAGCTAGACTGTTTTCAGATGTGTGAACATGATTGCACAAGGGTTTTCTAATCATCAATTAGCCTTCTGAGCCAATGAGCAAACACATTGTACCATTAGAACACTGGAGTGATGGTTGCTGGAAATGGGCCTCTATACACCTATGTAGATATTGCACCAAAAACCAGACATTTGCAGCTAGAATAGTTATTTACCACATTAGCAATGTATAGAGTGTATTTGTTTAAAGTTAGGACTAGTTTAAAGTTATCTTCATTGAAAAGTACAGTGCTTTTCCTTCAAAAATAAGGACATTTCAATGTGACCCCAAACTTTTGAACGGTAGTGTGTGTGTATTTATGTGTGTGTGTGTGTGTGTGTATATATATATAGATAGATTATCTGTCTGGAATGTCAGTTCTGAGCCATTTACTTGTCGGGAGACCCTTGACCCTTGTTCTACTTGCGGCACTCTTCCCATAACATCATAGACGTGAATGCAGTGCACCAAAGTCTGTAATCGCCTTGTGGAACACAAGTCATAAGTGCTGTTCTCCTGATAAGGGGGTCATTCCTATTATTGACCATACCATTTGTACCATTGTATTGACTATATTAACCCCTTAGCGACCCATGACGTATCTGATACGTCATGGCGCCGCGGGGGATGTTCAGAGCGGCGCTGATCCCGGCTAAATATGCAGCCGGGCAGTGCCTCTATTAACAGGCGCGGGTCCCGTTGCCGCGCCGGCTAATTAAGCACTTCAATGCAGGTGTCAAACCTGACAGCTGCATTGAAGTGCTTCATGCACAACATCCCTGGTGTCTAGTGGGTCGGATCTCCCCCCCCCCCCCCGTGATCCGTTCTTCTGCCCGTGATGGGCCTCAGCGTCGGAATGACGCTGATCCCGGCTCGGCAATAGATTGCTATGGCCTGCAGCAGGCCATAGCAATCTATCACCGATATAATGGATCATTGCTGTCTATATACAAGTCCCCCAGGGGGGCTTCTAGTTAAAGTAAAAATAAAAGTAAAAATGTTTTTTTATTAATAAAAAATCCCCTCCCCCATTAAAAGTCCAAATCACCCCCCTTTTCCCGTTTTATAAATATAAATAAACAAATAAATAAACATATTTAGTATCGCCGCGTGTGTAATCGCCCGAACTATTAATTAATCACATTCCTGATCTCGCACGGTAAATTACGTCAGCGCAAAAAAATTCCAAAGTGCAAAATTGCGCATTTTGGGTCGCATCAAATCTAGAAAAAATGTAATAAAAAGTGATCAAAAAGTCGCATATGCGCAATCAAGATACCGGTAGAAAGAACACATCATGGCGCAAAAAATGATACCTCACACAGCCCCATAGACTAAAGGATAAAAGCGCTATAAGCGTGGGAATGGAGCGATTTTAAGGAACATATATTTGTTAACAATGGTTTGAATTTTTTACAAGCCATCAGATACAATGAAAGTTATACATGTTACATATCATTATAATCGTAACTGCTTGAGGAACATGCATAACTAGTCAGTTTTACCATAGGGGGAATGACGTAAATGCAAAACTCCCCGAAATCAAAACGAATTCCTTTTTTTTTTTTTTTCAATTTGACAGCGCAAATGATTTTTTTCCCAGTTTCGCAGCATATTTTATGGAAAAATAATGCCTGTCATTGCAAATTACAATTGGTTTCGAAAAAATAAGTGCTCATGTGGGTCTCTAGGTGAAAAAATGCAAGCGCTATGGCCTTTTAAACATAAAGTGGAAAAAGCAAAAGTGCAAAAACGAAAATTGGCTTTGACCTTAAGGAGTTAATGATTGTTTCTTTGAGAGCAGAGGTAAGGAACCTTGGTTCTCCAGCTGCTGCAAAGCTATAACTCCCATAAGCTTTAGCTTTAGCTGTCCATGCATGCTGGAAGTTGTAGTTTTGCAACAGCTGGAGAGCCAAGGTTCCCTCTTGCTTTTTAGATGCTAGAGAAAGGGTCCGTTTACACAGAAAGATTATCTGACAGATTATCTGCCAAAGATTTGAAGCCAAAGCCAGGAATGGATTTGAAAAGAGGAGAAATCTCAGGCTTTTCTTTATGACCTGATCTCTGTTCATAGTCTGTTTCTGGCTTTGGCTTCAAATCTTTGGCAGATAATCTGTCATATAATCTTTTTGTGTAAATGGACCCAAACAAATCTGAATTAAGGCTGTAATAACCCTGCTACCATAAAGGAGGTCATCAGTCAGTGTTGTCCGTCCTGCCATGGTTCTGGCACAGCAGTATGGCTTTACTTATAAATTATAAATAACTTCTAAATAGTGATGAGCGACTAGTTCAGAAGTTTGGGTTCAGCCACATTTTCCGAATACTCGCCATTTGATTATTGGCATCTGGAGAAGTTGGTTGCTTACATAGAGAGTCTTGGAAAACATTGATACAGCCATAGGCTTTTTCCATGTAGTCAAACGCTTAACTATTTGCCTATTACTATTTATAAGTAAAGCCAAACTGCTGTGCTAGAACCATGGCAGGACGGACAACACTGACTGATGGCTTCCTTCATTACCGAACTGTGAACAGTGTCTAATTCTATTTTAGCATGCTTTTTTAATTTCTTACGTATCTGTTGGTTATGAAACACCTTATTTTTTCGTCATACACTCTTGTCTGTGATTGTGAGCATATAGTACAGGTTTATAGACTCCTCTACCTTTAACTTCCTAATGTGCAGGTCAGAATGTATTGTGAAATTAAATATAGTGCACAGGGTAATTAGGTACAGATACATTGCAGAACTGGTATTAGGATGGTAACCCAGGTAACAGAGCAGTAAGGATGATTAGACCTGTCCTATTAAATCTCGCTGCTACTTTCAAGGCTTTGACGGTAACAATGAAGCTACAACTGGGATTTTTATTTCAGTAAAGACATACAGACACTTTTTTTTTTAAATTCCTATTGACTTGTTTAAATGTTCTAACATTTAAAGGACTAATGTCCCATGAACTGACATATTCTAAATGTAGATTGTATTAGAAAATGTACCTAGTCTCTAGTTCAGGTGTGGTTTGCAATTAAAGCGATTCTGTGCCAACAATCTAACCCCCCCCCCCCCCCCCCCCAAACTGCTTGGACCTTCGGATAGCTGCTTTTAATCCAAGATCTGTCCTAAGGTTCGTTTTACAGGTGATGCAGTTATTGTCATAAAAAAACAATTTTTTAACTTGCAGCCCTGTGTCAAATTGGTGTGGCCTAGAGTGTGCTTCTGCCCACCCTCCTCATCACTAGGAATGCTCCTGGGCAGGATTTTTCCTATTCATCACCTGAACACTGCACAGGTGCCTTAACGATCCAGCTTATGTACAGTGTTCACACAGGTGATGAATAGCAGAAATTGTTCTAGGGGCAATGATCAAGAGGGTGATGTGGAGGGACGGAGAGGCCGTGCAAGGTTAGGGATTAGACTCTCTAGGCCACTCCAATTTGACACAGGGCTGCAACTTTAAAAGTTGTTTTTTATGACAATAACTGCATCACCTGCCAAATGGACCCCAGGACAGATCTTGGATTAGAAGCAGCTATCCGAAGGTATAAGTCGTTTGGGGAGGGGGGTCAGATTGTGAGTACAGAGTCACTTTAAGCTCTATTTACTTTAATGGCAATAAGTTGCAAAACCCCACCCAAACTGGAGACGAGAGTTGTGCTGTCTCTGGAAGGAAGTGACCATGTTTTTCCAATGCTGGATAACCCCTTTAATGGCAATAATTTTAAGTAAAGGTTGTTCTACAAGTTGTTGATACAAGGGGTGTACTTAGTTTTTCCATTTTGACTTAATTTATGTTAAATAATGACAGTGTTATTTTTTACATAAAGGCATATAATTTATGGCTATTTATATAGGCTTCAGGCGCCCTCTAGAGAAGATTCCAGTATTTTCAATATTTTGAAGTAATTGTATAGATTAATTCTTCATTGGCTTACGTGAGAAGTTTCAAATCAACATGTTGGTTAGTATTGGTTTGACAGTCCTACAGAGTAAGCCCCTTAAGCTATTTCAATACAAGGGGAAAAGTTAAAATTTTTGCAGTAGTTATTTTCTTTCTCAAAGGCTTTACTGCGACCAATATGACAAATTTGCTGGATTCAATATTAGGGAGAGTATTTTCCATCTAGTATAAAAGTAAAGTGCTGGTTTGCTGAATTTGAAATAAGTTGGACAAGCACCAAAGATGACCCAGTCAGCGGATGTCCCATTGAGTTGACTTTGCAAGAAAAAAATTATATTTGCTAAATCATTTTTGGCAGACTGTAGAGCGAAAGTGAGTGGAAAAGCAGAGGCTGTTGGCATATTAATAGAATGTGTGAAATATTTTATAACAGGCATAAACAAGCTGTATGCTTGGTGGGTGCTGCGTTTGTACACATCTGACCAAAAACCATGTTGAAAGGATATTTCCACAGTTTGGCACTTTGTAAGTGCAATGCAGCCAAATTTCTGTATTGATTCATAAACGTTGCTGAGACTTAAATCCAAAACTCAGAGACCAAAGAACAATCAAAACATTGGACAGCAAGAGGCACCAAAAACAACAAAGACCATTTCACCAGCTTGTAAGGTTATGACAAATGTTTTTCGGGATGGACTCTTATTTAACTTTTATCTCTTTGTATGGGTTTACACTAAGTAATCCACGCAGATAAGTTCTAGTTAGAGATGAGCAAACCTCGAGCATGCTCAAGTCCATCCGAACCCGAACTTTCGGCATTTGATTAGCGGTGGCTGCTGAAGTTGGATAAAGCCCTAAGGCTATGTGGGAAACATGAATATAGTCATTGGCTGTATCCATGTTTTCCAGACAACCTTAGAGCTTTATCCAAGTTCAGCAGCCCCCGCAAATCCAATGCCGAAAGTTTGGGTTTGGATGGATTCGAACCCGAACCCGGTTCGCTCATCTCTAGTTCTGGTGGATTCCGTTGCTCGTACCCGCTCACGGCGGCGTGCATCTCCACCCGTGCCTTAGACACCATTCTATGGCCGGGGAGATTCCGCCTTCCAACGAAGGAATTGACATGTCATAATTCATCCGTCACTGATCGGCAGGGTCCAACACCCGGCACCCACAGGATTCATGGGGCCCCATGAATCCTAGCTAAACCCTTGTGTCAGGATATGTCTATGCTGTGGCATGCCCATTAACTTTAATGGACCGAAAGTAGTCTACTAGTAATTATGTTCTCCTAAATGTACGCTTTTATTTTTCAGGCCTTAAAAGCACAGTAAACCATGCTTTTGAGACATATAACTTAAAATTATAGCTTTGAGTACCTTTCATCTAATAAAAAAATAGGCCCATTCACTTGGCATACCATTAATTTTTGACAGTATCCTCACATATACATGTAACATTCCTAACCTGGTTTGAACTTGGGCTAGAACGGTTATGATAAAAGTTTTCCAACTTTGAATTTTTTTGTGTGCTAGAACTGGGTAGAAGGACATGGACCGTTTCCTTTTGTATTGAATAACAATAAAACATAACAGAGAATGTGTCCCTTCATGTTTTGTAATACTTGAAATATTCATGATTTACTTGTTAAGAAAAGGATTCTGTCAGGAAGCTGTAAGTAGCTCTAGACTGCTTGATGAACATAGCATATGAATTTCAAATGACAGCATAATACTGAGTTAAATAATTCATTTCTAGCAAACGCAGTTGGAGTTCTGAGATGAAAAAGAGTTCAAGGTTTTTACATGTAAGATAAGTGCAAAAAAGTGTTGATTTCAGTCCTGTTTTTGCGTGATGACATCCTCTTATTATCTTACAAGTTCCCTTTACTGTAGTGTGTTATCAAAATGAAGGATGAAATGAAGGCACAAAATAAGTTTAAGCAGCACTATCAGCAGGTTCAGCCCAATGAACCTGCTGATATGCTGCAGAAGTTCTTTACCTGATGACAGCAGGGCTGTTATTTAATCCTCTCTTCTCCCCTGCATTCTGGAGAAAGCCCCTTATTTCCCCTATGCTAATCAGGGGCTTAGAAGCATTTGGGTTGTCACCTGCTCAGTCCGCCCCCTCCCATGCCGCTCACTATGCATATATGAATATACATAGTGGGTGGCACGGAGAAACCCCCTCACCTGCCCGGAGCAACCCTCTCCCATGCTGCCCACTCACTATGCGGCACGGGAGGGGGGCAGGCTAGGCAGCATGGAAGGGGGTTGCTCTGGAGGGCTGAGGGGGTTTCTCCGGGCTGCCCACTATGCATATTAATATATGCATAGTGAGCAGCATGGGAGGGGGCAGACTGTGCGGACCATCCTAATGCTCCGGGCTGTCAGGTGACGCCCCAAATGCTCATAAACTTCACATAAACGTCACATAAACTGCCGCCACCTGCTGCTTTAATCTGTCCCACTAAAGGCATCAGCCCCTCCATGCTCCCCCAGCTCCCTGCACCTATCTATATTCCGGCTGCCCTCAGCACCGCTAATCTGGCAGCCGCTGGCTCCCTCTGCTGCCTGCTATCAATGACCGTTCTCCCCTCAGCGGTGATCACCCCTGCCATCCTCCCTCAGCTCCCTGCACCTCTCTCTAGCTGTCTGGAGCAGAAGGAGCCGGCAGTTGATGTGACATGATGTCACCAACTTTACAGGGAAAATGGGTGCATTTCCCATAATAAGTGCCTATTAGTAATTTTCATAACATTATCTTTTTATAACATGTCCTAAAATTGATTTTGCACAGAGTTCCCTTTTAAAAAACTGGTATGTTAAAGAGGCTTCTAAAACACAGTGTCAGCCCAGCCTAAAGGGGGCAGCACTACACCCACTAGTTGGTATATGTGTGTGTGTGTGGGTGTATATGTATGTATGTATGTATGTGTGTATATATATATATATATATATATATATATATATATATATATATATATATATATTCACAAGTAAGCTGTTGTTCCAGACTGCAACCTATACCTAATTGCCTATGGAGACAGCATGAATGATCAGCTAGGGTACATCTGAAATATACAGCTTCAGTAATTAAAAAGTATTTGGTAATAAAAGCATTTGGGGGGGGGTAATATTTTTATTTCTACTAACTTTATTTTAAAATGAAAACAAATCATGGATTACTGCACTGGATGCCTACCCATGGAGCTTTCCTATGTGATACAGCACCATCCAAAACATTTTAGTGTCTTGGATTATGTTTGGATCCCATGTACAGAGCCCTATGGCACATGTATCTGTGTGCTTAAGGCTTGTTCTTACATACTGCCAAACATATTAACCATTGTAATTTATACTTGTATTTCCAAAATGGAGAAAAAGGTCTAGAATTGCAAGGAACAGCCGCAGACTACTTTCTAGAGTTATAACCTCGGTCACCTCAAATGACTTCACGAGTATTTCTGTCAATTTCATCCAGAAAGCCTTTGAATGGCGGAGTGGAGAAATTAAATAGAGAATTAATAAAATGATCTGATAAGTTATTTAACTGTGCATTTACCAGCGGACTGGTCTTTTCAATATGTAGAACAATTTATTAAAATGATATGGTAGACCTGACAATTGGCTGCACACTGCCTGAATAAATAATGATATACCACAAAATAAGAGGACTGTCTGTCTTACACCTTATTATATAGAAAATTGGTTTAGAAGCAGAGAATTGAATTTGCCTGGTGGGCTTGCAGTTGTTATTATATGCAGCAGATTGAAGTCCTAAAGGAAATTGGCAGGAAGAAATTGTCACATACGGAATGCAATTCAGACTGCTAGCCTACAAGGCTTTTATTAATGTCACACTAGCCGTTCAACACCTCCTTTATCCCTTACTATACTCCAGATTTGACCTGCACTAAATAACTGGTATGACGAATTATATTAAAATATGGGCTAAAGTTTAAGTATTTGTTTGGGACGTTTCAAGAAAAATATCTTCTATCTTAGCTAGAGTCAAGAGAGACTATAAAGAATATATATCATGCTCTTAAGAACCTGTCCTTTCTTTACACAAGCAGCCCATTGATTAGAAATGAGACGGTGTAATGCTTTCATTCCCCTGTGGTGACAGTTTTTATTCACCTCAGGGTGGTTAGAATTTTTATTCTGGATAGATTTATTGATATTTTTACAAACGTCTTTTTTTTACACTTTTTTTTCCCCCCTCTAGGGAAAATGTATAAACAAACACTTGATTTCTTATAAAGATCACTGCAGTTTTTATGTACTGCATTGATCCATTAGATCTGTGCTATATTAGTACAGCCTGACATAGGCAGGATATATCAATAGTCAGGTAATTGCAGCCACGGAGGCCTAGCAAAGGCCTTGGGCTGCCCTGAAAACAAATAAGCTCAGTAACCAGTCAGAACCACTGCACCACCAATGATATTCTGTAAGGGCATTTAAATGTCACTGTCAGCTTTGATAGCAGCTAAATAGCCAACATTGCAATTGCCCTGTTCTGGTTAGTAGTTGCAGCCCCCGGCTGCTTAAAGCAGCTAGCAGTCGCCAGGCATGGGTTGGGCTTAAGACGCAAACCCTCTTCTACCTAATGGTCATAAAGGAGTTAGAGTGAACCTGTCATAACTTTCTCTATACCCTAGGTATAGAGAGAGATTTTATCTGTGATGGCAGGCAAAAGGCAGGACCACCCTGATGACTTCTTATTCAGGCAGCATGAAAGTTTTGACAGGTTCACTTTAATATGATAGAAAAAAAGTCAAAAGTGTTTACTTATCTAGCTTTTTCTGACACAAAGCTATATTTTTTTTGTAATGAGGGCATTGTGTTTTTCAGAAGCATTACTTGTAGCCTCTGGTTTCCAATGGACATTCTGTAACAGGCCCCTCTAGACCGTGTCATCCTATCAGACAGAGGGACCTCTGATGATTATTCAAACCTTGTCTTGTTGCTTTAGCTAGGTTGGAACTGCCTAAATCTCTCTCTTCCAGTGGTTATGTTAATCTACTATTTTTCCTTGTCTTATTCTGGTAATTTTGCTTTCCTAATGATTTCTTCAAACAAAAATGTCTAGAATTGACTTATCAAATGTAATATTTACCAGAAAAATTATAAGTCTATTACTTCTGATCTCTCTTTTCATCTTGGCAGAGGCTTTGCTTCTTGTACATTACCCATGTCTTTCCATTTGCTTTTGATGATCCCTTTAATGTCTTTTTGCCTGATGGAACTTGATTGGGCCTTTTCTCACCCCTCCTTGTAAGTAAAAGAAGTTTAACTTTAACGGTAGTGTATGTATTTCTGAGCCCCAGCTAATCGTAGCACTAGTGATAATGACAGTAAAGATGACATGAGAAATCATGAGACTTAAGGTCTATGAAGAGCTTCCAAATGACTTATTCAGAGTTAAAGATATGCAAAGTGATTCTAAAATATGTCTCAAAATAATGTTCATCTTCTTTCAGTACTAGCAAGATATCCTAAATGGAAATTGATCTTTTTATATCTTAAAAGGCTAGTTAAGAGAACCGATTTTCAGCCTGCTTGCTTGTTCCTACGTTTCATTATTTTGGCATTTTAGCAAAAAGTTTTTTATTTAAAATTTTGACTAATTTATTTAATTGTTGTTTAAAATGGTAACGTTCACCATATGTGGTGTGAACATTCCCCAATAACAGAAACCTATATTTGTGATCTCCCAACTACTCTTGAATAATTTGGGAAGAAATATGTGTTCCGAGTAAATAGTTTTTTAAATAGTTTGAATTCCCTGTGACTGAAATGTTACATATTGTAAAGGAGTACTGCAAGTTTTGTATTCGACTTGACCCTCACTGTCTACAAGACATTCAGAATAAGAGGATGTCCCTGGGAACTACCACTACACCCTTTGTGTTGTGCAAATCTTTATAAAAGCAAGAAATGATAGTATCCAAAAGACTTATCCCTAACAGCAATATTTGGCTTCTTAGCACATGGTAGTTTTTGTACTGAAGTTCAAGAAGTCTTTATGTTTTCTAAGCCAATTTTCAGCTGGGGATACTCTTCAAACACTCAGCAGGCTGGAAAAGGATAAAGAAAATGGAGGATTCGTGTCCTGCCAAATGAGAATGCCCATAGGCATTGCTGCGAATGAATTTGCATTGCAGAAGAAATACGTGAACTGTTCAAACCATAAACAAGTTTCATTGTGAATTATGATGATGTGTACATACAGGCTATAAGTTGTCGATTTAAGCTAGGCCGTGACAGGGCATTTGGGCCGCTAGGCAGATACCCTCTCCTAGAAGGGTATCATCAAATGGGCCCTATTAGTAGCATCGCCAGGGTACAGATCCACAGGTGTGGATCCACTATGCCACCTAAACAGTCTGATTTTGGGTCATACCTTGGGGTGTTGTCTGAGTAGCCACCTGGTTTTCACCATTTACCACTAAACAGGTACTTGGACTTTGCAGCAGGGGACTACGAAGGTAATTTTTTTTTTTCATGGCACATTTACTTTATGAAGATGCTTCAAGTGTGGCTAGTGCTAGCAATGGCTGCTTTCTGAATAACAACCTTTAACTGTATGCACATCCTGAATGCAAATACAGTTTAAAGTGGTGCTCTGAAGCCAAGACATCTGGGACAAGTGCCTTCTATTCTTTATTGCTAATGTCCAACAACCACTGGTACTGATAGCTGTGGGAAAAATGTAGAAAGCAGATTGCAAATCTCCCCATTGTGTTTTATAATGCACCTAGATTTATAGAGAAGGTCCCACCCCCCACTCCAGTGTTTCCAAAGACCCTTTACCTATATACATGAGGTTTATGCGATCTTTCTCAACCCATATTTTCCATTGTATCTTTCCCTGGCATTGAATTCAGGTAATCTCTAGAATTTACATCTGTGCCAAAATGGATGTGCCCAGGCTTTGTTTTAGAAGGAGCCTACTGCTGAAGGGAAAGACGACTTTCTATAAAGATGACACTAATACTGCAGCAGCAAAGGAGATTTGTGGCGTTCAGTCAGTGACTGTCGCAGCAGCTAATGCTTGTATTTTATTGCCCCCCTAAAAGCTGTTATCTGTGCTGCTCTGTTACTGTATCCGAACAGCAGCATTAAGACACAGTCTGGTTGAAAATTCTGGCCAATAAAGGCTTTCAGGGCTTGCGAGATACACTCTTACCTGGTGTTTTGGGGGGTCAGAAATTTAATACCTCTCCTGTTCTGTTATTGCCAACCCCTCACGATCAGGCCTATAGGAAATGTGTATAGGAACAAATAGATGACAGCTTAGTATACATTGTATACCTGCATATCTATTCTGTTTTGTCAGCTTACAAGCATTAATCTGCTGTGTGAGAAGGAGGAGGAGAAATATCAATGCAGCAATGGATATGCGCTACAGCTGCCAAGTATCTGCATGCTGAGACCAAGAGCTAAAATAAAACTAGTTTGTGCAGGACAGGCTCCGAGCAGGGTTACAGCCACAGACAAAGCCTTCTGCTGCTATATACTGATTTGCAGGGGGACCTGCAACCTAACACTATAATGCAATTGGACACACATTCCATCTATAAGTCAGTATGAATCTAACCAGGCCATGGATGAACATGTGCAAAATTGGGCAGAGACGTGAATAGTCTATGCTTAATGGAAGAAGGCCAGAACAGGAAGTTTTTCAAGCTGATAGCACATCTGGATTTGAACGGTTCGGGTTGCGTAGCATAGGTGTAGTAATGGCACTCCTCTGCGGCTTTAACCACAGTATCCAACTGGAGACTGGTAAGTTTATTGCTTACAGTTTATCACTAGTATTACACTTGGTGCAGTGTTTGTAGCTTTATAGAAAGCATGCTTGTGGTGGTCGCTCATAGATGTGCCCAAATCTTCAATACTTGCTCAAAAGGTTACGGCTCGTTTTAATGCATGCTCATAGTGGGTACTGAAAGAAAATTGCAGATCACCTATAAGATAATAATTGTTGTTGCACCCACAATATACGTTTTGTTCTGTGATGGAAAACTCCTAGGCCTCCTCAATAGTAAACATGGGATTGATGTAGACTAATGCTACTTTGCATCAGTAGGAGTCTTTAAAGAAGTGAATATGATCTGTCATGAGCAGAATTATTTAAAAAAACAAAAACTTATACTGCATAGAAAAAACAAAACAACAACCAATATAAATGCCCTCCAATGTACTGTTCCCACCAGCATAATAAAGCCATGACAACAGTAATGGATCTCAATGATTTATACTGGGTTTCAATGCAGTAATAACACTGTATACCAGATATCAGTGCATTGGTGGAAAGAAAATTGTGAACCTTATTAAAACAATTGTAACCATAATAATGATGTTGTTTTATAATAGATTTATTCTGCTATACATAGCAATAAACTGAAGTATCGGCCCATTTTAGCCATGCAATATACTGGTTAATTTTTACTTTGCAGTAAAGGTCATCTGTTGTCATCTGTCAAAAAGATTAATGTAGTTGATTTTGATCAGATTATTATAAGGCATCTATTTTATTCTACACAGCAGCTAATGGCCTAGTGCCACTTTTAATATCCTTGTACTTTTGTGATGTCCTCTGAAAGGAGAAAGCCATGGTTTAGTTTATCCTGAACTATGAATTGCCTTGCCAGCGTACGTCCACTTCCCTTCTAGCCCATAAGAAAATGGCAGTAACGTTCCTCTCTAAGAACGAAATTATCAGAAAGTTGAAATCTGATTTGCCCAATCCTTTTCCCTGGAAGGAGTTGGGAGGCCCCCGTACATATATCATTGTCTGTATGGCCAGCTTACACCTCTGTTTACATGAATAGCTTTATACCAGTATGGCATCTGTTGGTGCATGCAACCAGAGAACACAGATTGTTCATCTACTAATAAAATATGCTGCTGCTGAAGTCAATGTGGAAATTAGGAGGTTGCTATTAAATAGAGATCTCATATGTTACCAGCAGCTGACATAGCAGCAGGTTTGTGAATGCTTTTGCTTGGAATGGTTCAACACTATGTACAATTGTCAATGAAGTGAGCAATGTTGATTTAAATGTAGGAGGGTTCTGTAAATGTACCAAAGGTTTAAGACACAGAAAAATAAAATTGTTTCTTTTATATGAAAGACTGCTCATACACCAGCTCATACACCAGTATAAAGAACACAAGCTCCACGCAGAAGCAGCTCTGAGGAATGTTAGGGGATATTTTGGGATACTACAAGTAGGGTTAGAGGTATCGATAACAACCTGTTTGTAGGGGTTGTCCAGCATTATACTTTTTTTTTTTTTTAAGTGTTCAGGCTTACTTGCGCAATCCCTGCGCTGCCAATGTCCTTGTGTTGAGATAGAGACCAGAAAGTGGTGAACAGCAGGGATCAGATACCATTAGAACAGTAGCAGTGGGGGATCAGGCAGGTAACTATTATTATAGGGGTACGTCAATGGGAAAAGAAATGTTTTCAAATCAACTGGGGTCAGAAAGTTATACAGATTTGTAATTTACTTCTATTTAAAAATGTCATGTTATCCAGTACTGCTGTAAGTCCTGCAGGAAGTGGTGTATTCTTTCCAGTCTGACACAGTGCTCTCTGCTGCCAACTCTGTCCATGTCGGGAACTGCAGCATTCCTATATTAACCTGTTATATTTAGTATTACAGTGTGCCCCGCCCCCCATACTTGAATGTGTTGTAATACCAGATAGAGCCCCAGACAGGCTAGCTGCTGTTAATGGAAAAAAGCTGACCTTTTTTTCTAAGCCTGCTGTTCTGCCACCTAATCCAACAGGTGGCGCTGGAGCACATGCTCTTTTCCTTCTGGAAGAGGGCTACTTTGCATACTTTTTATTTCTGCACGGAGCATTGCATGGCCTATATGTCTTTCCTTGGTGTTCTGTTACTCCCTCAGATCCTAATCCTAGACAAAATTTAAGAGAATTTTAACACAATCCATACAACTTGTCAGTGTGAACATTGTCCATCTCTTAACAATGGTTACCATACTACTAGTGTAATTATGACTAATGTTGAATGTTTGTGTCACTTTACCAGACTTTGGAACACGTTCATTGGTGGTGTTGTGTTGCCATGCTTGCTGCTGCATTGTGTTACTTTAGCAGCTATGTGAAGTGGGTTATTTCCATTGTACTGATTGTAGTTTTTACACAGTTATATTTAGATGTTGTGATATATAACTTTCATTTGCAAATCTAATTTAGCGAAGCTTACGCATGAACGTGCTCTTATTATTCTTGCTTTTTTAGTAATGGTGTAATAATACATTTCTTAGAGCATCTGGCCTTAAAGGAGGAAATCGGCAGAGTACAATCTTATAAACATATAAACTGAGCCAAGAAATGCCAGGTCTAAGCAGCTCTGGGCTATCATGGCAGAGGAGCCTGTCTACCTCTAACTTACCGCACACATACACCTTCCCATACCTAACACCATTTGTTCTCTATTTCTTTATTCTTTGCAATGTTCTTATTTGAGCATGTGTGTGTTGCCTATTTATACACACATAGTTAACTGCTTTCATTTAGTTTTTTGCACTGCAGATGTTATAGCAGTATATATTTAACTCCTATGCTTTGCCCAGTAAAAATATTACTACATTTTGGATTAGTCCAAAAGCTGGCCTCACTGTTCACCTAGAGGCTAGTCTGGCTAACCAGGGCATTTAGCTTGGTCCGGAGTCCTGAGAAGTAAATATGTTGGGGTTTCAATAATGACCGATACAAACCACCCCAACCCTACTCAGTGGCGCTGCTGGCTTATATGTATTTACGGATAGGTGGACCTGGGATATAATACAGTATAATTTCCTGTCTAAATTTAGCCAGGGGTACATCATTTTGCCCCTTGTCTGCTGTTGTATTTGCAAAATTCTCAAGCTGTATAAAAGAGATTTCACCCACCTCGTTGTTTAGTAGATCACTTTGATTCCTGCCACACTATATATATTGTTCTATTATTCACACACAATTTAAGATAAATGAAGCTGCCTCAATTACTTGCCATTTAGCTGGATGTGCTCACAGTGCTTTGCCAGACAAAACTATTACACGTTGCTGTACAGATGTCAAAATAAATGCAGCAATTCCTTTAGTGATGTGTACTTGGCTTCCATGGCATGTTTTACATTGATGAGAAATATGCACATTTCTTATCAGTCACAACCAACTCAACATTTCATTTTGTTTTGTTCACAGATGAAGGTCCTTATACCAAGTCTGCCTCCCAGACAAAAGCGCCAGATGGTTCTTTGGCTGTTAGAAGACAGAGCATCACTGGTAGGTATACACCTATTGAACTACATTTTATCTGCAGTATAATGTTATCCCGTGAGCATTGGGCACCGATTCTATGAACATAAGAAGCACTCCAGAAATTTTTATTTTCCTCTTTTAGCTTAAAGGAGAAGTCCAGCGAAATTTTTTATTAAAGTATTTTATTGCCCCCCCAAAAGTTATACAAACCCCCAATATACACTTATTACGGGAAATGCTTATAAAGTGCTTTTTTCCCTGCACTTACTACTGCATCAGGGCTTCACTTCCTGGATAACATGATGATGTCACGACCCGACTCCCAGAGCTGTTGGGGCTGTGGCTGCTGGAGAGGATGATGGCAAAGGGACACAGGGCACTGGAGGGACACTGAGCATCCCCCTGCCATCATCCTCTCCAGCAGCCACAGCCCTCACAGCTCTGGGAGTCAGGTCGTGACATCACTATTTTATCCAGGAAGTGAAGCCTTGATGCAGTAGTAATTGCAGGGAAAAAAGCACTTTATAAGCATTTCCCATAAGAAGTGTATATTGGGGATTTGTATAACTTTTGGGGGGCAATACAATACCTTAATGAAAATGTTCGCCAGACTTCTCCTTTAAATAGTGCCGCATAGGTGGTGGTTGGAAAATAATGTAGAATCTGTCATGATTCCTTTTCCACCCTCTTATATTGATCTCTCTGAACAGACTGCATTTACTATGATACTTACAGCTTTACAGTGACAGGGGGTTCTATCCAAGTGCAGCTAGACTAAGTATTGGTGTATTCCTATTAGATACAAAGCCAACTGGTCTCCTTGTTCTTCCTGACAGATCTTACATGCAGGAGACTATACAGAATCTTCACATATCTATCTAGACTCCCTTAAGGTCCCCACACAACTAAGGGCCCTATTACATTGACAGATAATCGCCCGAATTAAGCCGATTTGGGTGATTATCGCTCAGTGTAATAGAGACAACAATCATGTCTTTAGGTCTGGACCTAAAACCATCAGCCGCCAAATGCATGTGACTGCTACGTACTTACAGTGCTGCATGACTGACTGCAAACTATTGAATATACTACCTCTCCACGCTCCCGGTCTTCTCCTGCTCTCTGCTTCCCCCCCAGCAGGGGCAGGAGAAGACCGGGAGGTTGGAGAGGTAATGTATAACAGTCTAGGACTAGGGCTGCATGAGCATGCTAAAAATGTCTGGGCAGCCCATGCTAAACGATTATCAAGCCATGTAATGGGCCAAGTAAACAAGTAAGCATTATCGATGGCAGTCCGTCTAATAGCACCCTTAGACTTTGGCCGTACCCGCCGCTCGTAGCAGGTTTGTCCATCAACCTAAAGTGTTAGGGGCTCTGTAAACCATCAACCAATTGTTGATGATGGAAATAGGGGTCGGGCATGAGAAAGTAATGGTTAGAGAGCTGCCAGGAGGGATTTGACACAAATCAATATATTTTTTACTTATTTACTCTGGGTCTGAGTTAGGGGTGTCAGATCATCCAATTGCAATCATGAAAAGGCTCAAAATGTTTTTTAATAACATTTAGAATCTGGTTGCAAATCTATTAAAGGGGTTGGCCACTTTATAGTAAAATTGTTCAGTGTACAATATTAGTAAGTGTACTCACTGTATATACTGACAGCAGCTCCCTGTGTACCTCATAGAGCTAATATCAGACTCCCCTCCTCAAGACTGGGCTGCCCTGCTCTGTGGTGAGTCTGTCCATAAGATGGCCGACATGGAGAAGCATGTGATCATGCCCCACCTCTAAGTGTCCTCCATAGGCATATACAAGCTCAGTGTTGGACAATTGGGGGTGGGGCATGATCACATGCTTCTCCATGTCTTCTCCATGTCTAATCTTATGGCCAGACTCACCACAGAGCAGGACACTACACCTAGAGGAGGATAGTCTGATTTTTGCTTCATGAGGTATACAGGGGGCTGCTGACAGTAAGTGCAGTGAGTATAGTTACTAACACTGTACAATGAACTATTTTTCAATAAAGCAGCCAACCCCTTTTAAGGGGTTATCCAGCGTTAAAAAAAACAGAGCCACTTTCTTCCAGAGACAGCACCGCTCTTGTCTCCAGTTTAGCTGAGGTTTGCAATTAAAGGGGAACTCCGGATAAGGAAAACTTGTTTTCTATTAAAAGTTATATAGATGTGTCTATACAATGTATTACTGTACCTGTACGGTTCTGTCACGCTGGTAGCTGATAGAAATCCAGGAAGTGAAAAAAATGACCTCTGTGCCAATCCACATTGTCTCCTGCTCCTTCTGCTATCTCCCCTTAGGAGACAAATCTTTCATGCCTCTGTCTCACATTGTGTGTGCCTGCTAGACACAGGCTGATGATGCAGACAGGGGGCAGGGCGTGATTCACAATTTCTGACCGGCCAGAAGCAGGTTTTTCAACTTGTGCAAAAGTCTACAGAGAAATTAGGGCTGTGATCATTCACACATGTTGGAGTGTCATTGCAGTACTGCAGTATCTGCACAAAAATGATGCAGTAACACAAACAGATAATGCTAAACAGCAGAGAGGATAAGAATATCGAATAAAGTCCTTATTGTTCAAATCAAGTCATTATTGTGGGAATCAACTTCAAAGATAAAAGATGCTTGATTATAATGTCTGAAAAGGAAAAGAAAAAAAAATAGTTTAAAAAGTTCTTTGCTTTATTCCAATATCAGCATTACAGGTAGAGAATACAGTGTGCTGTGTGGTGTTACAGGTAGAGAATACAGTGTGGTGTTACAGGTAGAGAATACAGCGCAGTGTGGTGTTACAGGTAGAGAATACAGTGTGCTGTGTGGTGTTACAGGTAGAGAATACAGTGTGGTGTTACAGGTAGAGAATACAGTGTGCTGTGTGGTGTTACAGGTAGAGAATACAGTGTGGTGTTACAGGTAGAGAATACAGCGCAGTGTGGTGTTACAGGTAGAGAATACAGTGTGCTGTGTGGTGTTACAGGTAGAGAATACAGCGTGCTGTGTGGTGTTACAGGTAAAGAATACAGCACTGTGTGGTGTTACAGGTAGAGAATACAGTGTGCTGTGTGGTGTTACAGGTAGAGAATACAGCGTGCTGTGTGGTGTTACAGGTAGAGAATACAGCGTGCTGTGTGGTGTTACAGGTAGAGAATATAGTGTGCTGTGTGGTGTTACAGGTAGAGAATACAGCGTGCTGTGTGGTGTTACAGGTAGAGAATACAGTGTGGTGTTACAGGTAGAGAATACAGCGCAGTGTGGTGTTACAGGTAGAGAATACAGTGTGCTGTGTGGTGTTACAGGTAGAGAATACAGCACTTTGTGGTGTTACAGGTAGAGAATACAGTGTGCTGTGTGGTGTTACAGGTAGAGAATACAGCACTGTGTGGTGTTACAGGTAGAGAATACAGTGTGCTGTGTGGTGTTACAGGTAGAGAATACAGCGTGCTGTGTGGTGTTACAGGTAGAGAATACAGCGTGCTGTGTGGTGTTACAGGTAGAGAATACAGCGTGCTGTGTGGTGTTACAGGTAGAGAATATAGTGTGCTGTGTGGTGTTACAGGTAGAGAATACAGTGTGCTGTGTGGTGTTACAGGTAGAGAATACAGTGTGGTGTTACAGGTAGAGAATACAGCGCAGTGTGGTGTTACAGGTAGAGAATACAGTGTGCTGTGTGGTGTTACAGGTAGAGAATACAGCGTGCTGTGTGGTGTTACAGGTAGAGAATACAGCACTGTGTGGTGTTACAGGTAGAGAATACAGTGTGCTGTGTGGTGTTACAGGTAGAGAATACAGCGTGCTGTGTGGTGTTACAGGTAGAGAATACAGTGTGCTGTGTGGTGTTACAGGTAGAGAATACAGCGTGCTGTGTGGTGTTACAGGTAGAGAATACAGCACTGTGTGGTGTTACAGGTAGAGAATACAGTGTGCTGTGTGGTGTTACAGGTAGAGAATACAGCGTGCTGTGTGGTGTTACAGGTAGAGAATACAGTGTGCTGTGTGGTGTTACAGGTAGAGAATACAGCGTGCTGTGTGGTGTTACAGGTAGAGAATACAGCACTGTGTGGTGTTACAGGTAGAGAATACAGTGTGCTGTGTGGTGTTACAGGTAGAGAATACAGTGTGCTGTGTGGTGTTACAGGTAGAGAATACAGTGTGCTGTGTGGTGTTACAGGTAGAGAATACAGCGTGCTGTGTGGTGGTACAGGTAGAGAATACAGTGTGCTGTGTGGTGTTACAGGTAGAGAATACAGCGTGCTGTGTGGTGTTACAGGTAGAGAATATAGTGTGCTGTGTGGTGTTACAGGTAGAGAATACAGTGTGCTGTGTGGTGTTACAGGTAGAGAATACAGCGTGCTGTGTGGTGTTACAGGTAGAGAATACAGCGGCTGCGTGGTGTTACAGGTAGTGAATACAGCGTGCTGTGTGGTGTTACAGGTAGAGAATACAGCGTGCTGTGTGGTGTTACAGGTAGAGAATACAGTGTGCTGTGTGGTGTTACAGGTAGAGAATACAGCGTGTTGTGTGGTGTTACAGGTAGAGAATACAGCGTGCAGTGTGGTGTTACAGGTAGAGAATACAGCGCTGTGTGGTATTACAGGTAGAGAATACAGTGTGCTGTGTGGTGTTACAGGTAGAGAATACAGCGTGCTGTGTGGTGTTACAGGTAGAGAATACAGCGTGCTGTGTGGTGTTACAGGTAGAGAATACAGCGTGCTCTATAGCGTTACAGGTAGAGAATACAGCGTGCTGTGTGGTGTTACAGGTAGAGAATACAGCGTGCTGTGTGGTGTTACAGGTAGAGAATACCGCATGCTGTGTGGTGTTACAGGTAGAGAATACAGTGTGCTGTATAGCGTTACAGGTAGAGAATACAGCGTGCTGTGTGGTGTTACAGGTAGTTACTGTGTGCTGTGTGGGTAGGACCACAATGAAATGATAAAGTAGTGCAAATAATTCAGTAACACAATGAAACTGCAATATGTGAACACAGCCTTGATGTTCTGCAACAACTTTGGGCGGGGAATGGGCAGGGTGGAGGACTGTGATGGAACAGCTGAGGAAAAGCATTGCATTCTGGAACCTGTAGTACTGAGTACATCTGCTCAACCAGGAAATACAGAAACACAAAACAGAACAACCCCCCCCCCCCCCCCAAAAAAAAAAAAAAAATAAATAAATAGATTTTTGGTAGTTTCAAAACTGGGATAGACAGGTAAGTATTGTTATATGCTTCTGCAGAAGTTTAATTTTTTTTTCTACCTCTACCCGGAGTTCCCCTTTAAGCTCCATTCACTTCAATGAAACCGAGGTACAAAACACCACCCAAACTGGAGTCAGCAGTGGTGCTGTCTCTGGAAGAAAGTGGGCATGTTTTTGTAGCGACGGATAACCCCTAACTTTTTGTCCTGGCTAGTTTTCATTAATGGAGTCTGCAGTAGATAAGATTTACAGATACACTTGACTGTTAGATTCAGAGGTGGGGGTGATCGCGGCGCTTGGTATGAAGCAAGGAAATTTTTTTTATATATATATTTACAGTTTCTTCTGCAAGACACACTTAGTGAAATAGCTGTTCTGGGTTTAAATCTGTCTGCTCTAATGAGTGTGAAAAAGCAGAAGAAGATTAAAGCGGCAGAGCGTGATAGACTCTGCCTCTAATTGACTGTACTGCCGCTGAGAGATGGCCTCTAAAAAATCAGTGGAAAATGGTGCAGCTCAAATACAAATATTTTGCAGTGCTAGATGTAAACTTTACACCCAGCTGGTATTCTTTGCTGTCAGTTTATCACGGTTACTTGAGACATGCGAATGGTGTAAAGCAGCAATGTACATCTCTAAATGCACACGCTGACAAACACCCTGCTGGTAAGCAACAGCATCTCTATATGGAGCTACAGCGCCATTTAGGATGAACAGTCTTTGTTATAATGATTCAATTACAGTATAAATAGAAGTATGATTGTTTTCTTTTAAGGGTTGCAGCCATAGGTTTATGGCTACAGCCCATAGCATATGTGGTGATTAGTGACATCAGGCACTATACAGTAATTTTCTGTAGGAAAAGCTTAAAGGGAATGTGTTACCTAGATTAGTTTGATGTTTAGAGCCAGATTCTAAAACATTTATTTTTATTAATGTGTTTCTAGTTTCTGATTTTTTTTTTTTTTTTGTGCATTATTATGGTGGGGGAAGGTGGGAGTGCAGCCATATAGTAGCCTAAGCTTCTGTTCTGATATGTTAGCCCATACAGCATATGCTTTACAACAACTATATAGGCATAGGAAATAACTAGATAAAAGGACTGATTGATTGAATGTAATGTATATATCATTGTCACTTTTCATTCTATTCCTGAATATAATGATACTCAAGATACTTGAAAGCATTTCTCTACAGAACAGGAAGTTTCAGTATATTAGGATTATAGGCTGAAATAAATGGTCAGATTTCAGGATTCATTTTAAAATCATTCGCACACGGACTTCTTTCCCCCCTACTTATCTGGCAAATCAGAGAGAAAATTAGGGCTTGTAAGAAATGACTGTTCTATCAGACCCGTATGGCCTTGGCAGAGAGGATGGACTGTGGGCACAGGAAGTACTAGAGAAAAGTGCTCTGCTTAATCTGTCAGGCTGGAACTATGTAGGCTTTTACAATACAATACAGTACTAAAAAGAGTGTCCTATAGCTGCAAGTTTCTGTGTGAGCTGAAAGAAGACAGTTGGATAGAGACATGAGGTTTATGACAGCAATGGGTAGGGGTGTTGGGGGGGCTTACATCACAAGTGCAGCTCAGGTCTATGTAGTAAACGCATAATGACAAGCTACAAAACTAATAGGAGGAAAAAGGAGATTAGGTTTAGGATGCATCAATGTAAAAAAATAGGAACAAATAGAGAACAGAGATAAAAGGGAAGCCTTGATTTACCCTTTTAGGTGCAGTGTGGACCATTTGGAGGAGCAAATAGGCTCAGGATGCATGCACAGAATGTTTAGCCCAGCAGATGGACTTGGACTATCTAAGCCCTGCCCCCAAGTTTGTGTTCATTCTTGGTCTCTCTGCTGCTAGAGATCAGTTTTCAGGGAAATGAAGCATCTTGTGGCCAAGACCTTAGGTCAGCAAAACAGTAGTCACTGATGATCACTGCATGTTAAAGGAGAACTAACATGTGAGGTCAAATGTTCTGTAACACATAGCACAAATAGGAGCAGCAGTGGTAGTCATAAAAGTATAGGCGACCAGTTTTCAGCCAGCCAGCAAGCGCATCCCCATCCCTAAACTCCATCCAAGATACCCAGGTGTTTGGGAAGCCTATCAGGTCCCCTGTGTCATCAAAGATTAGGTCTTCCATGCATTAACTTTATGGAGTCGACTTCCAATGGCTAGAGTTCACCGTTCTGGCTGCAGTGAGGAAGTAGTGTAAGAGCTTATTACTCCTAATGGACTACCACACCAAAAAAACGAAAACAGACTAATAGGCGCACCCACAAATAATATTTTAAAAAAAGTACAACATTTTTATTGAACATGATTGTCATCTTTTACAAAAAAACTAGACACACATTTAAAAAACTCCAAGTCTGAAAAAACTCCAGGTTTGAACCCTACGCGTATCGTCACTCCTAAATGGTGACTTTGTCAGGGGCCTCATAGTAATTAATGTCCCCAGCTCTATACAACCCGTCAACAGTAATAATGCCCCCTGTTGTTATCCCCTCCCCAGTAATATTGCCCCCCTGCTGTATACAGCCCTCACTCTCCAAGATTAAAAAAAAAAAAAAAAACATACTGATGTATTCCAGGCAGGGAGCAGCTTTTCTCCATCTTCTGGCTTCTAGGTTGTCAGCAGCCAGCAGATGCAATGATGTCATATCATTGCGCCTGCTGGAGAGATCACATCCTGGCTGCTCATAGGCTGCAATCACGAATAGAGCACCAGGACACTGACCCTGACTATGTTACTGATGTTTAGCCCGCTCACCGCTGAACATTACAGCTGCGTGGCTGCAGCTTCTAGGGATGCTGAAAGGGGGACAACTGAGGCAGCTGTACTGGCTGCCCGTGCGGTTTATCTGCCACTGTTTTCCATCCCCCTTTACCCTGGTATGTTTCCTGTGCAGTAACAGTAGACTCGGTCCTCCCATCTATTTCTGCAGTCTCCAAATCAAAAACATATCACACTAGCTAAGTGCTAGTAACACTTCTATATCTTACTGATTAAAGGTCCATTATACACAGGCCGATAGCAAAACTCATTCCCAATAATTGGCCCATGTAAAAGGGTTAGCGATCAGCCAACAAATAGAAAAATATTTGCTTATCAGATAATCATTTTTTGTGTAGCTGTTTAAATAATCATTGGCCCCACCTTACCCTGCCTAAAGTGGATTCTTATTAAAAATAATGCAGAATAGTTGCAACAGTCTTTCCAGAAACATATGATTTGGAATCCATTATTTCAACCAGGCTTGGTTGGGGGACCTTCTGTTGTTGGATATCCTCACAGAATGATAAGGTGCAACATTTGCATCATAGGGGTGAGTGGATGTTTTCCGCCAAGCTCCCTTTTATCTAAATACTGCTAATCTGTCCTTTTGGCTCTATGCCCAATCATATTGTTAGGTGGTATTCATGTACTGATTTGGTGGTGGTTAGGGGGTAAATGTGCCCCTGCTACATACACTATCCCTGTCCTCTACCATTTACATTGTTTTTTTCTCTCTCTCCCCTCTCGTTTTCTCCTTTTTTTCTTTACCTTGGGCGTCTTGTTGCAGGTCTCCTGCAAAATTTGATAGTTGGGGTCTTAAATGCCATAAAGTCTCTTCTTTTAGATGGCAGTTGGGCTTGCACACCTCTTAGAACATAAAGTACTATATAAGGTATTTAATTTTAAATGTTGCTTGAACCTTGTGTGTATTACTATCTATTACTGCATGCTTTATTTTCTTTACATTTACTCTGAGATGGACTGTGTGCTTCTTCAAGGGTGTTCATTGTTGCATTGTTATTTCCCACTTGAAAATGATAAAGAATTGAAAGATGAGGTTTATAGACTAAGGGCCCTATTCCACTGGACGATTATCGTTCAGATTATCCGTTAAATCGTTCAAATCTAAACGATAATCGTTCGGTTGAAATGCAGTTAACGATTAACGACCGAACGAGAAATCGTTGATCGCTTTATAAGACCTGGACCTATTTTTATCGTTGCTCGTTCGCAAATCGTTCGCATTGAATAAGACGTTGTTCGGTTGTTCGCAATAGATACGAACGCAATAGCGAATAAATAGCGAAGAAAAAACGATCGCAATTACGATCATAAGTAACGATTATCGTTCCATGGAAATGAGTGAACGTTTTCAGGTCTTTCGCAATAGCGGTTGTTTGAGATCGTTAATCGTTAACAATTATGCAAACGATAATCGTCCGGTGGAATAGGGCCCTTACACTAGCCCAATATTCTCCTAAAGCAAAAGTCTAGGGACAATGAAAATGTTCTGGTAGACAGAACACAATAAAAAAGCGCTACTGTGCCCCTGTCGCAGGCTTTCTGAATGCCAGTGTCATCTTTACTTGGGGTAAAATACCTAACCTAGCTGATGGATTGCCCACTCAGCAGCTGAGTCCCATCCCAGTCACTGTCTGGCTGAGTGGGCAATCTATCAGCTGGGTTGTGATGTTGCTGGAGAAGATCCAGGAGCCTGGCTGGAATGCCGAAACAGTAAAGCCCGTATTCCACGGGTCGTTGGAGGAGCAAACGAGCGCTGTCAGCGCTCGTTTGCTCCTCGTTCGCCGCTCGCTGCCGCCGCTATTCAACGCGGCTGCAGCGAGCGGGTGAGTGCGGGAGGGGGCGGCGGGGAGCTGCGGGGGGGCTGCCCGGGGGATCGCTAGATCGTCCGGGCAGCCCATAGGATATAGCAGCGTCTGCTGACGATGCTCCTATTCAACGGAGCGACGGCAGCAGATCGCTGCTATATCAGTCGCTTGTTTTTCAACATGTTGAAAAACAAGCGACTGCAACGATCAGCCGACATGAACGATGTCGGTTGATCGTTGCACTCTATTCCACGGAACGATTATCTTCCGTAACGGTCGATATCGTCCGAAAACGAACGATAATCGTTCCGTGGAATAGGGCCATAAGGCAGCACTGTGAAGGCACAGGGACGGGTAAGTAGTGCATGTTTGTTATGTTCCACTCTGCCCCTGCCTGCTGCAAAATTTTTATTTTCCCTGGACTACTTCTTTACCAAGAAAATGTAAATGATTGCATTTTATCTTTCCCCCCTCACCTTCTTAGAGCTTTTTTTTTCCATCTATAGAGCCATATCAGGACTTTTATGCAGGGGCAAGTGTACTTTGTAATGACAACCTTAGGTTACCAAGAATTACAGAACAAAATTATAAACGAATATAAGATTTGTCTACAGATCTTTGCGTGGGCTCAGATTTTGCAGTATCTGTAGTTTTTATTGGTACTATTTTTTTTCATTGATATGACCTCTTGATGACTTTTTATTCATTTATTTTTTGTGATGTGATGTGACAAGAAATCAGAATTTTTTTTATGCCATTCACTAACTGGATCAATAACTTCGCAGCTTCTCCCCCTCTTAATCTAATGTCACTGTCAGACCCTTCACTTGCTACTCATAACCTAAAGAATACAGTTCAAATTCCATACTGTAATCTAAAAAGCCAGATCCAATTATGATTCATCCTACATTTTTTCCTTAGATACTACCCCATACACAGCTTTTATTCTGCCAGTGACAACCTGCTCTGTAGCACTCTAATCACTGTAAACTCAAATGGGTAAAGATTTTAGCAAATGTATTACCTGTATTCAAAAGCTCCCATTGCATATCATCAACACAGAGCGTCCTGACACCTACTGTAGCAATACAGTGGTCATATTGAAAATGTGAAATGTGAAATTTGATGATGAAATAATACATTTGAAATTGCTCCTTTTTATAAGCTGAAGCTGTCTCTACAACTACAGATTTACTGATAGCTTACAGAAACAAACTCCTTGACTAGTCTTTGAAGTCTTCATAGACAAAATAAAGACTGCTATAGACCATATATTATAAAGGGGAGCAGTTCACATAGTAAGAAAATATTGGGGAACCTTTGTTGTTGCAATTTTCAGATAAAGCTTACCATGACCATAAGACACTCCTCTGCGATGAATGAGAATAAACCTGCCATTGCTTATAGTGCTCAGTGGATCAGTTAGATAAAGTTAACAAAAATCATGGAATTGATGGGTTAGTCTATGTGGCTTGATGATGACATTTAATTATTTCTCAGGTTCGCATCTGGCTGTGAGATTATGGTTGCATCAGCCGACCTTCATCTGCCAGAGCATGTGACAAAATATTGAGGGAAAAAAGGAGTCTTTCTTTAACCCCTTCATACTCCAGAATGTACATTTACAGCAGCTTGAAAAAAGTATGAGGATAGCTTGGGCAGTTTTTATATGGATGTCATATGGTTCAGAGGTTTGAATACCATCCCGCAGCATGCTTGACAGGAGCCATTCAGTTGTCATGGCTGCCAAGGGCCTTTTACTAGGCCTCCATGGCTGCAGTGACGGATCTTATTTTACATATTTGGTGTCCAGTATGGACATCTTCCTTGGTGATCATAGATGGTCCCTTGCCAATAAGCTGACGACAAATTATTCTTCTAATAGGGCCCTCTGGTGGTCAACCTTTATCTGTGGGGAGATCTGGCAGCATGTGTTCATTTTCTCTGTAGCACCACCCCAGGAGAATATAAACATTATACTGTGTGAATTCATATCACTGGAGGACAAGAGACTTTGTAACCACGGTCCCAGAATTCTTTAGTAAGGTATATAAAATTAGTTTTAAATGGTTAACCTCTTTAATATCAACATCCCTCACTTTGCATATCTCACTGCAGTGGTGGTATAGCCATTGTAATGTTGTTAGACACTACCATGTAGCCAAATGTTTTCACTTGTAGCTGCCTACTCTAAAAGCCTGTTGCATGTGCAGCGTTATGGGATGGTATTTTGGAAGGAACCTGATCGCTTACACAACACGGCAAGAAAAAAGCAGTCATTCTACAGTGGCTTTTAAATAGAACAGAAAGTTAAAGTGACAAAAGCAAAAGGACAGATGTTCTAGTTCAAGTATTAGCTCTGAGCTGTGTCCAGAACACAAGATCCTAAAAGAGCTCATACTGCAACCTTCTGTATTATGTATCTAGTTTAGGAGATGTCAGAAAGGATCAATGCCCCAAGGGAAATCTTAGGGTTTTTCTTTAACCCCAGTTATAGGGGTGTTCAGGTTTCCACAATGAAATATTGATAATGATTTTCTTGCTGTCATACAATAGGAGATTGCTTAGTTTACTCCCAGAAGATTATAATCAGTTCTGGTGATGATTACAGTGATGGTGACAGTTATCAGAGCTGTATCTTGTATCCGTCAACAGCCTGTGTGTCTGTCACATGACAAAAACAGATTTAGAAAAAAGTGTTCTATTGAATGGGTGCAAACTAAGCTACTAAAAACTGCAAGGAATTGATACAGTAAGCATGATAAAATTGTTAAGTGTCACTATTACGTGCTGTCCAAAGTTCAGCATAGAGAGACGCACTTCATTTCACGCCAGGAAATTGGGTAACCGCCCCACACCTGGCAAGTTCTGTGCACGAGCCACTTTTTAAACGACATAGGAGCTCTTTATCTTAGAACTGCACGGGTGTTAATCACTCTTCTCTTCTCTTCTGGATTTTGTTGATATTTCTTAATTGCCCCTATGCTAATCTGGGGCTTAGGAGCATTTGGGGTGTCACCTGTTGCCCCAGAGCACCGGCTCGTCTTGCCCAGCCCTCCTCCTCCTGTGCCACCCACTATGCATATATGTATATGCATAGTGGGTGGCATGGAAGGGGGCGGGCTGAGCGGGATCCTCCGGGCCACCCACTATGCATATTCATATATGCATAGTGGGCAGGAGGTAGCAGGCTGAGCAGCACAGGAGTGGGCGAGCCGAGGGGGTTCTACAGGCCGCCCATTGTGCATATTCATATAAATAGGAGGAGGCGGGTTGGGCAGGCCGAGCGGGTGCTCCAGGCCGACAGGTGACGCACCAAATGCTCCTAAGACCCAGGATTAGCATAGGGGCAATTAGGGAATATCAACAAAATGCAGAGGAGAAGAAAAGAATGATTAACAGCCGTGCAGTAATAAGGTAAAGAGCATCTGAGGCATATCAGCAGGTTCATTGAGCAGAAACCTGCTAATAGTGCCGCTTTCAAACTGTTTCTAGATGGACAACCCCTTTAAGTTATACAAACTCCAATGTTAACATTCTGCAATAAGCCAGCCCTTATACAGCTATGTATGTATTTAGTGCCTTGTCTTTATTCAAAGGGTTTTCCACCATTTGGGGGGGGGGGGGGGGATTAAATTCAATGTATAAAATAAAAACCTTTACTTACCGCTCCATTTCTGTAGCGGTCCAGCACAAAGGTACTAGTGGGTACACTGCCCTGATTGATTGGCTGCAGCAGTGATGTGTTGGCTACTAAAACATAAAGTTGAGGTACCTCCTGGAGCTTCTGCACTGCATTGCCAAGGTGTCATAGAAGTAAGGTGTATATGGTATTTCATTTATGTACATTTAAGCCTCGTATTTAATATTTTTCAAAGGATGGATAAGCCCTGTACTGCTGTGACCAATCTGTGCTAAAACAATATAGAGCAAATTGAAACAAAGTGATCCGGTAGAGAAAATTGTGCTTTTTGTACTGTTTTTTTGTGCATCTTAGTGTCTATAAAACAGTAACAGCCCCTTAGTTTAGCTCCCAACCTCTAGTAATCTACTTGTGCTATGCAGTACTTAGTAGTTGATGTGCACACAGTGTGATGTGAGTGCTTCTGCCAGGCCGAAGGCAGTTGCTTTACCTGCTACTTGCCAGCTGGCAATGCTTGTATTGCACTTCATCATCTTTGATATTTGAGTGTTCTTACCAGGCACCAAAACACAGTATTAACACATCTACAACTTGCCTTCAAGTACCAAATATTCCTTTATATTTGCACAAAATATATTGTAAAAGCAAATTATTCATATCTATCAATGGGTTCATATAAGCTAGTATATGTTTTGACATTTAGCAGGTATTGTGGATCAGATAGCTGTCGCTTTATTAGAATATAGTAAAAGAGATAGAAGGAAAAGTAACAGGGAAATCTGCATATTGTTTGACAGTATTATTTTTATAGAGTATAATGGAGGCCTGCTTCTTTTCTGAAATAAGAAATGAGGTTAACTGAGACTATAGACACTACAGGGGAGATTTATCAAACATGGTGTAAAGTGAAACTGGCTCAGTTGCCCCTAGCAACCAATCTGATTTCACCTTCCATTTACCAAAGAGTCTGTGAGGAATGAAAGGTGGAAGCTGATTGGTTGCTAGGGGCAACTGAGCCAGTTTTACTTTACACCATGTTTAATAAATCTCCCCCTACCTCTTTTGTAATCTCTGATTTTCGTCTGTGTCCTCAGAATTGTGAAGCACTGTGGAATATGTTATGATATAGCCAGGGGCGGATTAACTTTACCATAGGCCCCGGGCTGTTCACCAAGCCTGGGCCCCCCCACCCCACTGTAACTATGGCAGCACTAGCCTGGCGTTCATAGTACAGGACAGATAATGTCATGATGTCCTGATTTGTGCAAAATTGCCATTAAAAAACTTGTGATTTTTTTGCAAATCATGGCAAAAGTGTAGCCAGGAGACAGTACACCACTGAAAGTATAAGTCTTTTTGGGTGGTCATGGACCCCCCAGGAACTCAGGGCCCCGGGCTGCCGCCCGGAACGCCCCTGTTATAATCCACTACTGGATATAGCGATTATATCATTATAATCAGAAATATAATATTACTCCAAGTCCTATATAATGTTATATGTTATGGTGCACAATATATAATCTAAGATGCAAGATATGCATGTTATATCAATTCTTGCCAGTTTATTATTAAATTCTAAACCCATTGCACTCCCAAATTGTCATTGATAATTGTGCTAAGCAACAGAAACATTCAATGTACAGTAGAAGCATGAGAGACAAGAAAAAAAGAGCCTCTTCCATTTTTTGCAGTCCACATTGAATAGTTCTAACTTGCTTTGTGTGCATGTTGGGTAACAATCAGATTACTTAAAAGGGTTTTCCAGGATTATAAAAATTTGGCCACTTTCTTCCAGAAACAGCACCACAATTGTCTCCAGTTCAGGTGTGGTTTTGTAGTTAGGTTTATTCACTTCAATGCAACTTCAAACTCCACTCTACCTGAAGGCAAGAGTCCTGCTATTTCTGGAATAAAGTGGCCGTATGTTTCTAAACCCTTTAATTTTGTTATGGGGTGCTGACACACAGACACAGGGAGCCCCCTGTCAAACACTTTTAGTTTCTGTGGTCGCTATTGATCATGGCATTTGCAACTCTCACCACCTACCATATCTTTCTCTTTAGTTTGACTCTTCTGTGCTGCAAGAATATCCAGGTCTGCTTTATAGATTGAAATGAAGCACAACTGAAGAATAGCCACAGTGTTGCTCCTTTTCTCAATGTATTGCTTAATCACAATCAGCTGCTGCATTCGAGTCATTCTTGGGCCGCATCCACACGTTCCATTTTCTCTACGGAATGCATATATAATGTATAACTTTTGGGGGGCAATACAATACTTTAATAAAAAATTTTGCCTGACTTCTCCTTAAATAAATCCCCTTCCAGTGTTTTGTGAAAATATTTATGAAAAAATTTGCCGCACAAATTTCATCATTCACATTTACAATATGTCTACTTTTTCTGTTGACATCATCTATTAAACATTCTCTTATTATTATTTTTTTTTATCTTAGAGAGCGTATAAATTTATCAGCAATTTTCCTAAATTCTTAAGTAAAGTTCCAAATCAAATTTTTTTTTCGGAACTAGTTCAGTTTCAAGTAAATTGCATGTCTTTCCCTCCCTCTTTTTCATTTTTTTCTTTCTTTCCCTATAAAAAATAAGGCAATCACATTTGAAGTCTAATAAGTAGAATGAAGGACTCTTCAGATCATTGTAAATGTTCCCTTTTTATCGATATTTCCTACTTTGTCACAATAAGTGTAGGAGAACCATTTTAGAATTTTTAATATATATGCATTGTAATACTGCAATTTATGAAATAGCGTTTTACTATTCTGTTCTTGAAAAGAAAAATGTATTTGGGGGAACATTACTTCTGTGGGCACCAGTGTTTGCAGCTTTAAACATGTGCCAGGTTTTTCCTTTCTTTTTTCTTTTATGGCAGTATTCCATCTGTCTTGTAAGAGTGGGTTATATAAACACAGTGTGACAGAGTGGATTTTTAGCATCTCGCCCCAAGAGATTGCACTCAGCACATAAACATGTGCATGGAAGTGTGGAATGTGTCCTATTTTACTCTCCTTTTCCCAGCAGTGGCTCATACTCTGATTATATACGATCATCCATAAAATAGAATTTATAATTCTAGCAAAATATTAATTAAAAATTGTATTTTGGTGGTTTTCTTTTGG
Source organism: Dendropsophus ebraccatus (assembly GCF_027789765.1). Lineage (NCBI taxonomy): Eukaryota > Metazoa > Chordata > Amphibia > Anura > Hylidae > Dendropsophus > Dendropsophus ebraccatus. Next base: position 89,012,207 of record NC_091454.1, on the reverse strand, counting down.
AATATGTTATATAAACACATGCAGTAATGTCTTGATTTGTGGGTACATGTGAAACCCCCTCAGTACATGTGGTCTAAACTCTGTGCTTGAAACAGAACAAAAAGGTGGACTAGTTGCACTGTGTAGTTGTAAAATTTTAATTTGCTATGGGAATTATGTAGAAGATAAGCACTGTGAGGCCAACCACAGAAAAGATCAACTTTCTTTCTCTTGTTCTTCTTGGGATCTTTAGCAAAGCGGTGCCTTAAGCAGCGACACATAATGACTGGTCTCTTCTCTACATGCTGTACTTTAGTCTAAAAATGTAATCATTCATTTTCTTAGGAAGAGAAAGGGAATCCTTTCTAAACATAAACCATGTAGTGTTGTTATCTGCAGGTTGGCATTTTTAAAAGGATTATCCGGGAAAAGAAAAACATGGCTGCTTTCTTCCTGAGCGGCACCACTCCTGTCCCGCTTTTGAGGCTCAGTTCCTTTAAAGTGGATGAAGCTGAATTGTAATACCACACAAAGCCTGGGGACGACAGGGGTGGTGCTGTTTTGCAAGAAATTGGTTGTTCTTTTCTAATCCTGGATACCCCTTTTAATTATTTTAAAGATCTGGAGTTAAAAAAAATAAATAAATCTTTCCTTTTTAGACTTGTAAATGCAGGAAGTGTGCTTGGCTAACATTAGCCATCTTCTAAACCTTGGACAACCCCTTTTAATTGAGAAGGCCACAATTACAGCTCTGAGCCTCTAGAATTGAGCAACCCTATATATCTAGAAAGATGTGTTAATACATATTATCCTTTCCCTGTTAAGTGCATTTTAGCCAATTTCCTAACTCTATGAATACAACCTGTAAAATCTTAAGCTAATGTCATCAGGAGCTGAAGGAACTGAAAAGAAATTACAGTTTACTTCTTGTCAGCCTAGGTTGACCAGGAATTTATAAGAGGCAGGACTTGTTTTTAGTATGAAAATATATATAGGGGAAATTTTCATCATCAGCTTTATCATTGTAATTTTTTGTGCAACATTTGGATAATTTAGAAAAAGTTGCATTAAGCATGATAAATTTGCACAAATCTTCATGACTGTGCACTAAAAGGGTCTGCTCAGAGCTTTTTTTACGTGGAAGACAGAGCAGGAACCAAAAGTTGCACGTACTGTATTTGAACATTGAACAAAAATTTGCAATTTTGACTCAAAAAACCACAAGTATTTAAGCTTTTGATAAATTCCCCCATAGTATATATCTGCTGTTGAAACTGTATAGAAAATATGTACATTAGCGGTTTGATGTAGGATAACTTGCACAAGGTATTCAGAAGAAAAGCTTTTTCAAAGAGAGTTTATATCAGGCTAAACAAATCCCAGGAGCCCGTACATCTAGACATGTGCTGCTGGTTTCTTTTTCGGTTATCTTCTCTTGATGTCAGAGGAAGTTCTTCTTCTCCTGGAGTGGTCTAACTGGCTTTTATGTATATGTCTATGTATTTGTCCCGACATTGAGATTTATGCATCAGACACGCAGTTATGTTTCACTAAAATATCTAACTGATATAAAGTGAACCTCACACTGTGCATAATAAATGTTTCCAGGTGCGGCTTCCTTTCATACAGTGCATAATTCAGTCATCTAGGTTAAATAAGAAGTTAGCTCGCACAAATGAAAGCATCCATCTTCTGTCTCCTTTGCCTTTTGCTTCATTATACATGCATTTTTCTTCAGGGACCAAGGAGATTGATTAGTGAAACAGACTATAGGTATAGAGGAGGACTCTTCTGATGTGTTGTTTTTATTTCCTCCCTCCGTATTTGACACTGAGCATTGCTTGACAGGTAAAGTATTGCAAGTTATCTGGGCACAACAGGGTGGATAGCAAGTCAGTATGGTTAATGCAGGAAATACATTGCTGCTTTCACATGTTTGTCAGAACAAATGTCAAGTAATTTACCCTGTAATAAATCACAAATTGCATTAAGCCCAAAGCATCAATACCCAGAGTCGGCCCCTGTGGAGGGGTGTAAGGCGTAACTCAAGTTGTCAGACTTGTAAGACAGACTCCCATAATTCAGTGAAATAATTCATAACACATAAACATACTGAGGAATACAGTTTTCACTTCTTAATGCTTCCTGTGGGCTCCTGCTTTACTTGTCATTTGTATGGTAAATCTTAGCTATACAAGTATGTTGTTCCCTCCGCTACTACCATTAGTAAGTGGCACTAGAAGCCATCTTTAAAAGGGAATGTGTCATCAGAAAAAAATACTATTGTTTAAATTTTTGGTGTTTTTTTCTAATTTACTTTTCTTTTTAATCTAATTTTATTTATTTAAATAAAAAAAAATCCTGAAATACTGTAGTTTTCATTCTCACTACTAGGCCTAAAACTAAGCTGAGACTTTCTATTGTCTGTAGAAATAAGAAGGCAGCTGTAAAGTGATCTGTACAGCATTTCAGCAACATGTGATGCCAGTGGATACATAGTACCAGTATAAGACATTAACAGCTCCCTGTCGAATGACCCCTTCAAAGGTCGCAGACTATGCTTAATAATGTTTCACATTTATCTTATGGGATAGGTCTTGTCTATTGTCATTTAGTCCATGGAGTTTTCTGTAAAGCCGGCATGTCAAATTCTGGCTCACTATTGGGAAGACTGGCTATTATGTGCAACACTATTGGGAGAGCTGGCTACTTTATGGGACAATGTTTGGAGGGCTGGCTACTATATGGGACACTTGGGGAGGACTAGCTATTATGTGGGACACTATTGTGAAAGCTGGTAACTATATGGATCACTATTGGGAAGGCTGGCTACTTTGTGGGGCACTATTGGGGGCTGACTACTATATTTGACACTATTGGGAGGGCTGGCTACTATGTGGGCCACAAATGGGAAGGCCAAAGGCCACTCTGACAGTGCCAGGAAGGCTGCATGCACATATTTAAAGAAGAAAAATCCAAGTTTGGCCCACGACTTTGTCAAATTATTTAGTATTGGACCATTGTGTATTTGAGTTTGACATCCCTGCTGTAAAACATATCACTAAATGCTGCTAAAAAAACGCAGCTCAGGCAAAATGGAAGCCCCCATACCAATTAACAAAAATGAAATTACAAACAGAAAATAGAAACATATTGGAAAAAAGAACGTGTTTCATAAGGGCAGGGAATGGGAAGACATAAACGCCTGTACTCACCCCTCAGATTGCTAGTGCTTCAGCAACACTGCTGATGTAGTTTCCTCCATCAGAGGTGCTCATATGAATTCCCTTTGCACTAGGCATGTCACCCTATGAACAATCGTTGTACCGCATAAGCTGTTTGAAAGGTAAAGGTGTCACAATGAAGTCTGTCAATAAACCTGGAAAGCCACATACAGTACATTTATTAGCCCTTATTCTGGGACAGGGAATTATTTCAGCATCCCAGCATTACAGTACACATTAGTAAGTGTAGTATGTCTGCAGGTAAATGAATGGTCTCTGTGAAGTGTGATTTCAGGTTTTAGTAACAGCACGATCACAGTTAATACCAGAGGAAACATCTTGTTGAGAAGCAAAGTAAGATGAATGGTGCATGATTCCAGTTTTGTGTATAATCACTGAAATGCAATTGAAGAGTGATTTCATAGGAATAGATTACCATTGTATACAAATCTCAGATCACAGCTAGACTTCATTCTAGAAGGAAAGGCTTAAATTATGCATATGTATATTTAGTACTGCAGGAAGGATTTCTAGAACATTAACCCTTAACCAGAACCTAGTGCCAGGGAAAATATGAGGCCTTGGCTTGTCCTGAATCTTGCAGAATCTGCATGACTATATGAGGAATTCAGTTGGCAGAAAGAAATGCTGCACCACCTCTGAGCACTGCACCAAATAGTAAACGTTGCAGGTATCAAAAAAGCACTTTCCGTAACAATTCAAACTGTGAGATTTCTTTATGCCTTTTTAAGGTGAGTGTTCAAGTTAAATTTTTGAGGTGTACTTTATAGTAAACAGAGCAATTTTAGTATGAAGTAGTCAGCCCCTTTAAGTCACATATTGTAGACATAATGTATTACAACTACATAAAACCGGATGTACTGTATGCATTAAAACAAAAAGCTCCAAATATTTTGCACAGGTATGTTAATAAACAAGCCATAAATTTCCATTAGGGGCCACATGACATACAGTATATATCACATAATTGTACAAGTGAGTCTAAATTCTGAAAACAACTTGTGCAAAGCTTAGATGTCAGCAAGCATCAAACTACCAAGCACTAAAAATAAAATAGTCTGCATAATAGTAGCCAACACACCAAACCATAGGTATAATAGCCATGTAGTTATAATAGCCACATGCATTAATATGCAATTTTGAGGTGGGGACATTTAAAAAAACAAAAAAAAAAAAAACAACAACATCCATCTAACACTTGTATGTGGTCAGACTGGGAATCTGCGCCTTTCCTTTGTGAATGAATAGGTGATAACCATTTTAGGTACTTGCTGTTAGTATGAATAATTTGGACACAATCTGTAAGGCACATTACAACAGGGAAGATTTATTAAACATGGTATAAAATGAAACTGGCTCAGTTGCCCCTAGCAACCAATCAGAATTCACCTTTCATTCCTCACAGACTCTTTGGAAAGTGAAAGGTGGAATCTGATTGGTTGCTAGGGGCAGCTGAGCCAGTTTCACTTTACACCAAGTTTGATAAATCTTCCCCTGTGTGTGTACAAACTTAACTGTCGTTTTCATCCTGTTCTTATGTAGTCAACTTTTCACTGCCATCTGTGCAAAGGGACCACATATGGTTTTGAGCACGCTATACAGAAGGGATGGAAAACTCTGACCCTTTGAAACAGCTCTCCATCTGAGGTACATGATATGCCCAGTAAAGCATGGATTGAAAGTGATCATTTATTTTTTAGGCTAATCCACACAAACCTTTTTTTTTTCCGTGTTTCATGTTGGTCATAAATTTAAATTGTAACTAAGAGAAGGACAGTAGGAATATCTTTCCACTAGGTCTAGCTCCTCTTACCTTACTGGCATCCATTCCAGAGAGGGGAAGATAAGATAAATGGAAAAATACAGATGCATCTAAATTGCAGGGCACAGTAAACCTAGTGAAAAATGGTTGTATTCTGTATAGGAACAGGTGGAAGAATCATTGACTAGTATCTAAAGACAACTTATATAACTCTATATTGGCTACATTTAATGGTAATTTATCAGTAGCTGAATATGAAGTTCTTAGCTTTATTGATTAGCTAAAGTGCAAAAAATGTATAAAACACTACAAATGACTGATATTAGGTTGCCTCTTTTATACACTTTGACAAATCTGTACACAGTTCTATGCTTTAAACTGGTATCAGTCCATTAGTTCTCCTTCACAAGTCTTTCTTTGCTGTTCTGTATCTGAATCCATTTACTAGTTCATAGATTTCTGAATGATATTGATTTATGTACCTGAGATGTAACTGAGAATTTGCTTTAGACCAGTGTTGTTCATGAGCCATTGATCAGCTGACAAAGTGTTACAAAACCATGGGCCGTTATTTTACATGGTAAAATCGATGCGGGTTACATGACGTTAGCTTGTCTGTTACTAAACTACTCCCGTATTACCTAAGTAAGCCATAACTTTTTATGTCCTGTTCTTGTTTCTATTAGAGTTTACTGGTTATTAGATAGTATTGTCTCTAAATTAATGCACTTCCTACAATCTGTATGTATTCTGTTTTGTTTTTTTAATTTATTCTGATATCTTATAATGTAGTTGAGACATTGATCTTCTAAATGAAGTCCATTATTTTGAGTAAATATTTCTGCCTGATAAAGTAGCACTTTTCCCGAGATATTAAACAAATAAATAGAGTCAAGACTCTTGTGTTTGTCTGGAGATGTAGCTAATCTCAAGCTGAGCAGAAGATAATTGGCTTTGAACTCCAAGGTTACTGCTGCTGAGTGCTCTGCCTTGGATCACACCACTCCTTTTATGTGTGCTCCGGCTAGAGGACACCCATGTTTTAATCTAGCCAGAGTATAATATAATCAAAATATGCATCTACAAAGGTTTATTGGCTCTGATGACCTCCTGTCTTGAGAGAGAACAAGCTAAAAAGATGTATGACAGCAAAGCAGAGAAATAAAGCATCTTCCATTTAGAGAAAGTAAAGCTAGACAACATAATTAAGGCCTTCCGTAAATTGTAATCATAAAACTGACTGTTCACCCTTCATGGTCTCTCACCCACTCACTGGCGTTCCATGTTGCTTATTAGTGTGTTAACGTAGGAAACTTTGCTCTCTGTTATTTAGTATAATGTTTCTCCGCAATGACTGACTTTTCCCATATGGCTACATTTTCTAAAGACCTGGATAGATTGGAGTAATTATACTGTCATTTATCACTCTGTGATAACAACAGCATATCTCTCATTTATTCTTTCATAAATGCACATTTAGCTTGTGTAGAAACATTTCTGAGACTCGACTTTTAATGATCTCCATAATTTTCCTTTAACAGAAGAGTTCAAGGGCTCAACTATAGTTGAATTAATGAAGAAAGAAGGCACCACACTAGGGCTAACAGTGTCAGGTGGAATTGACAAGGATGGGAAGCCAAGAGTGTCAAACCTGCGTCAAGGAGGAATCGCTGCTAGGTAATCTCATATACGCTCCAGCCCCAAGACATAGAAAATCAGAATGTGGTAGCAGTACAGAAGCAGATGGTTTATTTAGTGGACTGTTCCTGGGAGGCTGCTCCTGAGGTATCAGCATGTCTTGAGGGCCCAGATAACTGCCACCATAATTTTTACAGATGATGTGGCTGTATATACTTTTCTACTAAATAAATGTTTTACAAAATGGCAATGCAGTGAATTGCGTAAAGGGTACTTGTTAAGTTTTAGCAGTATTTGCATAGATATGTTCTTTATGCTATTTCGCTGTAGCTTATTTGAATGGTACCCCGTCACCCAGCTCTCTGAATGGAGCCAGCAATGTAAGAATTGGATGTTGTGATCCTGGTCACCATAACTGTATCCAGGGGCAAACATCTGGAAGTAACAATAATGAAAGCATCGGTTATAGACATTGCTAACTGCAGTTACAAGTCACCACTACCAAACAGAACAGAGCGAATTGCATCTGACTCCATTCTAGTGCAGGTGTTAAGTGGCCATTTGGCAGGGTGCCAGGTGTCTAAGAGTAATTGTTGACCTATACTGTGGATAAGTCATCAATCTGTTTTGCTCATCAAACCCCTTTAGGGCCCGTTCACAATAAGCAAAAGTGGCGGAATTTCAAGCGGAGCCCATGCCATAGATGCCCCTTGAAATTCCACCTGTCCTTTTGATTCAATGGGATTTCTTGTGTGCCTCCGGTGTCCACCCAGAGAATTGAAAATTCTTGTCAATTGTAAATTCTTTGGGGAGAGACCAGAGGCATGCGAGAAATCCCATTGAATCAGTGGGACTGGCAGAACTTCAAGCAGCATCCACAGCGCGGGCTCTGCTTGAAATTCTTAAGGGGAATCAGATGCAATTCATCTTTCAAACTGCTGATGCTGTTAGAGCAAGGAGATACATGCTACTTTTTATATATCAGTCTGTGCTTCTGTGACATAGAAAAGTGCATCTATTCTTTGGTTAAAACAATCAAAGTGTTCACAAGCCTTCAAACTGCTGAGGGCCGAAATACCTCTTCCAATCCCTTTCCCTGCCTGTTTGCTTTACAGTTAGGCACAGCCTCCAAATCCTGTTATACTGTGCATCTGAATTTGGAACAGGTGTGAGATTTGCAAACAGGGCTCGGCTTCCAGCTGACTTTAAATCAAGCAGGGATAGGGATGGAAGGGGGAGTGAGGAGGCATTACAGTCTTCAGCACTTCAGGGGTCTTTGACTCTTTGCACTGATAAATAAAATCATTTTTTATGTAATGGAAGCACGACAGATATGTAAAAGGTGCTATGTGCCTACTTGCCCTCAAAACTGTCTAACAGTGTCAGCAGTTTGGATCATGATTTGCAGCTGACAGGTGCCCTTTAAAGAGGACCTTTGGCCAACATAGGGGTGGACACAGACTGCAAAGGCATGTGCCTGGCCCCTCCCCATAATCTAAGAACATCCCACCCTTCTTCTCCATATAAGTGATTACAGAGCAGTTACATTCAGCGACTCACAGGGGGCATTTTCTCTGAGTAATACGATAAAAAATCACCTGTAATTCAGAGTTGTTTTGGTCCGGGCTGTTATGAAAACTTTCGGCAACAAATTCTCTCTGCAGAATCTCCCACACAAAAATTTTCAGCTTCTTACTCCAACACCATCCTCACCTCTGTGTATCTGCTGTCATATAATAGGCCCCTTCTGTGCCTCCATATCGTAGTTAGATTTTCTCTATGCTCCTATATTGTAGTATGCCTCTGTGCTCTTGTATAGTGTTATCCCTCTCTATGCTCCCATTTAAGAGTTAGGTCCCTCTGTGTCCCCATATATTAGGAATCTTCTGTACCCTAGGATAGTAGTTAGTCCACTCTGTGCCCCATATAATAGTTAGGTCCCCTCTGTGCCTCAATATAGTAGATATGCCCCTTTATGCTCTCAGATAGTGTTAGGCCCCCTCTGTGACCCCATATAGTATTCAGCATTTATATGGTATTGCACCCTCTCTGTGCCGCCAAATAGTATACAGCCCCCACTGTGCCCCCTATAAATTAAACAGACAACCTCTGTGCCAACCATATAATATTAAGCTTCCTCTGTGCCCTTAAATGGCCGAAAACAAATCTCACCTTTCACACCCTTCCCCCACACCTCCACCCTAGCACATACTCTTCTTCCTCATCTTCTGGCAGAGGCAGCATAGTACAGAGATACTGCCTGCTCTAAAAGACCCTGGCATCATATGTTTTTTCAACCCTGTCTGGATCTTAAAGGTGCAGACAGAGTTGAAAAGCTATGCTTACCCAGGAATCTGGAATGTGTGTCCTGCATAGATGTCAGGGCTCACCTGAAGATCCTACTTTAAACCAGTCCAACACTGTCTGCGTAGGCCCCACTCCTGAGCCCCTGTGCACAGCCAGACAGTCTGCCCAAGTGGTCTGACTGCCACTGGCCCAATAAGCCTTTACTATCACTGAATAGGTTAGGGTGCTCTGATCATACACCCTTTACTTTCTAGATATGCCCTCCTGTTTCCGGGATGTGTAAAAATATAGTAGTTTGACTAATTTGGTGGTTGAGGACTTATTTTAATAATGGGAGTGAATATCAGGTGATATTCTGGATTACAGTCAGGAGTATATAAGGCATACATGCCCTTCAATGTAAAACATTCACACTCCCTGAGTGTATAATATCACCCATGACCTGATATTCACTCCCATTAATAAAGTTATTAGATATTCTTAAGCCCTTCTGACAATTCTCTGAATTGTGAAAAAAATAATAAACCCTCATATCTGGGGGGGTAATGGGGAGTGGAAGGCAGGGGGGTATAATCAAGAAACTGTAAAAAAGTGTACAATCAGGACACCCTAAACTTTATAATGATAGTTACGTCTCATATATTTTGGGGTTGTTTCTCTTTAAATGGAAACTTTTAGCAGGTTAGACCAATGTAACCTGCTGATAGCTCCCTATTGCATATGAGGTGCTGAGGAGGGCATTAAGTCTCTTACCTTCAAACTCTGCGCCATTTCTGTGCAGTTTGTAGTTTTAATAAGGCTGCTTGGAGCACTGGCGGCAGAGGTACTGTCAGTAGCCCCACCCCCAGTGATCCAAGCGGCCTTACTAGATGCAGGATTAAACTAAATGGCGCAGAGGATGAAGGTAAGAGACTTAACGTCCTCCTCAGCACCTCAATAGCTTCCCTTTAAACCTCTTGCTTTGATGGTAAGTAGGTTTAGCTCTTTTGACCCAAAAGCAGAACTCTCATGTGTAAAACTGTCAATCACTCTATAAAATTGAGTTATTCTGGTTATGCAATCTTTTTAACAATTCCTTATTTCAATGCATTTATTGTATTTAATGTTTCAGTGACTGTGAAAAATTCCATACACAATGGTAAAATAACATTGATTATAGGGTTGTTCTATTAGCGTTAACTTACAGGAGTAAAGATTTACCATCAGAATTAAACTAGGAAAATCTTGCCTGTAATGACCTTTTTAAGACCTGCCAATGATATTCAATAATCTGTATGTGGTCTTTTCAGCAGTAGTCTGTTGTGTAGTGTTCTGCTGACAATGGAGAGCCCTGATACTAAAGAGGCAGATAGTAAATTTCCCCCAATGTGTAACAAGGATCTTAATGCCGCAAAGAGTGCTTTAAGTGGTTCCTATGCCATTGTAATCAAATAGTGGTACATGGGTACAATAAAAAGCACACATGCAGAAATGCATGCTTTTGGCTATAAGTTTGTGACAGGTTACATAGCACTTACAATCTCTCTCCTGTCCGGCCTCCCTGCTTTGTTCTTTACTACAGCAGCCCAGAACTTCTAATGTGAGCAGAACATGATTTCATGACATGCAGTCTGTATGTTGGTGAGGGGTGGGGACCTAATGGGGCATCTACCTAATGGAGTTGAACCTGTCTAATGAGGGCATCTATCTAATTTAGGACCTGTCTAATGGGGGAACCTGTTAAATGGGGAAATTACCTAATGGGGAGAAACCTGTCTTAAAGGCACATCTAGCCAATGTGGGAAATTACTTTACTATAGCATCCACCTAAGCTGGGGGGGGCAGGGCCGTAGTAACAGCTGCTGCGGCGGCGGCGGTACTGAACCTGAAGACGCCCCATCTTCACTCATCAATTAGCACCATGATTTTCTAGTTTCTGAACATCATATTGATATCTGATCAGTCTTAGGCCACGTTCCCACATTTACTGTACGACACCACATGCAGCCAAAACCAGACCCTAATGCAGTAACCAATAGGCATAAGGCCAATAATCCAGGTAACAGCACATGACTACTGGGGAAGAAATGGGAATGTGGTTTCAGCCACATAGAAACATTGTCTGAATCACGTTTTTAACCATAAGCAGTCTGCATATTGTCTGAAGGAATTCTCACCACAGAATTGGTAGATTGGTAGGTAATTGGTAGGCTCCAGACGTCACATTTACCACCGCCACACCAGACCTGACCAATACCGCCATACTGTGACTGAATAACACAGCCATAACAGACCTAACCAATACCGCTGTACGGTGACTGGGTACCACCCATACCAGACTTGACCAATACAACCATATTGTGACTGGATAACACCGCCCCACCAGAACTGAGTAATACCGCCATACTGTGACTGGATAACACCGCCATAACGGACCTGAACAATACCGCCATACTGTGACTGGATAACACCGCCATACCAGACCTGAACAATACCGCCTTACTGTGAATGGATAACAACACCAAACCAGACCTGACCAAAATCACCATACTGTGACTAGATAACACCGCCATACCAGAACTGACCAATACCACTATAACCTCCACCCCCACCCCACCCCTCAAAAGGACACCAGATTTATTGGCAAGTCTGAATGGGAGGTGGGAGACTAAAAAGATTAAAAAAAAAAAAAAGGTGCTGCCCTAGGCACTGGACCACAGGTGCCTAGTAGTTAATACAGCCCTGGGGGAGGGATGGGGTCAGGGATAGGGAGTCATCTACCTACTGGGTGCATCTACCTAATGACCTAATGGGGACAGTTAGTCTAATCACTTAGATGCTGTACAGATCCTGTATCACCACTGTATGGTTTCTGTATGTGGGAAATACTGTTCTGTGTATAGAGGTTTTATTCAGTAACACTATGGTGGTATTATCCAGTCACTATGTGGGTGTAATAGTAGTGGTCATGATGGCACGGCATTATTTGTCTGTTGTATAGTGGTGGTATTGAAGATTTTGGACTGTGTTTTTATATTAACAGTATCATGGTGTTATATAGTCACTGCAGTGGTAATATGTAATCCTTATGACTAGCATTTTTTTTAACCCCATTCTGCCTACAATCCTGGTGAACGACTATGCATACACTGCATGCATCACCACTCTCTTACATTCATGGTCTGTGTTGGGGGTTACAATACCCCCCAGGTGCTGGTAAGCCTTGCTAAATGCTAGCATAATTTAATTTTAGTGTATTCTGGCATCTAACTAGTGTTAAAGTCACCCTCCTTACTCTATGTGCGGCTCTTCGTACCATCCAAAATCATAGATACTGCACATTTGATATATACCTGTATAAAACTTGTCTGTTTTCTGCTTTAAAATTGCTGTATTCCATTGGTTGACAGTGTAACATATGCAGGGCTTCATGGCAGTTGGGGCCCCTCTCCCAAGAGAGCACAACTACCACGAAGCCCCGCCTAGGGGACACTGTTACCGAATAAATGAAGTGAGAGTAAGAAGTGAGGGGTAACAGTATCACTTTAAGTATATGTATCCAAACCCGGAGCGGCTATTGACTGCTTTAATCTGTATAAAATAGTACCACTTTGAAAGTGCCTGAAAAAGATGCATACATTCCTGAGGGCTTATTCCCACATACCGTGAAACACAGACAGGAAAGACCTGCAGTGGATTCTTTCCCCACTCAACATGGGCAAGAATGCACTGCAGGGCTTCCCTGTCTGTGTTTCACGGAACATGGGAATAATCCCTAAGGTCCTTGCACTTAAAGAGGTATTGCAGGGGGTATTTTTTGTACTCTTCCTTGTTCCCCTATCGTGGCCCTGTTGGACACCGCTGTAGCTACTAATTGGCTAAGTGGGCAATTCCTTGTGCTTACCTGACCACAGGGTTGTGCAGTGGGACAAGGCTCTGAGAGAACAGTGGCAGTGCGGAAGCAAGGAAGCGGAGTATAGGTTTTCTTTCTATTTGGTCTGTTTGATTGGTCTGTTTTTTGGACCATAAAACAGCAATTTATTGGCTGTTTTGCAGCTCAAAAAACAACCTTTAATATGGTGTGAACATAAATTTGTATTATAAAATTAAATTTGTAATATAATTTTTTTTTTTTTTTTTTTTTTTTACTTTAAAACATGCTTCTTGGTTTTAACATAGTATTATGGAGAATATCAAACCATGTTTTATTGCTAATGTTATACAACATTAGAGTGCTTTAGATAACTGTAAGTTGGCTTGACATTGTCACCCACTTTTGGTGAGACATCAATATATAACTGTACTTTTCAGGAATAATAATTTAATACTGTATATGCTTTCTGTGGTAAGACTTTTAGCGTCAATCTGACAGACCAGTGTTTTTACAGAAGTGACCAACTGAATGTGGGGGACTATATCAAATGCGTCAATGGCATCAACCTTACAAAATTTCGCCATGATGAAATCATCAGCCTCCTGAAGAATGTTGGCGAACGAGTGGTTCTTGAAGTCGAGTATGAGCTTCCTCCTGTGTGTAAGTAGCAGAGGTCATATTTAAAGCATGAAAATAATCAATTTTCCAATATATTTCATAAGTAACCAAAATAGTATAGTGTGACCAGCAGATCACTATGTATAATTATCAAGGCATTATCTATGCTTTGCATTTGGTCCTCTCACGCTTCAATAAAATATTATTAGGAGAATTTGAAGTTTGTGGTTGTGAGTCCCAATGTGGACAGGGACAGATTGGAGTGATGACGAACTCAATGCAGCACTGCGGAATGTGTTGAATATGTTGGCACTATTTAAATAAAGGAATTATTATTAATTATCAGGAATGGAGCAGATGGCTTTAAAGTGACACTGTCACCCCCTTTGTGCATTCTGACATCTCTACACCGGTGTAATGGGTAAATTTAGCGGTTTTCACACCTTATTTTATAACATACGTCATGCTGCTAAAAAGTGTCCTTTTATCAACTGCAGATTGTGTTAAGTGGGCGGGGCCTCGTGGCATTAGCGCCACTTAGCCCCACCCACAATGCCACAGTTAGCCCCGCCCCCTCGTCACCCATTGGAACAGGCTGGCAAAAGGTCTAGATCCCACCCCCTTTACGGTGGCCAACCAATGGGTGTCAAGGGGGCGGGGCTACGACGACGTGGTCACACCCACTTTATACAATCTGCCGTTGATAAAAGGACACTTTTTAGCACCATGACGTATGATATGAAATAAGGTATGAAAACCGCTGAATTTACTCTTTACACCTTTGTAGAGATGTCAGGATGCACAAAGGGGGTAACAGTGTCACTTTAAGTATTACCACTATTATGTACAATGTAAATGCAGGAGGTGCCATTTTGCCATTGTGTTTGCAGTTTAGATAAAGTGGCTCTCTGCATTGGACAATCTCTACTTGCTAGAAGAGTAATCAAACATGTGCCCCCACTCTCCTATACAGGGCCATCTAGTGATCAACTGTAATCTCTATGGAGATCATCTGGTAGGAAGTGTTGAGTTTCCTTGCAGCACCACCATAGAGGTAATGACATATTACACAGTGCCAGTTCACATCAATGTTCTGTCTGTGTAATGCAGAATAAGACAGGTTGTCAAGAGATGCTCTTTGTAACTCACATGGGAAATTGAAAATGGTCTGACTTCATCCATTCATTAAAAGTATGGACATTTTATAAATGCATGGTCCTGACTACTTTCAACTTTATATTGAAGATACTGGCTGACCTGTTGGGGGTCTGAGGCACTCTGCATGTCCAGCACATAACCCCAGGACTGTTTATAACCACATATAGACCACATATAGACCAGATATAGACAAGCGAGCAGTTATTCCTTTTGTAACCCCTCTCTGACTAAGAGATAAGGACTCTCCAAAATTATTTCAACATTCCCTAATTGGGTATATGAAAATGTGAACTGTAATCTGAACAACCCCTTTAAGGACCTACAGTATAATGTACAAAGCACCTTGAAAACTTGTATTTCAGGGGCCAGAGTGAATGAGTTAATGGCCCGATGAGTTAAATGACCATAGTATGTCCATTTTATTAATTATGAAAATTTGCCCGGAGTTTCACTTTAATTATTCTTCACGCTGAGCATGGTTCCTCAGCATCAAGATTAATTGAGTTTAAAGTTAAATCCTGGTTAAAAGGAATTCTATGAACTTGAATTTTTTTTAAATTGGTCACTGGCACTGACACTTACATGTTCTGTAGTTTTGTTCATAATTTCAGATCTGCAATTACAAACAAATTTTTAGGACCCATTGATTTCAGTTGGGCTTTTCAGACAGTCTATATATTTACAGATGGGCAATGTGCAAAAATTGCATTGACAAAAATGACTGTAGTACTTTTCTAGTCCAGATCATAATTGTGGCACAGACTGTCAAATAGAATTCTATTAGAGCATCCGGCATTAAATATTATATTTGTAATGTCTGCAAATCTATAAATATGGATGAGCAATAATTTTAAACTATTTCCACTAACACCTGCCCCCTTTTTGCTGACCTGCAAAAAATACGGATTATGGATACATTACGGACTAATTTTATGTGCATTGTGGACGATTGCAGACATCATATACGTGCCTGATCGTGTGAATGTAGCCTAAGGCTGCATTCCCACGTTCCGTGATCCTAACGGATCACGGACGTGGAATGCATGTACCGGAGTCCCCCCGCGCCCGGAAAGCATCTGTAATTAGATGCTGGGAGCGGGGGAGACTGTATTCATAAGCGCCGCGCTGTAGTAACAGCACCGTGCGGCTGATTCATTACAGCGCTGCGCTTATGAATACAGTCTCCCCCGCCCCCCAGCATCTAATGCTGTCCGGGCGCGGGGGGACTCCGGTACATGCATTCCACGTCCGTGATCCGTCAGGATCACGGAACGTGGGAATGCAGCCTTAGGGTCCTTTTACAAAGAAGGATTATCTGCCAAAGATTTGAAGCCAAAACCAGGAATGGATTTGAAAAGAGGAGAAATCTCAGGCTTTCCTTTATGACCTGACCTCTGTTCATAGTCTGTTTCTGGCTTTGGCTTCAAATCTTTGGCAGATAATCTGTCAGATAATCTTTCTGTGTAAATGGACCCTTATGGTGCGTTTACACAGACAGATTTATCTGACAGATTTTGGAAGCCAAAACCAGGAGCAGATTATAAACAGGGATCAGGTCATAAAGGTAAGACTGAGATTTCTCCTGTTCTCAAATCCATTCATGGCTTTGGCAACCAAAATCTGTCAGATAAATCTGTGTGTGTAAACGCAGCATTAGGCATGCACATTTAGTAGCCACATTGTAGATCTCTCATTGAACTGGCAATATGTTTCCATTTTATGTGTGATCTAGGTATATTACACAGAAAGATTATCTGTCAAAGATTTGAAGCCAAAGCCAGGAATGGATTTGAAAAGATGAAAAATCTCAGTCTTTCCTGTATGACCTGATCTCTGTTCATAGTCTGTTTCTGGCTTTGGCTTCAAATCTTTGGCAGATAATCTGTCAGATAATCTTTCTGTGTAAATGGACCCTTATGCTACGTTTACACGGAACGATTATCGGGCGAATTTTCGCGATAATGATCGAATTCGATAAATCGTTAATTTTGATCTTTTAACATGTTCTTAAATCGTTGTCCGTCGTTCGCAAAAAATTCGCCGATCGTTCCGTGTAAACAGTCGTCGTGCGATAGTCCGGCAGCTCGGCCCCCCGCTCATCCGCAGCCCGGGCCCCCGCTCATCCGCAGCCCCCTGCGTCTGCTCGATCGCCGCCGCTGCTCCAATCGCCACCCCCGCTGCTCCAATCGCCACCCCCGCCGCCGCCATGATCGTCACCCCTGCTGCATCTCTGATCGCCCCCCCCCCCCCCCCGCTGCCGCCGCTCTGATCGCCTCTGATCGCCTTCTTCAGCCAATCAGTGCTCCTCTTCAGCACTGATTTTCTGAGGAGGAGCTGTTTGAAATTTACGGCTCCCCCTTCAGCCAATCAATGCACGGCAGCACTGATTGGCTGAAGAGGAGCCGTTTGAAATTCCCGGCTCCCCTCTTCAGCCAATCAATGCACTGAAGAGGGGAGTCGGGGATTTCGAAGACATGCTACGCGGAGCAGGTAACGTATGCTCGCAGACGGGGCGGCGGGGGGGTGGCGATCGGGGCGGCGATCAGAGCGGCGGGGGTGGTGATCGGGGCGGCGCAGGGGGCTGCGGTTGACCGGGGGGCCGGGCTGCGTGCGTGCGATCGCAAAACGAACGCAAAACGATTTTTCCGTATGATATATCGTACCGTCTAGATGCTGATCGTTATGAAAAAAAAAATCGTTACTCCGACATCGTTAATCGTACGATCGGGCCAATTATCGTTCCGTCATTAGTCTGTAGTGTTGTGTATGTAAACAATAAGATGTACCACCTGTTGAGTCTGTCAGTCACAG
This sequence comes from Dendropsophus ebraccatus, assembly GCF_027789765.1. Lineage (NCBI taxonomy): Eukaryota > Metazoa > Chordata > Amphibia > Anura > Hylidae > Dendropsophus > Dendropsophus ebraccatus. The sequence continues at coordinate 88,994,836 of NC_091454.1, read as the reverse complement.
CTTTTCCATGACTCAGGATATGGGTATACAAGAATCTGCACCTAGCCATATTGTTTGGAAGGGGTTTGCGCTGAAATAAATTCCTATAATAACTGTAACCTATTTCTCTTCACATCTGACACATATGCTAATCTAAGGATTCAGTGGCGCGCTGCCCTACAGGGTGTTTATGCTAAGTGTCTTTGTGAAGCCTTAGTGATAATTCTTGAGGCACTGGATCTGTCTATAAATGGATATGTTGGTGCTTATCTCCAGATTTGAGAATTAGTTTTCCTTCTTCCAGTTCTTCTTTTGCTTTGCTCTTTATGCAGAACAAGTGACCTCAGCCCACATCCCCTGCTCCGCTTCTGTTCCTCTGTGTGTTTTCTTTAATTATTTAGAAGCAAGGGCTGAGCTGTGCAAGCTTTTCTGCCATTTGATGTTTTCATTTCACCAGCCGCAGGAAGCAGAGCCGGTGTTTCGTCTTGTAAATGAAGCATGAAAATCTAAATACTTTATGCTTCAAGCTCTTATTTATTGCATGTCTGCATAGCCCGAACATGAGCTGCTTTCTCCTGGTGTTTTCCTTCAAAAGCATTCTTCTTTCAGTACCTATGAAGGCTTTAATATTTGCTGACTTTTTCCAATATCTCATTGCAGTGGTCAGATAGAAAAAAAATTAGAAACGGCAGGAAGTTGCTCTGTATCTGTTTGCAAAAGTATTATTTAAGTGATCAGACGACCACATTGTAAAGTCTCCTAGTGGGAGCAAATAAATAAAGCAAAATAGAGTTTGTTAAAGGGGTTGGCCACTTTATCCCTTTGATGACCAGGCCAATTTTCGTCTTTGTGCTTTCGTTTTTTTTCCTCTTTAAAAGGCCATTGTGCTTGCATTTTTTCACCTACAGACCTATATGAGCCCTTATTTTTTGTGACACCAATGGTACTTTGCAATGACAGGTTTTTCTATAAAATATGCAGTGAAACCTGAAAAATTATTTTCACAGTGAAATTGAAAGGAAAACACATTTTTTTTTTATTTCGGGGGCTTTCATGTCTACACTGTTCACCCTATGGTAAAACTGACATATTATGTATGTTCATCAAGTCGGTATGATTACAACGATAGGCAACTTATATATATACACAGTAACGTTTATTTGACTGCTTTAAAAACATTAAAACTTTTTTTTTAAAAAACTAAATGTTCTTAAAATTGCTCCAAAATTATCTTTATAACTCTTATATTTTTTGGTCTATACTTTATGTACTTTCTATCGGTACCTTGCTTGCGTACATGTGACTTGTTGATCACTTTTTATTACAATTTTCTGAATTTGATACATCCAAAAATCAGCAATGTTGCACATTTTTTTGTGTTTACGCCATTTACCGGGCAAGATCAGTAATGCCATAATTTAATAGTTTGGGTGATTCTGCAGCGTTACCTGATATATTTATTTACTTATTCTTATTTATAAAATAGGAGAAGGGGGGTGATTTAAACTTTTATTATGGGATTTTTTAGTGATAAAAAGAACCTCTTTCCTGGGAGACTTATATAATAACTCTAATAATCTCTCATCGAGATCAATGCGGTATGTTTGTACCGCACTGATCAATGAGATCAGTGCTTGATTACTATCGGCTGCTGGTGCCTATAGTAAGCAATTGCTGAGCCATTGCGGTGCTGTGCCCCGGCCAGATGCATGGATTGCCCCTTAACAATCGCATTACAGGGGGATGAAGGGGGGAGATATGTTTTTCTCAGGCATGGTTACATTGTTACCATGGATTTACTACATCTGCTGAAAGATTATTTGAAGCGTCTACTATTCTTTTCACTATTTTATTATTTTGTTTCTGATTTTTTCCCCAACTAAACTCACACTGTGTCCGCTTTTACTTATGTACAATTTCCTAGGAACACTTCCCTCCATGACCTTATTTACTCCATTAACCTATTTAAAGGTTTTAATAATTTCTCCCCTTTCTAACTGTACATTTTGAAGTTTTTAATTATAATTTTCAATGTAATTGATTAGCATTTTATTGCATTAAATAAGTATTTGTTACAATAGAATATTTGATACAGAAACAGTTATTAGCTTTACCTGAAGTCAGTTGTTCACCAAGTTTGCACACACTGCAGAAGGGATTTTGTCCCTCTCCTCCATACAGATCTTCTCTAGATCTTTCAGGTCTTGGAGCTGAGGCTGGGAAACTGATTTTCTATTGGGTTCAGGCCTGGAGACTGGTGTATTCCAGATGTGTTCTCATTAGAGCTCTATACAACAGGATACACCACATGTGACCTACCCTAATATATATTTCCTACTTACAATTATAATAGCATACATATCCAAAAACAGATACACACATGCATGCACACACACCACTTGGATACACTCTTTCTTACACAGTTAGACACAAATCGGTGAGTGCACCTATAAGCTTTTTGTGCATTTTATTTTTTGCGATTGCTAGAATTCGCTTTAAGCCTTAACCCTTCTTCCTCAGGATGCAGGAGCTAGATTTCTACGGCTAGGGGACACCAGGTTGCTTCACAAGTGTGGTTCCAGTCTGAGTATCGTCTGCTGCCGAGAACTAGGCAGTGCCTTTACTTGTGGTATGAACTGGAAAGGGGTCGGCACTCCGATCTCAGGTGGTGCCTGGGTAAGAAGTCAAACATCAAAGGAAGATCCCGGCACTCGCCAAATTCCTGCAAAGTGATTTATTGACTAGTGCATGTACAGACAGGCGGATAAGGACGCGTTTCGGCGTAAAGCCTTTCTCAACAAGCCTATCAGAAGCTATACATATCACAAATTTATACACATGGTAGGCGCTCAAATGTGGCGTCACAGCAGCTGAAATCAATGAAGAAGCTCCAACGTCATCAGAATAAGTCCGGGCCGATAGATCAGCTGAGTAGCCACGTGTCCCAAGGATTGTAAACAGCGGAGTCAGCTGATCGCCATGTCATCTTGTAGAAGTAATGCTACGAGAGCTGAACGGAAGAATAAGCTAAACAGGGGGCATGGCTCAGCGATCGATCCGCAATATACGTCATATAAATAGTGATAGTATAAATAGTGATGTGAACTATAACCTAAACATATAAGCTAAAAACAGCCAGACAAAATACAGACTTAGTATACAAACATACAAACTTATACAAATTGTTAGTGAAAACGTAGTTAGCAATACTGTATCACATAAGTATCCTACATTAACCTTCTACTGTCTCGTTATTTTCATTGTTTTCCAAGAGACCTATCTAGAAAAAGAATATAAGGATTAGCTGATAGCAAAAGTGATACAAAAAGAATGATTACAACTACATAAACATATAAATAAATAAATAAATAAATAGATTAATAAATAGATTACACGATGAATGACTCAATACAGCCTAAGTGAATGTAGTTAGATCATAATCTCTATTAAGACCCATAGGCTCCAAAGTTTGGAGCGTATGGATCCAAAACGCTTCTCTGCGGTGCAGCAATTTCTTAATATTGCCACCCCGTCTTGGTATCTGTACTTTTTCTATGACTTGGTAACGTAGTTGTGCAATATTGTGATGTGCTTCTTTGAAATGATGAGGTATAGGTAAGAGCCAGTTGCCACATCTGATAGTAGATTTGTGTTTTGAAATTCTGTCTTTTATGGACTGAATAGTCTCACCGACATAAAATTTACCACAAGGGCATGTGATGATATAGATTACATTTTTACTATCACAAGTGAACTGGCCCTTAATCTGATAGCTCTTACCCGTCAAAGGATGGCTGAATGTACTGCCCTTTTGGACGTTATTACATTGGGCACATCTAAGACAGGGAAAACATCCTGACATCCTCGTAACTATTGACGTTGCGAGTTTGTACACGTCGATTGAACATCATAAGGGACTAGAGGCAGTAAAGTGGCTCCTTGATGTGAGCACATATACTCCTGATGAAAAAAGTTTTTTTCTTGATTTACTCACAGTGGTCCTATATGAAAATTATTTTATGTTTAAGGACACTTATTATTTACAGAAAAGAGGCTCGGCGATGGGGTCGAACGTGGCCCCCCCCCTACGCAAATGCCTATATGGCTTATTTTGAAGAGAAGTTTGTATACTGTAATTTTTTGTTTTTACAGCACGCCAAAATATGGCGTCGATATATTGATGATGTTTTTTGCGTTTGGGGGGGGGCCACCTGAGACCCTTATTGCCTTCATTACTTATTTGAATTCTATTTGGCAGGAGTTGCAATTTACTTACACTAGTGATCATGTGTCCATCAGTTTTTTGGACGTAATGGTAACCAAAGATGTACAAGGTCATTTTACAACAGACTTATTCCGTAAGTCCACAGATAGGAATAGCCTCCTACACTATACTAGTTCGCACCCCCTTTCTATGAAAAAGTCTATCCCGAGATCGCAGATCCAACGGGTCAACCGGCTGGTTTCTGACCCTGCTGTCCGACAGGTACGTGTAAATGAGATGAAAGACCGCTTCTGCGATCGGGGATACCCAGTACAAGTACTTAATGAGGCTAATACACCTAGGCCCCCTAGAGTACGAGATCAGCACAAGAGAATCCCTTTTGTAAGAGAATACCACCCCTACAGTGTAAAGGTGGATAACATCATTAAAAAGCATTGGCACATACTGAGACAGGCACACCCAGAGATAGAGGAATTTCATGATGTCCCACTGATATGCAATAAACGCGCCCCTAACTTGCACAACACTCTGGTGAGAGCAGATAGTTGTACTAGTAATGAGAGAAACGATCAAAGGGTATTTATGCAGAGAAAACTGGGTACGTTTCCCTGTCTTAGATGTGCCCAATGTAATAACGTCCAAAAGGGCAGTACATTCAGCCATCCTTTGACGGGTAAGAGCTATCAGATTAAGGGCCAGTTCACTTGTGATAGTAAAAATGTAATCTATATCATCACATGCCCTTGTGGTAAATTTTATGTCGGTGAGACTATTCAGTCCATAAAAGACAGAATTTCAAAACACAAATCTACTATCAGATGTGGCAACTGGCTCTTACCTATACCTCATCATTTCAAAGAAGCACATCACAATATTGCACAACTACGTTACCAAGTCATAGAAAAAGTACAGATACCAAGACGGGGTGGCAATATTAAGAAATTGCTGCACCGCAGAGAAGCGTTTTGGATCCATACGCTCCAAACTTTGGAGCCTATGGGTCTTAATAGAGATTATGATCTAACTACATTCACTTAGGCTGTATTGAGTCATTCATCGTGTAATCTATTTATTAATCTATTTATTTATTTATTTATTTATTTATATGTTTATGTAGTTGTAATCATTCTTTTTGTATCACTTTTGCTATCAGCTAATCCTTATATTCTTTTTCTAGATAGGTCTCTTGGAAAACAATGAAAATAACGAGACAGTAGAAGGTTAATGTAGGATACTTATGTGATACAGTATTGCCAACTACGTTTTCACTAACAATTTGTATAAGTTTGTATGTTTGTATACTAAGTCTGTATTTTGTCTGGCTGTTTTTAGCTTATATGTTTAGATTATAGTTCACATCACTATTTATACTATCACTATTTATATGACGTATATTGCGGATCGATCGCTGAGCCATGCCCCCTGTTTAGCTTATTCTTCCGTTCAGCTCTCGTAGCATTACTTCTACAAGATGACATGGCGATCAGCTGACTCCGCTGTTTACAATCCTTGGGACACGTGGCTACTCAGCTGATCTATCGGCCCGGACTTATTCTGATGACGTTGGAGCTTCTTCATTGATTTCAGCTGCTGTGACGCCACATTTGAGCGCCTACCATGTGTATAAATTTGTGATATGTATAGCTTCTGATAGGCTTGTTGAGAAAGGCTTTACGCCGAAACGCGTCCTTATCCGCCTGTCTGTACATGCACTAGTCAATAAATCACTTTGCAGGAATTTGGCGAGTGCCGGGATCTTCCTTTGATGTTTACTTGTGGTATGGCTTCACTAGTGCTATGTGCAGAAGAAACCCAGGACTGTGTGAAATGCAAGCTGAGCCTGTCTACCTCCAAGGCCAAGATGGGCTCAACCCTTAAAGGGTTAAAGGGTACATGTCTTGATGCAGCTAGCTCCAAATTCATTGTGACTGGTTACTGTGGAAATATTATATGCCACTCATGCGCAAACCCCATTAATTAATAGAGATTGTACACAGAACCTGGCCAGCATGGGACATATCCACAGTAACGCGATCTTCGGCATACAGTCATGGCCAAAAGTTTTGAGAATTATACCAATATTAATTTTTACAAAGTCTACTGCTTCAGTTTTTAAAATGGCAATTTGCATATACTCCAGAATGTTATAAAGAGTGATCAGCTTAACAGCAATTACTTGCAAAGTCAATATTTGTCTAGAAAGTTATTGCTCCATTAACACAGGTGTGGGTGTTGATGAGGACAGGGCTGGAGATCAATCTGTCATGATTAAGTAAGAATGACACCACTGGACACTTTAAGAGGAGGCTGGTGCTTGGCATCATTGTTTCTCTTCTGTTAACCATGGTTATCTCTAATGAAACACTTGCAGTCATCATTGCACTGCACAAAAATGGCCTAACAGGGAAGAGTATCACAGCTAGAAAGATTGCACCTCAGTCAACAATCTATCGCATCATCAAGAACTTCAAGGAAAGTTTCCGTTGTTGCCAAAAAGGCTCTAGGGCGCCCAAGAAAGATCAGCAAGCGCCAGGACTGTCTCTTAAAAGTGTTTTAGCTGCGGGATCGGGCTACCAGCAGTGCAGAGCTTGCTCAGGAATGTCCTTGCTCAAGAATGTCCTCCAAGAGCAACTTCTCCCAACCGTCCAAGAGCAGTTTGGCGATCAACAATTCCTTTTCCAGCATGATGGAGCACTTTGCCATAAAGCAAAGGTGATAACTAAATGGCTCAGGGAACAAAACATAGAGATTTTGGGTCCATGGCCTGGAAACTCCCCAGATCTTAATCCCATTGAGAACTTGTGGTCAATCATCAAGAGACGGGTGGACAAACAAAACCAACAGATTCTGACAAAATGCAAGCATTGATTGTGCAAGAATGGACTGGACTGCTATCAGTCAGGATTTGGTCCAGAAGTTGATTGAGAGCATGCCAGGGAGAATTGCAGATGTCCTGAAGAAGAAGGGTTAACACTGCAAATATTGACTTGCTGCATTAACTCAATCTAACTGTCAATATAAGCTTTTGTTACTCATAATATGATTGCAATTATATTTCTGTATGTGATAGAAACATCTGACAAACACACATAAAAACCAGAGGGCAGCAGATCATGTGAAAATATAATATTTGTGTCATTCTCAAAACTTTTGGCCATGACTGTACATTGTAACTGCATACTGATAAAGAAATATTACACCTAACGATTATCGACCGTACTTGGCCTATTACCAGTTGTTCCGGAAATAATCATTTGATGTAATAGTGCCTGTTAAAAGACCATGATCGGCTTGCATGCACTATGATGATGATGATATGATCATGATAAAACGGTGGCTGCCTTCTGAGCTCCGCTCTGTGTGACAGTAGCAGTGGCGGCAGACCACTACTGACTTCAATGGGCCTCCATAGTTCCCTGCACACTCCCACTCCCCCACACCCCTGCCGCTCCCAAGATATTGAGTGAGAGATAATGTATGTTAAGGTGTGGGACAGAAACAGGAAAAGGGTCATAGAGGATCATCAGAATTTCAGTAAAGAAATGAAATAAAGGGAACAAAGTGAGAAATTAGAAGTTACACTTTATAACAGTAATTATATTCAGAGATGCCAGCACAATGGCGATGAAACTAGCTTTCTAGGTCAAGGGAGAGGGAAGCAGGAAAGCATCTGGAAGCTGAAAAGATGGATAAAGCAGGGATTGATTACTCATCAACTTCAGACATGCAAGCACACTTCAGAAAGTGACTGCACGCCAGATCTAGTGCACGCGACTCAGCGCTACATGAATGGAAGGTTATTACTGCACTTCAGACTAGAACGCTCTGCGAAGGCAAAATGACCCCTGTTAGCCTTAAAATGTTACAAAGTCTCTAATGTGCCTATGCTTAATATGCTTATGACCATTATTTACTCCCTTTTAAGCTGAATTCACACAGAGCATTTTATTTCACTTTCCTGCATTTTATATCCACATAGCATTTAAAATCAGTACTTTTCTAGGACTCTTCTAACTGCAATATTCCCCAATCTATCATGAATTTGCAGAATATAAAAAAAATATGAAAATCACAAGTGCAGTTATTTTAATAAAAAGTAGCTACATATAAGATAGAAAACAAAGTAGTGCAAAAAAAGCCTTCATTTCACCATTTGGGTTTGTTTCTTGCAGTTCTCAAAACTTTTTTTTTATTGTTGTTGTTAATATTATTATTGTTATTATTATTATTATTATTAGTTACGTTCCCTATAGCTGTGTAAAAGTGTGTCATCAGAAAATGACCTATTTAGGGATGGTCCGAACCTGCCAAGGTTCGGGTTCGTACGAACCTGAACTCTTGGAAATGATTCCTGCTGTCTGCCCGCTCCGTGGAGAGGGTGGATACAGCGGGAGGACTGCCTGGAAAACTGGGATACAGCCATAGCCATAGGCTGTATCCTAGTTTTCCAGGCGGTCCTCCCGCTGTATCCACCCGCTGCATGGAGTGGCCAGACAGCGGGAATCTGATGCCGAGCGTTCGGGTTCATACGAACCCGAACCTCGGCAGGTTCGGACCATCCTTAGACCTATTGTTTAAAAAAATGTTCAACATGAAAACTTAATTTAAATGTATTTTTGGTGATTTTTTTTTTTTCTTCAAATTTTCCTATCTGTATTTTAAAATAATATAGTATCCTGTAATCTTGAAGTTTCCATTCTGGCCACTAGGTTTAAAACATAACTGGACTTCTGTTTTGTTTGTGATGATGGGTAGCGGGCTGCTGGAAAGTGATCTCTACAAAATTACATTGAAAGCTGACACCAGTAGATGGCAAAGAAAATAGATAATGTTCTCGGGTCAGCCTTCCTTGTAGAATGACCTCTGCACAGCACACAGTGCATGCCTTCAAATATGCCCCATACAAACACTAGAGCCTGGAGATGTTTATTGTATCTGTGTACTTGGGCCAAAGATTGTTGCCCCCATAACTATATACTAAAAATAAAATCACACATATTAGAATATGGTCATGTTCAGCTATATGGAACTAATCAATAAAAACAAATCTAGGCAATAGGGATGGTCGGAAACTGCCGAACGCTCGGCATCAGAATTCCGCTGTCTGCCCGCTCCGTGCAGCGGGTGGATACAGCGGGAGGACCGCCTGGAAAACTGGGATACAGCCTATGGCTATGGCTGTATCCCAGTTTTCCAGGCGGTCCTCCCGCTGTATCCACCCTCTCCACGGAGCGGGCAGACAGCGGGAATAATTATCGAGAGTTCGGGTTCGTACAAACCCGAACCGAACTCTGTTCGGACCATCCCTACTAGGCAATAAAATCACTTTAAAGCATCACTGTCGTTAAAATTTTTTTGCTGAAATCAATAGTCCAGGCAATTTTAAGAAACTTTGTAATTGGGTTTATTAGGCAAATATGCCATTATCTGCATTTAAAAAGCCTTCTCCCAGGTCCCCCCCCCCTCCTCTCCTTTCTGTCATCTACTGTTTAGAATCAGGAAATCTCGACTGTTTTTTCATTAGTTGGATCCTGTCTGAGCTATGGACAGGGGAGGGGGGAGGAGGAAGGAGCTAGATTAGCGGGCAGCTGAGAGCCGAGAACAAAGAATTACTCAGCGGGGGAGCTATTCAGTGCTATTCAGAGGTCAGAGAGGTCAGTGGTGACTATCAGAGGAGTCCATGATGTGAACGTAAATTAACTCTTTGTTGTCCTGTTTTGGTGCCTCTACTTTCTCTCTTTATAGGAGAACAATGAAGACAGGGGGGGAGAGCTTCAAACTGCTTTTTCCATGATAAAAATTCATTTTTCAGCTAATAAACCCAATTACAAAGTTTCTTAAAATTGCCTGTACTATTGATTCCTTCACAAAAAAATGTAACGACCGTGACACTTTAAGGCATTTCTCAGGTATACTCTAGGAGGGGTGTTTAAGGCGTTATCTAGGTACCTTTCATGTATCCGTCTGTGGTTCCAGTTAATGGAAAAAAGGCTGTTTTCTCCAGTGAAAAGTGTCAGAAGATTTGCCAGATCTGCTGCAGGCTCGAATATCTCATAACTACACCTCCCATACCTGAGTTAAAGCGACTCTGTACCCAAAATCTGACCCCCCCAAACCACTTGTACCTTCCATTAACCACTTCTAATCCAAGATCTATCCTGGGGTTCGTTCGGCAGGTGATGCAGTTATTGTCCTAAAAAACAACTTTTAAACTTGCAGCCCCATGCCTAAAGGGAGTATCTGTGCCTTAACTTTGCACCACCCCTCCGTCCCTCCTCACCACCCTCTTCATCATTAGGAATGCCACTGGAACATTTTCTGCATGCTGAACATTGCACAGGTGCCTTAACGATCCAGCTCATGTGCCGGGCTGACACAGCTGACGAATAGAAGACAATCTGCCTGGAGCATTCCTAATGCACACACAATCTAAGCTCCGGCCGTTGGGCACAGGGCTGCTAGTTTAAAAGTTGTTTTTTAGGACAATAACTTGGTTATTGGTTAAACCGTATTAACTATGTAACTATGTAACTGCATCACCTGCCGAACGGACTCCAGGACAGATATTTGATTAAAATCAGCTATCCAAAGGTACAAGCGCCTTGGGGGGGGGGTCAGATTGTGGGTACAGAGTCGCTTTATGGGACTGGAGAGTAGGAGATGTTAAAGAGGATATCCAGAGAGCTGGAAAGGTTCTACCTTTTCTGCTCTCCAGCTGCTGCACTTCCTTTGTCTGCCCATCCATGCTGATAACTTCTGCCAGCAGTGATCAACAGTTGTCATATGTTACCAATGTTGCAGCGCCGTTGGGCAGCCTTGAAGATTGCATGCTGGCATGGCTCTGCCTGCGTGCAGTGCCCACATTATCTCCTGCCTTCCTCTCGTCTGCAGAAGTAAAATATGGACAGGAAGACAGAGGAAGTGGAGTGCCGTGTTCTCCAGATATTCCCTTTTAAAGCCCTCAGGAAAAAAAAGATGCAATGCCACACCAATTAAGGACAATAGTGGCATGGTTTCTGCAAAAATTAAAAAAAAAAAGTAGCTGTTTTTTATTTTTTATGAAGCTGTATGTTTTGCTTCATTTTTTTGTTACAAGTTTGAACTCATAAACAGCACTAAAACCACAGAGCTTAAAACATGCAGCATCAAATATGGTGTGAATATTGTACTTGTGAATGTACCCAAAATGTGTGTTTTGCATAAATCACGAACGTTGTTGCAATTTGCAACAGTGGCTGCAATTTATGCAAAACATATGTTGTATTTGAATGAATGGAACCACGGCCGTATCATATACAAATAGTATATGAAAAACTGACATGTCAGTTTTGTGCGGCCACTATTCATTGAATAGCGGCCGCACAGACATGTCAGTTCACACACTGGAGATTGTAGCTCTAGCATTATGATTTTCATATTTTATAACCGTATCAGTATGCACTTCACCTGCCAATTCCATGAGTATATGCACACTCTTTTTCAACATCACTATTAAGGTCAGGTGCAATAAAACCTAATGGACCAGTAACAGGCTGTATTTCACCTCACGTTTCTCATGCAAATTAGGTTTATTAAGACAAATTTTTTTTAGACCCTAAGGAGCATTAGCTTTTGCTTTCAGCATTACAACAATGTCTAAATGGCCATTAAAGGGGTAGTGCGGCGCTCAGAAATTATTAACAGAATAACACACATTACAAAGTTATACTTACTTTGTAATGTATGTTATGTCTGTGAATCGCCCCGTTCCCCGTGTCCCACCACCCCCGCACGTGTACCCGGAAGTGTGGTGCATTATACATTACCTGATCCGTGTCGAGGGCCGCCCGCCATCTTGTGCCGAACGTCATCTTCGGACGGACGGCTGAGTCGCTGCCGCCCGTCCCCCCTCCGCCGCGTCACAACTGTGCTCAGCCGCGATTGGCTAAGCACAGTTATGCTCAGCCAATCGCGGCTGAGCGTCGGATGAGGCTGCAGAGGGCGGCCGGCATTCGGGACAGTCGGAGCTGTTCGCCATCCGCCCAAAGAAGACGTCACTAGCTGAAGATCGGAGACGGGTGTCAGCACGTGACAGGTGAGTATAGCGCACCACACTTCTGGGTACACGGGTGGGGGTGGTGGGACACGGGGAAGGGGGCCATTCACAGACATAACATACATTACAAAGTTGTATAACTTTGAAATGTGTGTTAGTCTGTGAATAGTTCTTTACTGCCGCACTACCCCTTTAAAGGGGTAGTGCGGCGGTAAAAAATTATTCACAGAATAACACACATTACAAGTTATGCTCAGCACAGTTATGCTCAGCCAATCGCGGCTGAGCAGCTGATGACGCGGCCGGCACTCGGGAAGATCGAAGGTGTTCGGGCCGGCCGGCCGAAGATGACGTTTGGCACAAGATGGCGGACGCGTGTCGGCACGGATCAGGTATGTATAATGCACTACACTTCCGGGTACACGGGTGGGGGTGGTGGGACACGGGGAAGGGGGCCATTCACAGACATAATATACATTACAAAGTTGTATAACTTTGTAATGTGTGTTATTCTGTGAATAATTTTTTACCGCCGCACTACCCCTTTAACCTCTTAAGGACATATGACGTACCGGTACGTCATATGTCCGCACTTGCACTTCAAAGCGGGGCCGCGCGGCGGCCCCGCTTTGAAGTGCCGCGAGTAGCCCGGGACCGCTGCTATTAGCGGGCACGGTCTGATCGCCGTGCCCGCTAATTAGCTAATCGGAGGCAGCTGTCAAAGTTGACAGCTACCTCCGATTACCGGAGGCAACGTTTCCCTGGGGTCTAGTGGGGGAGATCGCTCCTCCGGGACCTTGTCCAAGATGGCGCCGTCCTCGGCTCGGCACTCGTTCGTTTTCGGCTGCAGCAGCCGAAAGCAAACGAGTGCCGATCTCATGGATCTCTGCAGCATATCTATGCTGCAGAGATCTCAATGAGAGATCCAAGTGTATATACTAGAAGTCCCCTAGGGGGGCTTCTAGTATATGTGTAAAAAAAAAAAATAGTGTTGTTAATAGTAAAAAGCCCCCTCCCCTAATAAAAGTCTGAATCACCCCCCTTTTCCCAGGTTTTAAATAAAAGTAAACAAATAAATAAATAAATAAACATGTTTGCTATCGCCGCGTGCGTAATCGCCCAAACTATTAATTAATCACATTCCTGATCTCGTACGGTAAACGGCGTCAGCGCAAAAAAATCCCAAAGTGCAAAATTGCGCATTTTTGGTCGCATCAAATCAAGAAAAAATGTAATAAAAAGCGATCAAAAAGACGTATATGGGCAATCAAGGTACCGATAGAAAGATCACATCATGGCGCAAAAAATGACACCTCGCACAGCCCCATAGACCAAAGGATAAAAGCGCTATAAGCCTGGGAATGGAGCGATTTTAAGGAACGTATATTGGTTAACAACGGTTTGAATTTTTTACAGGCCATCAGATACAATATAAGTTATACATGTTATATATCGTTTTAATCGTAACAACTTGAGGAACATGCATAACAAGTCAGTTTTACCCCAGGGCGAATGGCGTAAAAACACATTTCCCCCAAATAAAAGAAATGCGTTTTTTTTTTCAATTTCACCACACTTTGAATTTTTTTCTGGTTTCGCAGTGTACTTTATGCAAAAATTCAGCCTGTAATTGCAAAGTACAATTAGTGACGCAAAAAATAAGGGGTCATGTGGGTTTCTAGGTGGAAAAATGCAAGTGCTATGACCTTTTAAACACAAGGAGGAAAAACCGAAAATGTAAAAACGAAAATGGGCCATGTCCTTAAAGGGTTAAAGTGAATCTGTTACCCTCTTACTGCCTACCGAGCTGTCTACACTGCTGGATAGATATCAATCAAAGCATTCTGATAATACCTTTGTTTCCTGTGTTTTTACATTTATAAAAAAAACACTGTTGTTTGTGCTGTGAATTGTGTCAAAGAGGCAGAACCTATCTTACCTGGGCCCTGGCACCATTACGCCTCTCTGTGCTGTGCAGGCACACCGATGAGGCATTGTGCTGCTAGTGCCCACAGAAAGACAGACCTTTTTGACACTTATCATACCCCAAAAAGAGGTGTTTTATGAACATTGCTTTTATTGATATCTATCCAGCAGTGCTGCCAGCTCGGTAGGCAGTCAGGGGGTGACAGTGTCACTTTAAACTGTGCGGTCACGCAGATGGGCACAGCCATAGACTTTGTGAGAGTCTGGTGAAGACCAAGCTGTAACATGTTAGAAAAATCTGTTTTGTATGTAGCTTATATTAATTTTATAATCTTGCTAGGTTCTTTCATGCATGAGATTCATCACCTTCTTCAAGTACTGCCCACTCTAAATGGAATATAGTCCCTATAGAGGAGGGAAAGATACATTTATGTTTCAGAGAAATGGTTTCCATGTTTCTAGGGCAGATAAGTATTCGCTCCTGAAATACATTATAATATATGCTTTTTCTATTAGCATTGTGCTTTAATGCTTTTCTGCCTATGCTATATGCATGACTGTATAGGCATCATTTTTCTTTGTTTCCTACAGTTAACACAGCTTAGATGCATTAAAGGAGTTCTGTACAATAATATAAACGTGGTTTGCCTCTGACAGGCGGCCTTACGAGCACAGGTAAATATAATGTAATACTCTGGAAAACCTATCCTTTCTTTTACAACCAGCGCATTACCTGGAAAGCTCTGCCCCTTCATACAGAGAAACTAAGCATGCCCATTTTGTGTGATTTAGGAACAAATAAAATTGTACAGATAATGGGGGAGATTTATCCAACTGGTATAAAGTAGAATTGTGTTAGTTGCCCCTAGCAACCAATCAGATTTCATGTTTCCTTCCTCATAGACTCTTTGGAAAATGAAAGGTGGAATCTGATCAGTTGCTAGGGGCAACTGAGACAATTCTACTTTATGCCAGTTTGATAAATCCCTTTCATGGATGTTATTCTGCAGCTTTAGATTGAGCTGTGAATTTGTCATGGCCGGAGGGGTTAGTATGTTGGTGCATGGTAATTTACTTCAGTGGGCATGCTCAGATAATACAAGCTGACTTTAATTTGTGCCACAATAGGGAAGGCAGATGACTGATTATTAGAACACGAATGTTTATAGCTGTATATTGTCATTGCCATAGGCCTTTCTACATGTACTGTAATATGCAGCCATATGAGCGCTATGCATCAAACAAATCTTACGGTTTTACATTATGCTGACAGGATTCTAGTTTTTCAGATGACGTCCATTATGCGGCTGAACATTTACTATATAATCAGAGAGATGAGAGAAATGGATGAAATGCATATGCAGAGAGCTTTATCTCTATTGCCAGGAATTGTGGCCTTAAGTGCATATGGAATGAGGAGCCTAAAGAGCTTGAAGTCATTTTGGTACCTGTTAACAATTATTGTCAAGTCTATGGGGGAGATTTATCAAACTGGTATAAAGTAGAATAGTCCTAGCAAGCAATCAGATTCCATTTTTCATTTTTTCAAAGAATGAAAGGTGAAATCTGATTAGCTGCTAGGGGCAACTAAGACAATTCTACTTTACACCAGTTTGATAAATCTTCCCCTGTGTCTAGCTGAATTTCTGCAACTCCCCCTCTATAGACAGCGCACATGAGACATACAGTATGAGGACTTGTAGTCAGTGGACACATACAGTATAATAAGGACAGTAGTCAGTATCGCCTTCCAGCAGCCAATAGCGCCATTATCCCTGCCTACTAATTCTTAGTAAAACTTCAGTACTTCTTAGGTTCACGCTACAGCGTGAACT
Organism: Dendropsophus ebraccatus; assembly: GCF_027789765.1. Taxonomy (NCBI): domain Eukaryota; kingdom Metazoa; phylum Chordata; class Amphibia; order Anura; family Hylidae; genus Dendropsophus; species Dendropsophus ebraccatus. Next base: position 88,978,836 of record NC_091454.1, on the reverse strand, counting down.
CTGCTTGAAATTTGGCGCCTATTCCATAGTGTGAACGCTAGATAGGAAGACATGGAAGCTGCAGAATCCCCCTCTGTATCTTTGTTACACTGCATGCTGTCAGAGGGCACAGGGAGCAGCAGGGAAGACACATCTGATATACACATATGCAGCTAAGGTTTCAAGACAGCAGCACCCCAACCTGTCACTCTCTAGCTATAGCAACACTACATCTTCCATCATGCCCTGGCACAGATGGAGACTCTGTGAATGAAAGGAGCATGTTGGCTGTCTTTTATTGCCATGATATTAGTATAGGCATGCTTTAGCTTGGCACTATGGCTAGGAGTCCAAAGACGGGCTACAAAAAGGGGAGAGAAAAAACTTAGTGTAGAGGAAAGATCTAAATCTGTATAGTCAGGAGGAAAGAAGGGAAAGGGGAGAACCATTTATATATGATAAAGGACTAAATAAGGTTCAAGGGGGGGTATTTAAAATGAACACAAGAACAAGTGGGGAAAATCAGAAAATAGTTGAGAGAAATATCAGAAACAACAGAAGAAAATATAATTTTTTCTGAAATAGAAATAGTAGTTGAGGCTTGAAACAAACTTCCAGCATATGTGGTTGGTAAATGTACAGGAGCTGAAGTTAAACATGCCTGGGATAAACCTATATCTGTCCTAAGATAATAAGAAAGGAATTACCAAAAGGGCAGACTAAATGGACTAGGTGATCTTTTATTTTTCTGCCGACAATCTTTTTTGTTATTATCAGATGCACTCCCTAACATTTTTAGGTCTGCCCTGAACAGTCATGTAGCCACTACAGCTGTCACTGTTGTGGTACGGAGTGTCTTAAACTCAAATAATGGAACTTTGCCGAAAAGTTGGCTTTACATGTAAGGGCCCTTTTAGACAGGACATTTATCGTGCGAAAAATCGTTATATCGTTCGAATTTAAATGCTAATCGTTCTGTGTAATTGCAGGCAACGATCGAAAAATCGTTTGGATGTCGTTGAACGTTGATTTAGATCTGAACCTAAAATTATCGCTAATCGTTCACTGTAATTCCACATTTGTCCGCTTAAGTTCCGCATTTTTTCACTAATTGTTCAGTGTAATTGCAGTTTGTCAATTGTTTTGCTGGGATCAGAAGGAGTAAACAATCATAGTAATGATTGCAACAACGAACGTAGTAACGATCGTAACTGACGACCAATCGTTTATTGTTAGTCGTTAAAAATCGATCAGTGTAATAGGATCCTAAAGCCCCTATTCCAGGGGCCGACTGACAGGAGCAAACGAGCGCTATAAGCACTTGTTTGCTCCTCATTACCCGCTCGCTGCCGCCGCTATTCCACGCGGCAGCAGCAAGTGGGTGAGTCCGGGGGCCCATAGCATACAGCAGCGGTCTGCTGCCGCCGCTCCTATTCCATAAATTAGACCAATATATACTATAAAGCATTATGCTAAAGGCTTCTGTAGAATAAATATTTACACCAGTTCCATAGACAGCCATAGCCCTGTGTGATGCCAATTACGATATATTCAAGGTGCCATGTTTAGTGTCATGTCTGAAACGGCTGGTACAAAAGTCGTTTTTGTAAATTAAATAGGAATCAGGCCAAATAAAATGGTACTGGTAAGAATAAGCAGGTACTTACCAAGCACTATTACTTTTATGTCCCCTGTAGTCTGCCAAATATTCTGCTCCTGTTCTGTACACAAATCAGCCTGAATGATGGAGGAGACATGATGAGTCAATAAATTAGCGAATCAATGAGGCGCACATCTGCATTTTGGCGCTTGGCACACTGTTTTCTACAGAAAGGGAGTATATTGTGGTCTTTGGCTGTAAGAAAGCACTGAATAAGAAACCTTCCTTATTTCTGCCAACTTATTCAATCTACCATCCTTCAGGTCTAAATCAAGTGCATTCAGAGCATCAGCATGGCAACTGTGATTCAGTGCCCCGGGGGTCTAGCTTACTGTGTGGAAGTCTTTACTTTGACAAAGAAATAAAGTGACATCAGATGAGTTGGTCACTTCATCTACCTCCATAGCAGCCGAAAATGTAATTTACCTCTTGAAAGATACAGTTGGTTACAAGAATATCATTTTGAGAAAAATAACCTGCTATAGCTTAAGAATGTTGAGGAAATACAATGGGCAGATAATCTGTCAGATAATCTTTCTGTGTAAATGGACCCTTACTGTTTTGGCGCTGCAGAAACCAGTCATGTGACCTCCAGAACAGGCTTCTGATTCTCTATATCAGGTACTTTCCAGTCATCACATGATCTGCACTATCTTTATGCCAGCCTCAGGGTACAGTACATGATGTCACTGTCTTTTTTTCCCTGCTAACCCACCAACAGTCTTGACAATGGTTTACAACCTCTTTTTTATGTTTCTACCCTCACAGGCCTCTTCATAACTGTGCACAGACGGTGATGCAGGCCTATTAAGCTGTGTATGCACTACACTGAATACCTGCCCACAGCCCTCTGCGTAACAGCACATATCACTGTAAAGAGGCACAATTTTCCTGCTTCTATGTGATTTGCAACAGTGCCTCAACAGTACATGCTGTTATGCAGAGTGCTAAGGGGAAATAATTCAGCAGGGCACAAACACTTTCATAGTGGCACATGCATTCTGAAGAGGCGTGTAGGCAGGCAGACTTGGAACAGTGTGAACACACCCTAAAGGGGGCAGCACATGGTATTTCTAGTGAGGGAGCCAACTTGCCAATGGAATGAGCTGGACAGGGATGCAGACTGCTAAGAGGAGGAGTAGGAGGGAGCAAGATGGGGCTACCAAAGAACTCCCCCACTCCCCTTCCGGCACTCCCCCAACCAGGTAGGATTACTGCACAACGGGCAGCTGAGCGGTAGTAACGTAGAAGTGAAAGAAAGCACCAAAATTCACTGCGGTATTAAAATATCTTAATTTTTGCATGTCTCCACATTTTCTAGCACTTTTAATTACTTTTTTAATGTCCCGGATTACTCATTTACTGTTCTAACTTTTTTTGGCAAGATTTTCAGTCCTGCTTCTTATTCAGATCACACCTGGCTATAAACCAACCCAATTAACATACTGTGCACTTTTTTCATTGATGTGTCCATTTACCAGTGTTCTTAGAACTTCAAGTTCTTTCTCACTGTTTGGCCTTTGCTACATTTTTAAGTGTAATTGTTTACTGCTCTGACCTTTCCCAAGGTATTGACTGTTGTGTTTTAGCAGTAAAAATATTCCAGTTGTTGTAGGTTACCTGCATGGAATTTATATATTAAATAGCACTGTGGAAGAAGGATTTTTAAATTAGAAATAATAAAATGAGTAAATATAAAACCATGAAAAGTAAGTTGGAAACATTCCAAGAATTTATGTTTCAGTATTACTATAGTGTTTTAGAAATGCATGTAATACCTGTTTGATTTACAATATAGATAGATAGGTAGACTTTTAGGTATGAGACATAGGTCTCTCATTTCCACTTATACAAAATAGCACTTATGTAAGCTCATATCTTACCAATTTCTTTCTTTGCATATATAGTGCCAATATATTCTGCAGTGTTGTACATACAGTGCAATGGAAAGTCTTTGGACCATTTTGCTTTTGTAACGTTTTCCCCCATCAATCTGCATTTAATACCCCAATGTGAAAACATATATTTTTTTTCGCATGAGCATTTGCACGAACGGATCCTTTGTTATGACATTTGAAATATAGTTCTGGGGTCCCCCCATTTCTATTGATCATCTCTGAGATGTTTCTATTTGAGTCACCTGTGGAGAATTCAGTTGATTGAATTGGAATGATGTTAAAAGACACACCTGACACATGATCACAATGCATATTAGAGCAAAAACCTAGCCATGAGGGGGAAATAACCGCCTGTAGAGCTCAGAGATAGGATTTTGTAGAGGCATCAATCTGGAAAAGGGGACAAAAGTGTTTCTGCTGCTGTGAAAATTCCCAAGTGCATATTGGCTTCCATAATTCATAAATGAAAGAAGTTTAGAACAACCTGGGCTCTGGCCATCCCAGCAAATAGGGGAGATGTGTCTTGGTAAGAGAGGTGACATGGGGACTCCTGGCGGCTATAAGTACATCACCAATCTGGACCTTATCTTTATATTCTTAATATAAACCTGATCCATAGTGTTCTGGACCAAAGCCAGAGACCTGACTTAAACTTGAGAGGATCTGCAGATAAATCTGCATCATACCCAAGAATACTGGAGGCTATAATTGCTACCAAAGGTGTATCAACTCAGCACTGAGTAAAGGGTTTGAATACTTTTATTAATGCAATATTAATTTTTTTTTTAATAAATTAACAAATATTTCCAACATTCTGCTTTTACTTATTATGAGGTATTATGGGATACTAAGTGCAGAATGATGCGGGGGAAAACTTGAAATTCAATTTATTTTAGCACAAGGCTGCAATATAAGAAAATGTGGAAAAAAAACAAAGGGTGTAAAGACTTTCTGAATGCATTGTTCATGTCAGTTACTGTCCCCATTAAAATCAAGTTGACCCTATGACAGAATATGTTTGCAGGAAGCCAATTTACCTATAAGTATGTTTTGTGTGGGAGGACACGGTGTGTAAATATTTGCATTACTCTATACTTGGCATATTAAGGTCTAAGAGTATGGTTTTGTTTTTGAAAAATGTCTAGAATGATAGAAGTCAGCTGGGATATTTTAAGCTGGTTGTAGAGGAATATGCATCTACCATATCTGTGGCATATTATAAATTCTTATTTTTTTTCTATTTCTCTTCAGCAATACAAGGATCAGGGGTGATTTTTCGAACTGTAGAAGTGACTCTTCACAAAGAGGGTAACACATTTGGATTTGTAATACGAGGTAAGTTATATTTTGGAAATCCTTATGATATTGATCCCTATGAAAAGGTATACGATTTGTTTTTCTTGTGTAGCTACATAGACTTAAAAAAAATGTATATATTTTTTACTTTTTTATAATGGCAGTGTAGTGTTAGTATCTCTGATATTTTCCTCTACCTACTGTAGGAACACTATGCTGTTAACAGCCGCAGTGCACATCAAAAGGGGCTTAGTGAAAATGTATTACATGCATTTGTAATTTTTTTTCCAATGCGTTTCCCCCGAGAGCCTTTCCAAAGGTCTCTTAACGTGATGGTAAATTACATTTTTCTGTATTATTTTGCTACACATGATGAAAGCTGCATATTCTTTGAATCCTCTAAGCTTGTTTTCTATGGTCTGTTTTGAAGCCTTTCATCACTTTTACTAGATAGCTAAATCTACATTCGTGAGATCTTTTGCTGAAGACTTAAAACAATATTCTTCTTGGTTAATTCACTTCTCAGTAGAAGCATCTTTAGATTTTCATTAATGATAAGAAACTAATTTTGCAGAGCATCTGAAAACACTTTAGCTACAGTACCTTTCACCAATTTACAGAAGCCAGAAAATGTAGGCAATCCGTGTACATTCTACCAATGTGATAATCTTGGATGGCTTACAATACAAAGCAGTCTTAAAGGAGAACTCTAACAATGTTATTTTAAAAATCAATCAAACCATGTGTTGCCATTAACCCATACCCTACTCTGGATCCTGATTAGAGATGAGCGAACTTCGAGCATGCTCGAGTCAATCCGAACCCGAACTTTTGCCATTTGAGTAGCGGTGGCTGCTGAAGTTGGATAAAGCCCTAAGGCTATGTGGAAAACATGGATATAGTCATTGGCTGTATGCATGTTTTTCAGACAACCTTAGAGCTTTATCCAACTTCAGCAGCCACCGCTAATCAAATGCCGAACGATCGGGTTCGGATGGACTCGAGCATGCTCGAGGTTTGCTTGTCCCTAATCCTGATCCATTGCATGCCTCCTCTGAACTGTGCATTTAAAGCAACACTTCTTCCTCTGTGGTAGCTTTGACTTGTGTAGATCCATCTCCACATTAATTGTTAGAGTAAAATGGCAGCATAGTGCTACTTGGCATTCTGTTGGCCCCTCCAATCTACTGCATGTAACAATTATTGGCTAAACAAGCTTATATTTCCCTATGTAGTAAGCTAAGCAATCGACTGACAAATGAGAACATACCTGTGCATCGGCTGGTCATGTCTTTTAAGCAAGTTTAAAACCCATAGTTTGTAGGCTGCACGTCTTGTCGTGTCTTGTATTAGGGGTATGGCTGACAACGATGGAAGTAAAGGATGATCGATGCTTGATCGATCCAGCAATAATTGGCAAGGCTCTGCTGGTATGATAACTGAGCCTTCTAATATGATTTACTTAATTGGCTCCTACATTGGGCATGGGTTTACCCATGTAATACTGCAAGGTCATCCATTTACTACATTAGGCTAACCATGTAGCTTGTCGGAGGGGGGGACTGGAGAGTTGAAGTCACAGTGTTTGTGCTACCAGGGGCGGAATAACTTTACCATAGGCCCCGGGCTGTTGACCAAGCTTGGGCACCCCCACCCCACTGTAACTTTGGCAGCGCTAGAGCGGTGTTCATAGTACAGGATAGATAATGTCATGATGCCCTGATTTGTGCAAAATTGCGGTAAAAAAGCTGCGTTTTATTTTTTTGCAAACCACCCGAAAAGAAGCTATTATTATCCGCTTCTGTGTTCTACCACCAAATGGATTCTGATGGCATGTCACGAAGATTTAATTCTATTAAGTTAACTATTGGTTTAGAGTTGAAAATATTCAAATTATTAATATATAACCATCTCTCATTACACTGGATCACCTTATAAAAATAGAACAAGAGAGCATAGTGAAGTCTATAGGCCTATGTGTGTATTGGATCAGTGCTGCACACCTCTGCCTTAGATTTTAGAGCCGGTGCTCAGTGGTAAATGGGTTCTTCAACCTCTGATACTGTACAGTAGAAACCACGGCACTCGTTTTGCGTGCAAGAATAGGTGAAGGTTTTATTGAATAGTGTGATACAAGGTATATACTCCGACCATTGACCGAAAGTACATGAGATGAGACCAATAATGTATTGTGCAACGTTTAGGTCCAACCTGGACCTTCCTCAGGCCATAGGGTCTATCTTGTGCTACATGTATGAAGGAGAGGGGTCGGTGGAGTGTGTGATGGGTGCCGCCAGCACCCTCTCCTTCATACATGTAGCACAGGTTCAGGTTCAGAATTAAACAGCTGTCTAATGTTGCAATGATATTGCGCAGCTATTGGACACAGTGTGGGACTGGGGTATCTGCCCACCAGAGGAAATATCCTGGGGGCCCACCAATGAAGAACCTGTAAGAAACAACTTGTCAGTCAGTGTCTGTTCTAAAGCTGGGGGCCCACCAGAAGATCCTTCAGTCCTCTTATGGGCCAATCCAACACTAATTGGATGCAGGGATGGTTTCACATGCACATGATGATTGGGGTATATAAGCCTGTCCCTTACAATTAAGAAGTCTTACTTTCTAGACATGGATTCACAGGAAGTGACCTCAGCGTTCCCCGCCATTACAACTCAAATAATTAACTGTATTGCAGTTTTAAAGTGTAGTCAAAACTACATTTAATGTAATTTTTTCTAAACAAAAACCTGATCTTGTTATCGTAATCTGTAATTCCTATCAGCTTTTAAGGGATTTACGACTTCTATATTTTTTCCCTTATCTTTTTAGTGACCTTTTTAGATTTTTTCTTTTTTCTGCAGAAGACATCCTTGCAGTAATCTTTCATGTTTTTTTAAAAAGTTTGAAGCTAGGAAGGAGCAAATATGATCTTACTGTAGAATGGCTGAGACTTACATTCTTTAGGCAATGCAGTAAGCAGAATGTGTATGTGCTTTAAGCGATAAGTATATTTTGTTTTCTTGTTTCCAGGAGGAGCACACGAGGACAGAAATAAATCTCGTCCTGTTGTAATAACTTGCGTTAGACCTGGAGGACCTGCTGACAGGTACAATACATCTTTCTGTGGCAATACAGATAGATCTGTGTTGCGTTGGCACACAAGCAGATAAGCTATGCATCCAGTGCTATAAGCAAATATAATGAATGTAAAAGTTCTTACCATGTATTAAAAGCAGCAGCGACAGGAAGATCTGCAGAGGATGCTTAATCCTCGCCTTGTACATTTGTTATCAGCTATTACCACTGGATATTACAATGTCAGAGCAATCTTAGCTGCAATGTGATATGATGACATATGATGACAATACTTAACATTATTCAGAAATACTGAGACAACAAGGCTGATGAAAAAAGAAAAAAAAGGTAAATTGGAACTTTCTGTCAAATACAATGTGACAAACTACAAGCTAATACCCTCTCTAACGATCAGAAGAAGCCTCTAAATGTTTTTTTTTCTTGTTTGCTTTCTTAATTTATTGCATTTCTATGTATTTAGCTTTTTCTGGTGTATAAAATACTTTGTATACTTTATGAAAATGTTTTACTATATCCAGGTTTTTAGACTGTGTTATTGGAAGAACAGGTCATTGATAAACTATTTAAGTGTACCTGTTAGCAGGGCTGCTGTTGGAACAGCAGCCATTTTCTCTGTTTATCTGGAGGTTTGAGTCTTCATGGATACAAAGACGCAATGAGACCATAATGCGCGTTGACCTCCATTCTGATCCAATGGGTGTCGTGCACATTACAGTCTCATTGGGTCTTCATATCCATGGAGACTGGAACTGACCCGAAGAGAGGACTTTGCCACTGATCTGGAAGCGACCATGCTGATGGCTATGTTTTAAACCATAGGGAGAGACCTGTCAATCACAGTCACCAGGAAAAAGGGAAGCTATGGAGAGCCACACAGTGGAGTCTGACACATAGGGCCGGTCTTATTTTCTGTAAAAATGTGGTAGCGCTTCCTAGTTAATCATAGCTGTCATCTGCTACTAAGCCATACTGTTCTTTAAACTTGCGTAATATTGGTGACATATTCCTTAACATTTTACAAAATATAACAAAGCTTTTAAGTTGTATCTGTGGATATATTTCTTACATTTATCTAAATGTCCAGTGGCTTGTTGTAAAGTATTTTTGAGCTGGCATTGGGATCAAGTATAAAATTGCGGGGGTCTAACCTCTGGCCCCCAGGAATCTCCAGAGCGGAGTCCTGAAAGCTTTGTTTTGAATGGAGCCGGGAGTGCTTGACCTGCAATCCCATTCATTCTCTATGGAGCCACCAGAGTGAGGCAACTACAGCACTTGGCTCTCTCCAGTGGCTCCATAGAAAATGAATAGAGCTGCGGGTCACATGTCAACCCGCAGCTCCATTCAACACACAGCAGGGTAGAGATCTTCAGGGGGCCCAAAGGTCAGACTCCTACTTTGGAGACCCTGTAGATAAGGGACAAGTAATAATAAATTGGAAACCCCCTTTAGGAATAGACTGTTTACAGATGTGCCAGATTTATCTATCAGCTAGAGCCACTGGTGAATTTGAATGCCTACGTTTGGGCTGCCTTAAAATTAATAAATATGGGCCCGTGATACTCGTGATTACATTTAATATGAAGTAAAGACCTTCCACTGAATCAGATAGATTGATATTTTCTGCAGTTTATAATCATAGTGCAGTTATCATAGAAGGACAGGACACACCTCTATGCAGAGGGTTAGCCCTGGATCCTATAGTGCATGGGATGGCTTTAACTCAAGTTTACTTCAATATAGTGTAGCACAAGCTTAGCCCAGCATTGGTGTACTTGCTCTTCATTAGATAGTAATAAGCACTTATTTTCCCATCACTGATTTTCAGATTAAAGTAATTTCTTTTCCTCAGTGACCTAGAGCTTGATAACTGTCAAGGTAAATGTTAAGAGTGCGGACAAGTAGGATTGATGTCATGAACATCGCAAATGAATCATTTTGTTTGAGTGGCTATTATCTCTAAACTACATTACGTCAAATTAATAATGATTGTTTTTTTCATCCTCCTCCAGAGAGGGCACAATCAAGCCAGGGGACAGGCTGCTGAGCGTGGATGGAATTCGTCTACATGGAGCAACACACGCTGAAGCCATGAGTATTCTCAAGCAGTGCGGCCAAGAAGCAACCTTACTTGTGGAATATGATGTCTCTGTCATGGGTAAGCAGGAGTCCTACCATCTGCTTCATCACCATCTTTATACTCTGTATTTCTACATATATTTTTGTGTGGAATACATTCAGTGTTAATGTGCTTGTATGTGCCTGCTATTATACAATCACTATTGAAGTCAATAGGGTTCAGGCAAAATAGGATTTAGTTTCTTAAATTTGAAAGGCTTTTAAGTTTTAACTCTACTTCTGTGCTATTATGTAGATGTGGCAGCTTAGGGACCAATAGGGAAATCTATAAAATGTTTAAATCTAAAATGTATAAATGTATGATATATTTTGTAATATGATAGCTTGAAGTTGCAGATCCAAACTATGTTGAATCTGATGACTTGTCCCTTTCTTATTTCTGTTAGAGGCAGTATTAAAAAGGAGACCTTGTGTGGATCATACGCACTGACTGTTAAATGCAGCTTGGAAGAGATATTGCTAAGGAGTGTAGGTTACTTACATTTCAAGGAGACCTGTGGCCCCTGCTGATCTGAACTTATTTTCTTATATCTCTGTATTTTGCCAGTTACCCTTACTAGAAATAGCCAAATGGGTGTTATCAGTTAGGGAGTGTCCTTATTCTGTCAGCTGTGATTGGATAGTGTCATGCAGTGTGGGGACACCCCCCAAATGGCCATGGCCAATTGGTTATTCAGTCAGAGATTTGTAGTAAGAAGAAGCCTGCATTCATACGTTCAGTGTTTTTCCTGGTCTATGATTGTGGTCTGCTAGCTTCCTCCGTGATCCGTGCAAAACCGTCCATGTTGTCAACCGTTTTGTTTTTGATAAACAAGGATTAATTTTATTGATTTCTATGGGGAATCTGTTCCGTGCTTCCGTTCAGACATGTCCTATTGTTAAACGGAATGAATTGGAGATCCGTAAAAACACTGAACATGTGAATGGCCCAATACAAAGCAATGGGCTATAAATTTTGCACACTGACAACGTCATGGAACGTGTAAATGTAGCCTAACAGGGGAACAACACATCACAGAGCTATAGGAAAAGATGTTCCAGAATTGTTATGTTTTGGGGAATAGAGTTATTTAATAAAACTGACAGGTCAGGAGAGGCCACAGGTCATCTTTAAGACCATACTAGCATCAACAACAGTAGCTAATAATATAAAGCAAATATGCTTTAGGAGAGTTCCTTTTCATTAATCCCATAAAAAAGTAAATTAATCCTTGTAATAAAGATAATGGCCTTCACCCGTTCACAAAGGGAGCATTATTCAACTGTGACATTTTATTAATTTTATGGGCAGGATTAATTGTAACATTGCATAATAATCTATAACCATGCACAATGTACAGTCTCTATTCAATTTAACTACTTCTCCAATAGAGCATATGAATTTTGCTATAAAATACAAGCATGCTGTTGTAGTATAAATACAGGGGTCCAGTATCCAAGCCTGTATGCTCGGCTGCAATGCAGGAACCAAAAAAAATTACTATCTAGTAAAATGTACTAGATGTTACCTGTTTTCCAGCATGTGTATGGTTTTCCTTCCTTTACTTGTTTTCTTTACTGTAATAAGTTTAGTTGCTCTCCTGGGCTGCATTACCAAATGTGGCTACAGCTTACAATCCTGAATTGCAGACAGAACATAGACTTGCTGATTTAAATGGACAATGCTATTTTAAACAGCTTCTTTCCAAAGAGATTTGTAATATATTTTTATATCACTTTATTAACCAAAAATTAGTCCCTACCTCAGAAAAATAGCTCCAAAAGCTTGGCCACTAGGTGTCTCATTTCCCTGCAATTTGCTGTCCACTGCCTGTTGTAAGGGGAAATTTGTCTCTGGTAACAGAGGCAGGACAAATTATAGAGGCGTGCAATGTGCATGAAAGGGAGTGTGGGCTGTGTACCTGCAGTCTGTTAGCCAGTCTGCCTGCTAAAAGTGATCTGGAAGGTTTCTTGAATGTAAATTTCTTTCTGATTTTTCATTACCCATAAAGCTCTAAGCAGCTACTTTAAATATAAACGTAAATACTAGAGTATGTACTGCTGTATGTCTCCAGTGCTGTTGTCTAGTCCCCGCTCCCTTCAGCTTCTCAGCAGCAGAAGCAGCAACAGCAGAAACTCCATGCTTAGTGTAAACCTTTTCCTTGCTGTAATCCTGCTGGTATTTCTTTAATTTCTGCTTACAATATAATCTTCCAAATGAAGTTCCTTGGCAGTCCCTTCTCCTTCCACATGCCATCTAGTATTCTAAGATCGTACAGCACCGCTATGTGATGGGGTAGCAAAGCAGATTATGTTGTGCTGGGATTGGATAGAGCAGTAAGGGAGGAAGTGTGTGTGTGTGTACTACTGGTAAACAGCCCAGCCCTGAGCCCATCCCTGGAAATGGCTCCTTAGTACAGATTTGCAGTGATTCTGCGTGACTCTGACATGTTACTAAGTCTTTTGCTGACAACTACCCTCCACATGATATTACCTTCATTAAGAAAAAATCTCTGGTTCATAATTCTAAGCAAACATTGTTTAGAATTAAATGCAGTGTCTTCCTGATTTTATTATAAAGCTATTTTTGTAAATCCCTTTTTTAGTACTCTGATATAAATAAAAGTATATGTAAAATTCTTAAAGGGGTTGGCCACTTTATAGTAAAATAGGTCAGTGTACAGTATTAGTAACTGCACTCAATGTATATACTGACAGCAGCTTCCTGTGTACCTTATAGAGCTTAAGGGTCTGTCCACACATACAAACTCGCAGCGTAAATCTCTCTGCGAGTCTGTCAGGTTCTGGCAGGTCCCTTTCACTACATACTCGCAGCAGTCTGAACGACCGCTGCATGTATGTAATTCTGCCGGCCCCTTAACCCCCACTGTGCCTGTATATACATTACCTGTCCTTGCTGCACGGGGTCCCGGCATCCTGCTCTCCCGCCCAGCCAATCAGTGTGTTGCCCAGCTGCAACCACTGATTTGCTGGGCGGGAGAGCAGGACAGCGGGACCCCGTCCAGCGAGGACAGGTAATGTATATACAGACACAGCGGGGCGGGAGCTGAAGGGGTTAATGGGCCGTCAAAATTACATACACGCAGCGGTCGTTCAGACCGCTGTGAGTATGTAGTGAAAGGGACCTGCCAGGACCTGACAGACTCGCAGCAAGATTTACGCTGCGAGTCTGTACGTGTGGACAGACCCTAAATCAGACTCCCCTCCTCCAGGCTGGGCTGCCCTACTCTGTTTTGTTTCTGTCCATTAAATGGCTGACATGGAGGAGCATGTGACCATGCCCTGCCCCCTGTGTCATTCAAATACATATACAGGCTCAGTGGTGGACACTGGGGGGCAGGGCACGGTCACATACTTCTCCATGTCAGCCATTTTATGGACAGGAACACTACAGAGCAGGACAGCCCAGCCTGGAGGAGGAGAGTCTGATTTTAGCTCTATGAGGTACACAGGGAGCTGCTGTCGGTATATACAGTGAGTACAGTTACTAATACTGTACACTGAACTATTTTACTATAAAGTGTCCAACCCCTTTAAGAAAGACAGTTTGGATCGATGTAGAATACATGCTTATATTGTACATGTGATGGCAGCTGGATCACAAAGACTACTGGTCATTGCATGTGTACTTTCTCACACTCCTGGCAAACAGCTGATTTTGACAAGAAAACTTGCTGTCGGCTATACATTTCCCCTGAAGCAATTGCTGCTGGGATAATGTAGTCCTATATGCAGCTATTCAAATGAGTGATCTGCATTTTTGTGAGAATTGCTGCTTGTTAGCGGTTTATAGAAGGGGCTCCCAAGTAAAGTCCAAATGCCCTGGCAGGACATGTGGACTTTTTCTATGTGAGGCAATCTGATATGTTCCACAGTTCTCAAATATTGTTAAAGAGGTGATATAGAGAACCATCATAGATATTTCCTGTTGTTATTGCAAAATTGCAAAATCTTACTTTAAATAACAGTGGTCTCTTTCTTTTGCAAATTCATGTTTCCCAAGGAGCAATGCATCTAGGACTTCACTGCATTGAGTGCTTTAAAGCTATTCTGTACCCACAATCTGCCCCCTCCTAACCACCAAGATCTGTCCTGGGGTCCGTTCGGCAGGTGATGCAGTTATTGTCCTAAAAAAATAATTTAAAACTTGCAGCCCAAGTGTCTGTGCCCTAGTCTTGCACCATCTCTCCGTCCCTCCTCCCCACCCTCTTCACCTTTTAGAACAGGTTTTTTTCTATTCATCATTTGTCTGAAAACTGCACAGGTGCCCTAATGATCCAACACATGTGCAGTGTTCTTACAGGTGATGAATCGGAAAATACCTGCCTTGGGCATTCCTAATGATGAATAGGGCAGGGAGGAGGGACGGAGGGCTGGTGCAAGTCTAATGCACAGACACTCTAGGCTACGCCAATTTGACACAGGGTTGCAAGTTTAAAAGTTGTTTTTTAGGACAATAACTGCATCACTTGTCGAACGGACCTCAGGACAGATCTTGGATTAAAAGCAGCTATAAGAAGGTACAAGCAGTTTTTAGGGGGAAGATTGTGGGTACAGAGTCGCTTTAACCAGCAGCCGGCAGTGTTATCTTTGGTTGGTCTCCTTGAGATCAGTGATCTGTTTCTCTCATTGGTATTACAGACTGCCTCTGATAAACGTACTGTCACGCATTCATAAAGACTGCTGTTATGAGAAAATTACTAAATTCTAGCTGCCTTTTTTCAAGAGTGTAAATTGTACAAACATGGGTTTAAATAGAATCATAATAATTGTTTCATCTGTTTGCAGCAAGAAATGCTTCTGTGACTGTGTTCCAGCACAAATCTGATTATATGAAACCATAATATTAATAATATCCCACTATTAATATATCCTTGAAATTAGGAATGCATTTTCATAAAACACTTCCTCATAGGCTATAGATTAATAAATATAGCCACGTGTTAGAGGAGGGTGAATTCAGTCTCTAAAGATTATATATGTATATATATATATATATATATATATATATATATATATATATATGACAAAGAGTAGCGGCACTCCGGTTTCTTCAGTGTAAAGAAAAAGTGATTTATTTAATCCATGAACAACAGCAAAAACAGCAGCGACTTTTTAGTCCTTTCAATGAGGACTTTTTCAAGCTTGAAAAAAGTCCTCATTGAAGGGACTGAAACATCGCTGCTGTTTTCGCTGTTGTTCATGGATTAAATAAATCACTTTTTCTTCACACTGAAGAAACCAGAGTGCCGCTACTCTTTGTCATATATTCAGCTAAGTATCATAGGATCCTGATACTTTTTGCTTGCACCCACCTGCTCTTAAGCTGAGTGCTGCGATCTGTTTGAGATATATATATACACTCACCGGCCACTTTATTAGGTACACCTGTCCAACTGCACGTTACCACTTAATTTCTAATCAGCCAATCACATGGCGGCAACTCAGTGCATGTAGACATGGTCAAGACAATCTCCTGCAGTTCAAACCGAGCATCAGTATGGGGAAGAAAGGTGATTTGAGTGCCTTTGAACATGGCATGGTTGTTGGTGCCACAAGGGCTGGTCTGTGTATTTCAGAAACTGCTGATCTACTGGGATTTTCACGCACAACCATCTCTAGGGTTTACAGAGAATGGTCCGAAAAAGAAAAAACTTCCAGTGAGCGGCAGTTCTTTGGACAGAAATGCCTTGTTGATGCTAGAGGTCAGAGGAGAATGGGCAGACTGGTTCGAGCTGATAGAAAGGCAACAGTGACTCAAATAGCCAACCGTTACAAGCAAGGTAGGCAGAAGAGCATCTCTGAACGCACAGTACGTCGAACTTTGAGGCAGATGGGCTACAGCAGCAGAAGACCACACTGAGTGCCACTCCTTTTAGCTAAGAACAGGAAACTGAGGCTACAATTTGCACAAGCTCATCGAAATTGGACAGTAGAAGATTGGAAAAACGTTGCCTGGTCTGATGAGTCTCGATTTCTGCTGCGACATTCGGATGGTAGGGTCAGAATTTGGCGTCAACAACATGAAAGCATGGATCCATCCTGCCTTGTATCAACGGTTCAGGCTGGTGGTGGTGGTGTCATGGTGTGGGGAATATTTTCTTGCCACTCTTTGGGCCCCTTGGTACCAATTGAGCATCGTTGCAACACCACAGCCTACCTAAGTATTGTTGCTGACCATGTCCATCCCTTTCTGACCACAATGTACGCAACATTTGATGGCTACTTTCAGCAGGATAATGGGCCATGTCATAAAGCTAGAATCATCTCAGACTGGTTTCTTGAACATGACAATGAGTTCACTGTACTCAAATGGCCTCCACAGTCACCAGATCTCAATCCAATAGAGCATCATTGGGATGTGGTGGAACGGGAGATTCGCATCATGGATGTGCAGCCGACAAATCTGCGGCAACTGTGTGATGCCATCATGTCAATATGGACCAAAATCTCTGAGGAATGCTTCCAGCACCTTGTTGAATCTATGCCACGAAGAATTGAGGCAGTTCTGAGGGCAAAAGGGGGTCCAACCCGTTACTAGCATGGTGTACCTAATAAAGTGGCCGGTGAGTGTATATATATATATATATATATATATATATATATATATATATATATATATATATATATATATATATATATATATATATATATATTATATTTGAAACAGATCGCAGCACTTGGCTTAAGAGCACAAGTATTATAAATGGACCAGGGGTCCTGGTACAGATTTTACATTTGGGCCCTAATATTTTATATAAAAACCTCTGAATAAATTCGTATAATTTAAATTAAAATAAATACATACCTAAAATATAATAATATATTATATTTTAGGTATGTATTTATTTTAATTTAAATGATCCGAATTTATGCAGAGGTGTAATATAAAATATTAGGGCCCAAACGTAAAATCTGTACCAGGACCCCTGGTCCATTTATAATACTTGTGTTCTGTAATGTGACTTCTCCATAAGGCTATGTTCACACAACGTCCAAAAAAGGAAAAATGCGTCCGCTTTTTGTTTAAAAAAAAAAAAAGATGCCTGTTATTACATCAGTTTAAGTGACCAATAACTTGCATTGAAGTCTATGGAATAATGGACATCTTTTTTGCAAAATGTATTGAATGACGGACGTCTTTTAAGGTGGATTTCATTCAATACACTGTGTGAAAAATACGTCCTTTATTCTATAGACTTTATTGCAATTTATTGAAGTCACTTAAAATTATGCAATAACAGGCGTCTTTTTTTTTTTTTAAGTGGACGCATTTTTCCTTTTTTGGACATTGTGTGAACATAACCTTAGGCAGTTAAATGCCAACATCATTGCCACATGTCCTAGTGAGTGTCCCATTTCTGGGTCAGGCTACTGTGGCCTGTTTTCCTGTCTAGTTAAGGTCTATGGGTTTGGAAAGTTCAGTCTGTAACTGGATTTAAAACTGGCTCAAAAATAGTACTCACAGTGGTAGTCAATGGTTTCTACTACTGGGCGTCCACTTGGCAAATGAGGTTCAATGTGGATAAATGTAAAGTAATGCACCTGGGTACTAAAAACACACATGCATCATATGTCCTGGGGGAGTTACTCTGGGAGAGTCGCTGATGGAGAGTCATCTGGGTGTACTTATAGATAATAGACTACAGAACAGCATACAATGTCCGTCAGCTGCTTCTAAGGCCAGCAGGATATTGTCATGCATCAAAACTGGCATGGACTCTCGGGACAGGGATATAATATTACCGCTCTATAAAGCTTTGGTGCAGCCTCATCTGGAGTATGCTGTCCAGTTTTGAAACCCGATTCGTAAAAAGGATGTCCTAGAGCTGGAGAGGGTACAAAGACAGGCAACTAAACTAATAAGGGGAATGGAGCATCTTAGTTATAGATTAAAAGAATTACGTTTGCTTAGTCCCAAGAAGAGACGTTTAACCCCTTAACGACGCATGACGGGTATACCAGTCATGTGGCAGTTAAGGGGGATCAGAGAGGGCTCCCGGCGTAAGCCCTCTTTGCAGCCAGCCGGCGTAGGCCGATCGCCGCAGCTGGCTAATTGAATATTCAAATGCAGCTGTCAAAGCTGAATACTGTATGTGCCCCCTCTCCCTGGTGTCTAGGCAAAAATTCAGCCTGTCATTGCAAAGTATAATTAGTGACGCAAAAAAAAAGGGGGTTATGTGGGTCCGTAGGTGTAAAAATGCAACTGCTATGGCCTTATATACACAAGAAGGAAAAAACGAAAACGCAAAATTGAAAATTAGCCCAGTCCTTAACCCCTAGACGACCTAGGACGTACCGGTACGTCCTGGAAGTCTGTCCCCAGACGACCCTGTACGTACCGGTACGTCCTTAGCTATGAAGCAGCCGGCACTTCACCGTTAACGAGCGCGATCGCTGCAGCGTGACATTTACTCCTTAACCGGCGCTCTCGCGGAGTTTAAGTGTAAGTGACAGGGGGAGTCCCCTGTCACTTACCGATCAGGACCCCCGCAGTGTGACTGCGGGGGTCCCGATCATTAAAACGGACTGCTGGAGGTCTCTCACCTGCCTCCGCACTGTCCGATCAGCGCTCTGGTCACTGAGCCTGCACAGGCAGGCTCAATGAGCAGAGCGCCGATAACACTGATCAATGCTATGCCTATGGCATAGCAATGATCAGTGTGTAAAATGAAAGTGATGAATGTATAAGTCCCCCAAAGGGACTTAAAATGTATATAAAAAAAGTTAAAATCACTAACACACTGCCCCAAAGCCCCTCCCCCAATTTAGGCTGACCTATAGAATAATGGTATCATGTGGCTTTTACCATATAGTGCATTACGTAGACACAGGAACCCCCCAAACGTTACCATATTGCATTCTTTTTTACGATTTCACCAATTTATATCTTCATAAATAATATATTTGGGATTCCATCATACATGTTATGGTAAAATGAAAGACGCCATTACAAACTATTCCTGTAACAAACAAGCACTTACATGGCCCTGTAGATAGAAAACTGAAAGTGCTAGAGCTCTTAGAAGGGGAGGAGGGAAAGCGCAAAGATCAAAATTTGCGTGGTCCACTGGGTCTTTTTGGGCCTGGTCCTCAAAGGGTTAAGGGGGTTAGGATGAGATTTGATTAATTTATTTAAATATATAAATGGGGAAAGAAATATGGGGAAAAGATGTTCCAGGTAAAACCCCCTCAAAGGACAAGGGGACACTGCCTCCGCCTCTACCCCAGGATGTGGTCACAGAAAAAAACAGTGGAGGGCTTCAAAACTGGCCTAGACAAGTTCTTAGACCAAAATAACTTAAATGCATGTTTATAGAACCTATCACCCCTCCCTCTTCCCTGTATCCATCCCCTCCTTGTATATCCCCCTCCCCTGTATCCATTCCCTCCTTGTATATTCCCCTTCCCTGTATCCATCCCCTCCTTGTATATCCCCCTTCCCTGCATCCATCCCCTCCTTGTATATCCCCCTTCTCTGCATCCATACCCTCCTTGTATATTCCCCTTCCCTGCATCCATCCCCTTCTTGTACATCCCCCTTTCCTGTATCCATCTCCTCCTTGTATAAACCCCTTCCCTGTATCAATCCCCTCCTTGTATATCCCCCCTTCCCTGAATCCATCCCCTTCTTCTATATCCCCCTTTCCTGTATATCCCCCTTTCCTGTATCCATCCCCTCCTTGTATATCCCCCTTCCCTGCATCCATACCCTCCTTGTATATCCCCCTTCCCTGAATCCATACCCTCCTTGTATATCCCCCTTCCCTGCATCCATCCCCTCCTTATATATATCCCCCCTTCCCTGCATCCATACCCTCCTTGTATATCCCCCTTCCCTGCATCCATACCCTCCTTGTATATCCCCCCTTCCCTGCATCCATCCCCTCCTTGTATATCCCCCTTCCCTGTATCCATCCCCTCCTTGTATATCCCCCTTCCCTGCATCCATCCCCTCCTTGTATATCCCCCTTCCCTGCCTCCATACCCTCCTTGTATATCCCCCTTCTCTGCATCCATACCCTCCTTGTATATTCCCCTTCCCTGCATCCATCCCCTTCTTGTACATCCCCCTTTCCTGTATCCATCCCCTCCTTGTATAAACCCCTTCCCTGTATCAATCCCCTCCTTGTATATCCCCCCTTCCCTGCATCCATCCCCTTCTTGTATATCCCCCTTTCCTGTATCCATCCCCTCCTTGTATATCCCCCTTCCCTGCATCCATACCCTCCTTGTATATCCCCCTTCCCTGCATCCATACCCTCCTTGTATATCCCCCTTCTCTGCATCCATCCCCTCCTTGTATATACCCCTTCCCTGCATCCATCCCCTCCTTGTATATCTCCCTTCTCTGCATCCATCCCCTGCTTGTATATCCCCCTTACCTGCACCCATCCCCTCCTTGTATATCCCCCTTCCCTGCATCCATCCCCTCCTTGTATATCCCCCTTCCCTGTAGCCATCCCCTCCTTGTATATCCCCCTTCCCTACATCCATCCCCTCCTTGTATATACCTCCCTTTCCTGCATCCATCCCCTCCTTGTATATCCACCTTCCATGCATCCATCCCCTCCTCATATATCCCCCTTCCCTGCATCCATCCCCTCCTTGTATATCCCCCTTCCCTGCATCCATCCCCTCCTTGTATATCCCCCTTCCCTGCATCCATCCCCTGCTTGTATATCCCCCTTCCCTGCATCCATCCCCTCCTTGTATATCCCCCTTCCCTGCATCCATCCCCTCCTTGTATATCGCCCTTTCCTGTATCCATCCCCTGCTTGTATATCCCCCTTCCCTGCATCCATCCCCTGCTTGTATATACCCCTTCCCTGCATCCATCCCCTGCTTGTATATCCGCCTTCTCTGCATCCATCCCCTCCTTGTATATCCCCCTTCCCTGTATCCACCCCCTCCTTGTATATCTCCCTTCTCTGTATCCATCCCCTCCTTGTATATCTCCCTTCCCTGTATCCATCCCCTCCTTGTATATACCCCTTCCCTGTATTAATCCCCTCCTTGTATATCCCCCTTCCCTGCATCCATCTTCTGCTCGTATATCCCCCTTCCCTGCATCCATCCCTCCTTGTATATCCCCCTTCCCTGCATCTATCCCCTCCTTGTATATCCCTTCCCTGTATCCATTCCCTCCTTGTATATACCTCCCTTCCCTGCATCCATCCCCTCCTTGTATATACCTCCCTTCCCTGCATCCATCCCCTCTTTGTATATCCCCCTTCCCTGCATCCATCCCCTCCTTGTATATCCCCCTTCCCTGTAGCCATCCCCTCCTTGTATATCCCCCTTCCCTACATCCATCCCCTCCTTGTATATACCTCCCTTTCCTGCATCCATCCCCTCCTCATATATTCCTCCCTTCCCTGCATCCATCCCCTCCTCATATATTCCCCTTCCCTGCATCCATCCCCTGCTTGTATATCCCCCTTTCCTGTATCCATCCCCTCCTTGTATATACCCCTTCCCTGTATGAATCCCCTGCTTGTATATCCCCATTCCCTGCATCCATCCCCTGCTTGTATATACCCCTTCCCTGTATTAATCCCCTCCTTGTATATCCCCCTTCCCTGCATCCATCTTCTGCTCGTATATCCCCCTTCCCTGCATCCATCCCTCCTTGTATATCCCCCTTCCCTGCATCTATCCCCTCCTTGTATATCCCCCTTCCCTGCATCTATCCCCTCCTTGTATATCCCTTCCCTGTATCCATTCCCTCCTTGTATATACCTCCCTTCCCTGCATCCATCCCCTCCTTGTATATACCTCCCTTCCCTGCATCCATCCCCTCTTTGTATATCCCCCTTCCCTGCATCCATCCCGTCCTTGTATATCCCCCTTCCCTGTAGCCATCCCCTCCTTGTATATCCCCCTTCCCTACATCCATCCCCTCCTTGTATATACCTCCCTTTTCTGCATCCATCCCCTCCTCATATATTCCTCCCTTCCCTGCATCCATCCCCTCCTCATATATTCCCCTTCCCTGCATCCATCCCCTGCTTGTATATCCCCCTTTCCTGTATCCATCCCCTCCTTGTATATACCCCTTCCCTGTATGAATCCCCTCCTTGTATATCCCCCTTCCCTGCATCCATCCCCTCCTTGTATATCGCCCTTTCCTGTATAGATCCCCTCCTTGTATATCCCCCTTCCCTGTATCCATCCCCTCCTTCTATATATACCCCTTCCCTGTATCCATCCCCTCCTTGTATATCCCCCTTCCCTGTATATCCCCCTTCCCTGTATCCATCCCCTCCTTGTATATCCTCCTTCCCTGCATTCATCCACTCCTTGGTTGAACTTGATGGACATGTGTCTTTTTTTCAACCGTATTAACTATGTAACTATGTAACCTTTAGAAGTCTTGTGTAATCTGACCTTGATGGGTCAAAGCCGTTTTTGCTGATTAGTTGATATGTCAACTCCCAAGATGGTTTAGAGGTTTTCAAACAGCTATTTATTTTAAAGATAAGTGATCACGAAATGTTATTGTATCCCATGATGTCCATTTCCAATGTTCATAAGGTATAAAGTGTACAGAGGTATTAGCTACGATTTTTCGATCTGCCTAAAACCCACACTTTTGCCCACAGCAACCAAGCACAGCTCAGATGTCATTTGACCAGACTTTGCTAAGCTATAAAACCTGACCTGTGATTGAATGGTTGTTGTGGAGAACACCAGACAGTGTAAGTTTAATGGTGCGTTTACACAGAGAGATTTATCTGACCAATTTTGGAAGCCAAAGCCAGGAATGGATTTCTGGTTTTAGCTTCAAAAATCTGTCAGATAAATCTGTCTGTGTAAACGCACCATAATGCTGGGTTTACACGGAGAGACTATCGGGCGAATTTTCGCGATAACGATCACATTCGAACGATAATCGTACGAATCGTAATAATGTAAACGCGGTGAACGATCGAAAAATCGTTCATTTTGATCTTTTAACAGGTTCATAAATCGTCGTTCGCCGATCGCAAAAAATGCGCCGATCGTTCCGTGTAAACCGTTGTCGCGCGATAGTCCGGCCACCCGCAGCCCGGCCCCCCGCTCATCCGCAGCCCCCTGCGCCGGCTCGATCGACACCCCCGCCGCTCTGATCGACACCCCCGCCGCCCCGATCGCCTCCCCCGCCGCCGCTCCGATCGCCACCCCCATCCGCTGCCGCTCCGATCGCCACCCCCACCTGCCGCCGCTCCGATCGCTACCATTGCCGCTCCAATCGCCACCCCCACCCGCCAGCGCTCCGATCGCCACCCCCATCGGCCGCCGCTCCGATCGCCCCCCCCCCCGCCGCTCCGATCTCCCCCACCGCTGCGGCCAAGAACATACGTTACCTGCTCCGTGCAGCAGGTCTTCGGACATCCCCGGCTCCCCTCTTCAGCGCACTGTTTGGCTGAAGAGATGATCCGGGAATTTCAAACGGCTCCCCTTCAGCCAATCAGTGCTGCCGTGCATTGATTGGCTGAAGAGGGGAGCCGGGAATTTCAAACGGCTCCCCTTCAGCCAATCAGTGCTGCCGTGTATTGATTGGCTGAAGAGATGAGCCGGGAATTTCAAACGGCTCCCCTTCAGTCAGTTTGAAATTCCCAGCTCATCTCTTCAGCCTGAAGAGGGGAGCCGGGGATGTCCAAAGACCTGCTGCACGGAGCAGGTAACGTATGTTCTTGGCCGCGGCGGTGGGGGCGATCGGAGCGGCTGCGGTGGGGGCGATTTGAAGAGGCGGTGGGGGGGCGGTCGGAGCGGCGGCGGGGGTGGCGATCAGGGCTGCGCAGGGGGGGGGCGGGCTGCGGGCGGGCCGGGCTGCGGGCGTACGATCGCAAAATGATTTTTCCGTACGATATATCGTACCGTCTAAACGCTGATCGTTATAAAAAAAAAATCGTTACTTCGAAATGGTTAATCGTACGATCGGGCCAATAATTGCCTCGTGTAAACTTAGCATAAGGCAGCTTGATAAATCTGGCCCATTGACTTGGCAATTGGTAATCAGGAAGTGGTAGCCATTTCTGAAACATGCTCACCTCTTCAATAAATTTGTAATGTTGGCAATTCTAAAGCTGTCTAAGTGAATGGAATTACTAGCGGCCTCCACTGCTGATATATGGGAAGATGGTCACTGTGAAATATATACAAGACACCAGAAGTTCATCGAACTCTTTAATAAGGTCTAATTCATTTACACTTCGCCAGCTTGCTGCATTTACTGTTGTGACCTGATGCTAATGATGTGCTGAAGCAAATAAATCCTGTCCTGATGCATCAATAAAATAACACTCTCTAAAGAGAAAGGCAAAGTCCTATCATTATTACAAGCTGATTATTTCTCGGGCAAGGTCATAAATAAGACATACATCTCTGGGATTTTATCTGCAATGCAATTTGTATAGGGCGACTTTAAGCAGCATTGTTTTGCAGTCTCTTCATCCATTCATATGTAGCATTTATTCCAAAAAAAGCTGGGTACTAAAAATATTGGTCAAATATGGTCTTAATAGATGGAAATGGGTTAGACTTCAATTATCTACTATTTGACTATTTCTGTGAATAATATATTGACAGTAAACATTCAGTGTAAGTGCACTGGTGATGCTGCCTTACTGAGCGTGCAGATTGGTAGAGAAATGGCTTATCAATTATGGCTCATGACATAATGTGGCAGTGTAAAGCTCCTGGGCATACACATTATTACTTGGTTACTTGGTATCTAGGTCACTTGAGATGTTATTGAAATATAAAGGGACAATGAATTTCTTCAGCTTATGAAGCATTCATCTACCAAACCCTTACTATTCCTGGTTCCTGCCAGTGAGTGTTTGACTGCTGCTTCCACATGGATTCAGGAGATACCATTAATAAACAGTTTTTACAATGCTCTCCTATCACATATATATCATTTAGAAGACATTTGTCATGGTAAATTTCAATAAATTTCTCTAGAAACCTCATGCCTTCATTACCATATGCAGGATCTACAGTATATGACCTGAATCCCATACGCAGCACCCATCAAAAGCTATTTTATCATACTGTGTATACTTGGGTTTTTTATTGTTCAAAAAAGGCTTTTTCCTGTGTCCATGTTTTCCAGGACTTCCTATTATAGGCAACAGTTAAAGGGAAAATGTCATCGAAAAAAGTAACCCACTGTCTAAATATTGTTTTTAACAAATTTTTGTAATTTTTTTCTAATTTGCCATTTTATTATCAATAATATAAAATCATCCTAAAATCATTATGATTATTATGATCATGATGATAACGTCCGTCATTTTGCACTAAGATCCTATAGGGGGAACATAGCCTGATGAATGCATTAAATTTTTTAAAAGGCCCATGCCACCTTTAAAAATCTGGTATATATGTACAGTATCTAATTTAAGCGTTACCTAGTTTTTTCATTTATTTTTCTCAGTGTGTTCGTAATTTGTAGTCGATCTGCTGCGTGTGAACATGCCTTTTAAGCAGAGTTGCTTAACTCTTCAGGTTCTCTGCACCTGAACGCTCAGCATTTGACTCCTGGCATCTGGAGAAGTTAGCTGTCTCCCTAGTGCTTCCAGGAAGACATAGATACAGCCTATGGCTATGTTTACACAACGTAAGTTTTATATTAATCACGTCCATTGTTGCCGATTTGCAACAACGGCCATCATTAATAAAAAACTTACGTTATAATGCAGTCAATGGGATCCCGGCTGGAGCGTATACACATAGTATATGCTTCGTCCGGAATCCCTAGGGGCCGCAGCGAAAACTGACATGTCAATTTTGTGCGGCCGGTATTCATTGAATAGTGGCCAAACAAGCCTGACAGTACACACAATGGAGAGTGCAGCTCCAACCACACTCTTCATTGTGTTCAATAGTGAATTGGGATTCGGGCGTCTACGGATGCGCACACAGATGCGCCCTCATCCCAATTCAACAGAAATGAAGATCATCTGGCCGTTCTGTGACATGACCGGGTCACAGAACGGCCGGTGTCTTACATAGTGTGAACCCAGCCTATGGCTGTGTCCATGTTTTCCAGAACTTCCTAGTTTAAGCATAAGTTAAAGTGACAGTGTCATCATTTTATTATCAATAATATAAAATAATCCAAAAATCTTGCCGTTTTTTATTCTCACCACTGGGCGGGGCTGTACATAACAATGTACAAAAAGGTGAAATAAAAAAAAAATACAGTCAGAAAATAGAAACAGATTAAAATTAAAGGACAACCTTTTTGTATCAGACTCTAGTCAGTAAAAATAAATCTAGGTGACAAATTCCCTTTAAACAACTTTGCTCAACACTGCAGATTTTATCCAGTAAGATAAAGTTTGACTTTATTAAAACACAATTATAGGTTTCAGTGTCCTTTCCCCTTTATCAGATTGCATGTTTTAATAAAGCCTTTAGTTACCCTGTTGGAGTAAGTCTGGAGCATTTCTCCGAGACAGAACCTTTTGGTAATCATGTTTTATTGGCTCTGCGATTTGCATCTATTCCGAGTTCAAGCAACGTGTGTTCTGGTCAGGATTCCTAGGCTGAGAGTTCAACTGATATTGATGTATCCTACAAGGAGTGATCAGATTCCCCTGTTTCCCCTCACCACTGTGGTATCAGACAAGTCATGGTCCTCCTTTCTATTATGTTATCTTGGGAATTGCTTGATGAGTAGAACAGTGACAGACTGAATAGTTGGCATGCTCAGGGCTGTCTTGCAGCAGGAGGCCCAAAGGCTCTCCTTACACTTGACAGAAAGGAATAGGTAGACCCCTACATGAAGCAGCTCAAGGGCAGTATCCCTCTACCCATATTTCAGGTTGGAAGCAAGATTTAAATAACCAGCTGCTGGAGCCATTAAGTGACATCTGCTCATTTGCAAGGCTAGTAATGCACTGCCATTTGGTTACACAGTTTTTCATATAATATATCTTCAAACATTAATAAAAGATACCATAAAAAGGTTATAAAGTGACAACAAAGGCCACATATAAATATACAAATTAATATATAGACAATTACCTAAAAATACTACAAAAAGATTACTAGAAAAATCCTGTGACCAAATTTAGTTATTTTCCGTACTATCTTTTTTGTATGCTGTTTTTTTTTTTTTTTGGGCGTACGTTTGTGTGTGTCCAGATCAATATACAATTGCTTATGAGCGAGTTGACATTACCATTTCTGTCAACTACTGTATTGTCTTTAGATAATTGAAACATTGCTTTTCTTTTGTCACATCAGTGGGAATGCTACTAGCCCATATGTATCCCATGGCATCCATTACAGCCGTCATTATTCCTGAATTTATTTGTTGACTGGCTGTTTATTGGAAGTCTCTAATGGGCCAAACAATGAAAGGAGATGATGGGAGAACTAGTGAGGGCCATCTCCCTAACCTCTATTACATTAAAATGATGCTTGTCCTTTTCCAAAGGAAAACCTGGTGTTTATATTTTGCCTCTAAGGTTCATAAATCAGCTTCATCTGTCTTGGTGGTTGGCTGAGAATACAATCAGGTGCTCATCATAAATCTATTTGCTACTGTTTATTCCTAAGTTGTCTTGTTCAGTGGTCCATGCTCCGCTTGTTCCCCTGAAGGTTAGCTGGGACATTCTGTATCATGCTTCAATCAGTATCAATCATGGACAGATTAGCCTTCTCCTGCCTTTCTGCTATAAATCTTATTAACATACTTTGTGCAGGTGCTATATAATGGGGTTTTCTACAAGCATCATAAAAAAATTCAACAAATGGAAGGTGATGTCTTATTTCTTCAACATATTGGTAGCTGTAGTAAAGAACTGTACTGGCAATCCATCTGTCTCTACTGTGAAGAGGATGTATTTCCTGCAGCGAAGCCTGGTACAGAACAGAGACACATGCCAAAGGTTTACATCCCACCGTGAAGTTAATAATTTCAGCATTTTAATAAGGCTCTGTTCACACTACTGTATTTTATAATGAACTAATTACAGCTATGACAAATTATTTTTTTTTAAACAAGGGTCTCATTGTCTCTATTAGTCAGTTGCTGTTCTCGTTTATTTCACAGCAAGAATAGAGCCACAGCAAGCCAGACCTATTCTTGCTGGCCCGTCACACATACTGGAAAGGCTGAAACCTTAACAGAAGCTTAAGTGTGAACAAAGCATTAACCTGAAATTGTTCACCATATTACACAGGATGATAGTTACGATCGGTACTACGATCGCTTACTCCATCCGAATAAAGGAACGATGTGGAATTACACTTAACACTTATTAAAACGAATGCAGAATTACAGCAAACAACTAGCAAACTATTAACAATGATTTTGGTGCCATTGGCCGTTTGATCATTGCCTGCATTTACACAAAACGATTTTTGTTTAAATTCTAACGATAAGGCTCGGTTCTCACTGTACTGTCTGAGTTTTATAGTTTCTGTTATGGTACATTTAATTTTGCTATATACAAAAATGCAGTCATCTACACTAGTGTAGGGGGGGGGGGGGAAACATTTGCATACACTTTTCACATTTATAAAATGTATACATTAACCCACTCCCACCGCTATGCCTGAGGCTGCAGCAAGGTTAATTTATGATCACCTATGACACAGGCACAGAAACTGCGCCTGTGTTATCCACGCTAGATACCAGCTATCAGTGATAGCCGGGGATCCACTGCAACTCTCAGCACCGGAGCCGCGCTCCGGTGCGGAGAGTTAACCCTATAGATACTGCGGCCAGCACAACTGCAGCATCTATAGGGCTTCAGAAAGAGAATTATCCTTCTACAGATGTGATCGCAGAGCCCCTATGGTATCTATGGAAACTAGGTTTCTAGTTATGGAGGCCAGTGGGGAAAGGAGGGAGGTAAGGCCAACGTGGGGTCCGCAAACTCTGCCCCTTCCCCTCTCTTCCCTGCCGCTGTGACAAGATTCTAGCAGCGGCAGGGGAGAGAGGAGAGGGGGCAGACATAGGGACATCAGCTTATGGGATCATTATGAAGCTGATGTCCAAAAATGACCTTATGGGATCATTATGATCCCTTAAGCTGATGTCCGAAAATGACCTGGACATTGAGGTATCAATGACCCATGGTCGTGAAAGAGTTAAATGGAAACAAATATGCAGAATACCTGCTCTTTACCAAGATATGTTTGATTATAAGTTCGTTGTAATGTTCCAGCGCTGCCCTGCACCCACAGTATTTATTTGGTTTTTTTTTTATTTAATTTTTGTAATTTTTAGACTAGGCAGTACAGCAGGTATAGTATAGCTTTTCCAATCATGAAACCTATTTACAAATATCTAATAAATAACATAAATTGATAGTTTTTTTTCTGAGGTCTTTCATACTTTCTATCTTCTTCTGATGCAAAGTACCTGCTTTCTAATATTCATTGCCCCATTTCCTGTCTAGTATACCATACATCTTGTTACAGACTTGCTGTTCCTTTGGTAAATTCTCTCTCAAAGTTCAGCCACCTCCATGTCCCAAGAATGTGTAGTGGAAGAGAGTTGGCTACATTACCAGCTAGAGTGTACAGCAGGCACAGGAAGGCCATTACAAATGTACGCTAGACAGGAGATAGGGCAATACAGACTTAGGCCACATCCACACACCCGTGGTTCTGGGGTTACAAACAGAATTGCGGATGTGCAACCTGTGTGCAAGGGCATGGACCCCTTAAATCAAGATACGATACAGGATTCAAATTTTGTGTGCTTTCTTTGGGATCGCTCGTTTGGCTGGTTCATTCATGATAGGGGATCCTGGCCCAAACACATATTTGTAACGTGTACAGATAAATGTATGGGACCATAGAAATTAATGGGGCAAATGTAGACAGATTTAAATGTGTGAAAGAGCAGACAGAAGCAGAAGGAAGCACCACAGTACAGTAGTAGTAGTAACAACAATAATAATAACAATAAT
Organism: Dendropsophus ebraccatus; assembly: GCF_027789765.1. Lineage (NCBI taxonomy): Eukaryota > Metazoa > Chordata > Amphibia > Anura > Hylidae > Dendropsophus > Dendropsophus ebraccatus. The sequence goes on along the minus strand of NC_091454.1, from coordinate 88,948,846 downwards.
AATGATGTACCTTTATTTACCGTTATAATTGGAAAACCCCTTTATTACAAAGTGATGCTGCGGTAAGATGCCCCAAATTACCAAGAGACACACTCCTACTATAGTGATTCCGAAATAAACTAAAATTAGACAAAAATGGATAAGAAAGAAAAAATCTAAGCTATAAATACAAGGGATTACTGGTTGGATCATTTCCCAGATTAGTTTCCTTTGTACTGTATAGGCAGAAAATAATGTACCTTACAATATGCAGCAGTCTGTGATGCTAGGATAGGGCATTAACTGCTTCTGCCCAGCATCCTCCCTACGTAGTACCTACAGTTCTGCTTCACTGGTTTCCTTAGTAATGAAGATGTTAATAAATTAAAAGATTAGTGTATCGCAGGCAATTAGGCATCCAATAAATCATCTCAGCGTGTAAGTGCTTGAGTCAGGGTGTAAATATTTTAATGACTAAACACGTCCGTGTGCATGAATAATTGATATGTGATTCATTTTTATATTCATGCTTTGCCTTGGTGCCATCAACTAATTGTTTTCTGTCAGAGAAATTGTACTGCTATGTCTTTTCAACTTCTCAAATATGCCTCCATAGCATTTCAACATTTCTTACTTTCATACACTTCTACAAATATATTTACAGATGCTGTAAGGCTTAAAGGGGTTTTCTGTGACTTTGATATTGATAGCCTATCCGTATGCTAGGCCCTTGGTATCTGATTGCTCAGGATCTGGCTTCCAGAACCCCTATGATTAGCAGATTAAAGGGGCCACAACATTCTGGTAGGGCTCATGTCCCCTTCACTATTTATCAGCCATGTACCTCAATATATCTACAAATGATACAAAATTATTTATGTACCACTTCCTCTTTTATGTTCTTTTAATTTTTAGATCCGCTTTACAAGTAGAGATGGAGGTTCCCATACAATAAGGCTATGTTCACATGTTGTGTTACTGAATCTCAGTACTGCTGCATTTTTTACACAATTTTTAGAAATCACTGTAAAAACAGGTGTGCCCAGATTTATCAAAGGGTGTAAAACAAAACTGACGCAAACTACCCACAGCAACCAATCACAGCTCAGCTTTCATCTTAACAGAGCTGTAAGCCGGGCTGTGATTGGTTGCTTTAAGCAGATTGCACCAGTTTCTATTTTGCCATATTTATCAATGTGTGTAAAAGTTTTTTTGCACAATCAATTTCAGTATTTCGGAGCAAAAACATGTCAGTACCGCAACACAGTAACACTACATGTAAACACAGCCAAAGACCATGTACAATTCTTTATAAATCCCAGCATCTTAAAGATATAGTCCAGTAGCCATCAGCACACGTTTGGGACAAGAATTCTTCCAGAGAACTGGAGGGTATTTTATTGTTGACATTTAGCAGCAAAGCTTAGTAAGCAGTAACTGGTTTTATAACCGTCCAATGCCATTTCAAACACTATTACATCCACTCACTACAGAATTGATTGTGTTCTAGAAAGCTGAGGGCCCGCTAGCAAAGTGTTGAAAGCATCACTAGAAAACCGTTTAGTCTGCAGTGACTGAGAGCTCTGCAGTGGGCAAGACATCCACATTCATTATTCCACCCTGGTTGAATAGATACATATTGCTGTTTTCTTCCCTAGAAATCCATTTTAATATATTCTAAACTGCTTTGTTTTCCCTTTTAAAATAATATTTTTAATGTGTATGTGTTGCCCATTCTCAGCATGGAAAGTGGTAGATGCTGTATATGCAATTGAATATATTTACTACCTCATAAAGCTGCTTATAGTGCTCTTAGGGTATACTTGCTATTTAAAATGGAAGATAAACTGTGTGCATGACATGTATGTAAGCAAATTATAATGGTACAGTGCTTCTTTAATAAAAAAAAAAAAGGAAAAAAAAGACAGACCTCCTCCCCCCCCCCCCAACCACCACAAAAAAAGATTTTACTAGCAAATAAAATGATTCTGACTATTACCCCACACATAAAGATTTCATCCCAATATCACCTACTGTATCTGCTGACAGCTGAAACAGCTTTTTTGTGAACTGCTCATATATCCTTAGGGCTATATTCCCACACAGTATTTTTGCTCAGTATTTTTCCAGGAGTGGATTGAAAAGATAGAAAGGCTATGTTCACACACTGTTGAAATTGAGCAGATGGACGCCATTTATTGGCAAATTATTATTTTAAAACAACCACCGTTTTTTTAAATAATGGGCGCTATTTACCATTGAATGGTGGCCATCCGCTCAGTTTCAACAGTGTTTGAACATAGCCTTTCTATGTTTTCAATCCACTCCTGGAAAAATACTGACCAAAAGTACTGTATGTAAACATAGCCTTAAGGTGTATTCTCCCAAATGCAATTGCTTAATATATAATACAGCGTAATTTTCAATAAAAAATCAGGACTGTACCATATGTGATGGCTTCATGTGCTAGAATTCATGAAATCGAATACATTTTGCTAGATACTATATATAACATTCATATTCAATGTAATCACTTGGGAGGAAAAGAGGAGGGAATCTGCAGGGCACTGGCCAAGGTGTGGGTTTGTAGGGTGACTATTATTATTATTATTATTGTGTACATATGATGTCAGAGATGGTCAAATTCTTTTATCTCAAAGTGTGTTTGCAGCAATGTGACGTGGAAAAGCATTACTCAGACCATTCTACTGATTGAAATTGTTCATTTGAGACAGAGTAATTATACCCCGCTCTGCTGCCTGACCAGCTTCATTCTCCCCCTGGTCTTTGTACAGTAAGCAGATATTACATTCATTACACGCCATTATACCAACTGTTTGGGCGTACCCTCACTCAATCAGCAGCTCTGATATATAAGTATCACACGGACCACATTGTGCTTGTCTAGGCACTTTCCCAGCATGTTTATCCTCTCTGTCCAATAATCTCTACTCATGATATGGCTAATTTACTTTATAATTTCAGTTTGAGTACAGCTGTAATAATTTTGGCCTAGTTTGTACAAAAAAAAAAAATATATATATATATTTCTGATCTACACTGCAAATATGTTATTCTACTGTTATATTAGATATACAGGGTGCTTCAAAAGGCTGTCTGATTGGGTCCCTGGTGTGGCATTTGGGCCTCTTGATTATTACTTATAGGGGTACTTCTGAGATATACACAGTTATATAAGTGTGATGATACTATTACACTGCGCTGTATCATGCAATGGTTGTAATAAGTGATCATATTCAGTTTAACTACTATTTGCCTACTTGTTAGTGAATATACATACTGGATTGGATGTGTGTTAAAGTCCTACTGTGTGCTGGTTGACTGCCACCTGAATAAAGCATTTTTCACATCTAATCACAATATTTGTACTGAATAATTATAGGCTATTAAAGAAGAAGTTCAGCCAGACCCATTTTTTTTAAGCAAGTGCTGGGGAGGAGGAGGAGGATAAAAGAAATAAAGTGCCCTTACCTCCCCTGTTCCAGCGCTGGGGGCCACATACTTCTGCTCTCAGCGGGGACCCTGGTTGTGACGTGTGAGATCTGCTCAGCATGTCAGCGGCCGTAGTGGAGTTCTGCCTTTGTTGCTGACTTGCTGAAGAGACGTCACATGTCACGAACTGGTTTCCTACTCAGACCAGGAAGTGGCCGGGGACCGGAACGGTGGTATGTGGCCATCAGCATCGGAGCCAGGGAGGTATTTAGTTCTTTTATCCTTTCCAGCACTTGCTAAAAAATGAGTCTGGCCGGACTTCTTTAAAACAAAATACTTTGATATACTTGTGCCAAAGCCAGCAGTGTATTTAAATGGGATTGTAAATATAAAGGGCAGACTTGTACGTCTCTCTCCTGTTGGATCCACATTTGGTTTTGGCTAGGGATGGTCCGAACAGAGTTCGTACAAACCCGAACCATCCGCAATGATTACCGCTGTCTGCCCGCTCTGTGCAGCGGGCGGATCCAGCGGGAGGAACGCCTGGAAAACTGGGATACAGCCATAGCCATAGGCTGTATTCCAGTTTTCCAGGCGGTCCTCCCGCTGTATTCGCCCGCTGCACGGAGCGGGCAGACAGCGGTAATCTGATGCCGAGCGTTCGGGTTCAGCCGAACCTCGGCGGGTTCGGACCGTCCCTAGTTTTGGCACAAAAACGGCAGTAAAAAAACAAAAAAAAAAACAAAAAACTGCCGTGTGTGAAAACAGCACAACACTTTAAATCCCCTTCAGGTCTGATCATTATAACCTTAAAATGGCAGATTTTTTTTTCTACTTTGTAGTAAATGCAAGGAGCAGCTTTTTAATGGTCCGTGTCATTTAGTGTCCCCTTCCAAGCCCTTATACTTACAGAAAAAATAAGCTAAAATATAACTTTGATTCATAAGTTATTGAAACACCAAAGAAACATACCCAACTACCAAAAAATGTAAGCAGAGTAAACATCCTTAAAAGGGCAACCTTGCTCTTGGATTCTCTAGAATTCCATGGGCACTATTGTAAGTACTGACTATAGGACATGTCAGTTTTGTACGGCCGCTATTCACTGAATAGTGGCCGCACCGACCTGTCAGTTCACATAATGAAGAGTGCGGCTGCACTCTATTGTGTGCAATGGTGAATTGGGATGCAGGCGCACAGAATGGCCGGTGTTTCACGTAGTGTGAACCTGGCCTCATAGTGCATAGAGAAATAAATGAGATCACTTACCCATCAACTCCCACACAGACCTGTATTTTGTTACCATTGCTGTTATATTCCTGCGCAGTTCCTGTCACACTCTATTCTTCCACACCATCCATTCACAGAAATCCTACCTCTATGTTGTGTCCCTCCGCCACCCCCCCCCACCCCCTCAGAAATTCTTGCCACTACACACAGATACCCTGCCAACTAGTGGTCTCCCCTAAACCCCACTAATGGTAATGGGGAGGTCGGGGGGTCCAAGATTCCAGAAGAAATACTAGAGAAATAAGAATTACTTTCTTCTAAGAAAAGATGCTCAAGAATTGTTGTTTCATTTTGCAGCCAGTGTATTTATCAAACTTGTATTTTATTTTGTAAAGAGAGGCTGCATTTTACTAAATTCTTAATATAGCATAAAATGGTGAGAAATCCAGGGTTCAGCTCCCAGTAGTCTTAATACAGCTGTCTCAGGTTCCTTACCGATTTCTCTATGAAAAAAATAAAACAACATGCCAAACGAAACCCTCAAAAGTAGCCTTCAAAAATCATCAAGGTATCTTTAAAAGTTTTATTGTTCGCAAGGGTACAACAGGAGCATTCTGTACACATGACATGTGTACCAAGTTGTACTCTTTTAAAGTTTACTTTTGAGGTTTTGTTTGGTAGCATTTGTTTGCCCTGACTTATAAAGGCTGGGATTGCCGAAAACATTACAGTTGTTTCACATTAAGGCTCTGTTCCCACAAAGTATTTTGGTCAGATTTTGACACCCAAAAGCAGGAGTGAATTAAAAACACAGACAGGCTATGTTCACACACTGATGAAATTTAGTGGATGGCCGCCATTTATTGACAAATACTGGTTGTAATTTAAAACAACTGCTGTTTTAAAATAACAGCAGTTATTTTCCATTAAATGGCTGCTAATTTAAATAATGTGTGAACATAGCCTTTTTGTGTTTTTAATCCACTCCTGGTTTTGGTTGCAAAATAGCCTGAAGGGGTATTTTCCAACTCAACTAATATATTTAATTTTATTGTCAAGTTAAATATTTTTGAAAATACATTTATATAACAAACTTGCCTCCTTCTAAATGTTGCTCGTAGGCAGGTCTTAAATTAGGCCCCGCCCCCTTTTCCACAGCTAAATTCACTGAGAGGCGAATGCCTCATAGTGAATCTGGCAAGCCAGGTGCCTGAACCTGCGCCCAGCATACCAAATCTATACCTGCTTCCAGCAGATGTAGATTTGGATCCTGATTTACGCCTGCAAGCAGACATAAATCATGATAAATGATGCACCTTTTTGTTTTGTTTTCTTCAAAAATAACGCCCTGCTCACCAGATTTACAATAAATTCCCCCATATACACTATACTTTATGTACTGTATATATCTACCAGACCACTGCTTTTAGAGCAAAGCATTGGTCAATAACCGATACTACAAGCTGTCAACAATATGAGGGAAAGATCAGCATATCAGGAAAAGGAGACAAGTTTGCAAAATAAATGTGTTTGCAAATATATTTAATTTGTCGAGCCCTACAAGTATAACTACATTAGTTTAGATTGTAATACCCCCTTTACCATTTATATTTCTTGTTCCTGTACTTACTGCCCTTTATTCCCTGCTGCCTACAATCTGTTGCCTGCAAAGTAATATTTTTATGTTTATATTTTTGTGTTTGGTAGTGTTTGCCCATAGAAATTAAGCAAATTGTTCATCTGTCGCAATAGTTTAGTCTAATCTCATTTAAAATGGAACATGTGTTACACCATATTTATAATGGCACTACTAATAGTATATATTTTTTTCTCATTACATTTTAAATGTACTCAACTCTACTATTCCCAGTGGGCTAGGGGAAAACATGAATTTCTTTTTAGCTAGAGTGTTGACATTAAAAATATCCTAGTGTTTGTGTGTGTGTGTTCTGTTGCTTAATGACTCAATATTTTGCTGAATTTTTGGCTAATAATCTGCTGCTGGCTTTGTTGCAAACAAGATTTATTAAAAAAAAATGCATAAAATTGTCCAGTGTGAAACAGAGATCTCAAAATGTCATTATTATATTATATATCATTTATTATATTTATTATGGAAGAAGTAACTCTTTGGTTTTAATTCTTTCACATGTACAGATTCGGTTTCTACAGCATCTGGTCCACTTTTAGTTGAAGTTGCCAAAACTCCGGGCTCCAACCTTGGAGTAGCACTAACTACCTCGATGTACTGCAACAAACAGGTCATTGTTATTGATAAAATCAAATCTGCAAGTATAGCTGACAGGTAAGAACTCCTATATAGTCATCTTTTCCCCTCTTCCCTTGAACACTAATTGAACCACATCACATTTATGACTGCAAAAACTGTCCAAAAAAAGATGTCACCAAAAGCTGTATTTAGTTTTTACCTTAATTTATACAAACACATGTGAGTTACTGCATTTTTGGGTATTTGTTGATTTGGGCACAGAGTTGTATATTTCTTTGGTATTTTTCCTCAGGTGTGGTGCACTTCATATTGGGGACCACATATTGTCTGTGGATGGAACAAGTATGGAGTATTGTACACTAGCCGAAGCCACACAGCTCCTAGCAAGCACCTCAGAAAATGTGAAGCTAGAGATTCTTCCATACCACCAGACCCGGTTAGCTCTAAAGGGACCTGATCACGGTAAGATGATCAAAAATGTTGTGACCTATTATCCTGTATGTATACACTATTGTCTGACCTCTGCAAAGAGATGTTAACTATGGAAAGCTATCATGCTATCATTACCACTATCATGGCTGCCTCATCATTTCCTCTGTAGTTTGCTTATATACCTGGAGAAACTGCATGGAACACTTCTGCTTTATCTTGTTCCCCATGTAGTTTTGGGGAGAATCCTGACTAAATTCTTTGCTTTTTAGCCTTTGTTTTTTTCTGCTGCATCTCAACATGTACACTCTGGTGAACATGTTATTTATAGGGTTTATTTTCCTGCATGTGACCTTTTTTTAAGAACACACAGGGACAAAAATGTCACTGTTGCAGTTATTTGTGTGAAATAAACCCACTTGGTTGATGAAGGAACTTCAAGCATATAGAGGTCCACAACGACTATTTACTAAGGGCTGTGTGCTGCTTCTGGTTATTGTATACCTTAATAATAGTGACTAAGGAAAATGCTAGTATCCCTATTACACTAACTCTGGGCACCACTGAACAAATATATATTTATATAATAGTTCCCTATGTTTGCTCCTTTCTTTCTTTTTCAGTCAAAATAGTGTTTTATAGCCAAATCATGCAAAGTCTCCTAACCAAAGTTCCATTCCAATTGACTAGAGTTTTACTTTAGTCTACACCTTAGAGGGAATCAAAAGGGGAGATTTATGGAACTGTCTAAAATTAACCAAAAAAACTGACTTTGCTGCCCTTAGCCACCAATCACAGATCTGTTTGTATTTACCATTCTGCTCATAAAGATGAATACTGTGCTCTTTAACTATGAGTAACAATAGCAGTGTTTTTTACTCTGTTTTCCTAATTCTGCTCTATAGTTTAAATAGCGAAATATAAATTCTGTATATATAGGCCTACGAAAGTGCCTGAAATTCATACCTATGCATTTTAGAGCGGGCAGGCCTTGATAGATGATGTCACCATATTAGCCCCACACTATAAAGAAGAATATGCGAAAATCTAATTAGGCTGCAGCATTGTTTCTGGAGGCCATGTTATATCATCAATTCCCCTTATCGCTGTTACTTCAATCTCCATTGCAGTACATTGACAGGGCTTTAAACAGATACTCATCCTCTGATATTTTATAGAGAGAGTGACCCTCAGACAGTACCATTTGTTGTAACCTGTCTATATACTAATGATTTTATATAACACTAAAGCTAATTTGGACAATTTGCTTCCAACTGCAAATTGCTGAGCCAGATGCTAACCAAAAGCAGTCTTCAGTGATAAGGTATATTGGACTGTATAAAAGGGCCAGTGATCAGCACATTTTTAGTGCAGCCATTTAAATTGTTGGTATATGTCACACATCTTCCTGTGCAAACAGGAAATGGTAAGTGTAAAGGGCCACATGAACAATTCAGCAATTGTTTGTGGGGCTCAGCCTGCAAGATAATTGAGCCATGTGAAAGGTCTTTAAATGATCATTGGTCGTCAATCGACATTTATTATAGGGACATGCTCATCCCACCTAAAGGGGCATTCAAGCTACATTTACATCTATAAAGTAGCCTATGTTTGGGGTATATGTCAGCAAAATGTTATGCTTAAGTATACCATAGCATTCTATTGACTATAAGGGTCCAAACACGGTCTAGTTGTTGCTGTGTTCAGCCCATTTCCCAGCACAAACAGGTTTATTTTTCTGGAAAGTGCAGGCGGTCTTGCATTTACAAAAAAAGAAAAAAAACTGGAGGGAAAGTAGTCACTAATGGGCCACATGTGGGCCATTCAAATTAGTAGAACCAGCACAAATACACAGTAGAATATTACAGCATACCATTCTTGTTTATATTAAATGTAGGCTACTTTACAGATGGGAACTTGCTTTAAAGGCATATTCACATGGCAAATTGGGGCCCATCCCACAACCTCCTACCATTGTTTCCTCTCCCTACATCTCTGTCGATTTCCTAGAGAGGCATACATATAGTGTTTGCTTGGCTATCCTACATATGCTCATTGCATACAGCTGTGATCAATGTGGACAACCCAATCACAAGACTGAAGTTTAACTTACTGTACCAATAAGTCAGTTCAAAATTATACTGTGAACAGGTGAGTGAAAAGCCTCCAGAGGTGGACTGAGAATCCTCAAATATTAAATCAGGCAAATATTGAAGCGGCACTTTTAATGATTCACCTATCAGGAAAACAGCTATGTTTTGTCCCTTCTTATAAAAGGGTCTATAGGGGGACCGAAAGGTAAAAAGCTGTTTTACTGGGTGAATAAACCACCAAAAGATTTTTTTTATTTGAATCCATCCGGTGTGCTGCTTCTTTCTTGGTCTGATATAACTGTACCAATAGGTATTATAGTAATGGAAGAGATGAGGATTTGAGTCCTTTTAACATTTTAGTCTCTGCATATGAAAACAAATTATTTTTCTCATCCAAGACACATTCTATTGTAGCTTAGCATTAGTTTACAATTTCCTCTCTAAAAAGATCTTACGGCTTAGGTTAATAAATCCATTTAGCTGTACTTTACCAAGGAGTCATAAAATGGTAAATAAGTTTAAAATTATTTAGAACAGCTTGCAAATATTCCCAGAGTACATCCCATAGGTATCTTATACCAGAGGCCAAAAAAAACACAGACTGTTAAATATTAGTGTTCCGAAGGTGCGAGTGAGATCTGTCATACAGGTGATAACATACGTACACATAACTGTATATTGATGCCCGGATTCGACTCTAGCCTTCAACAATGTGCATAGAATAAATTTTCAATAGAATTGTTGTTCTTTTTGAAAGCAAGTAGAAGATTTGTAATGTATTTTTAAGTGCCCTTGTGAAGCCTATGTGTGCTTCAGTGTCAGCATCTAGGTCATGTTGCTTTCAAGTACCTTGCTAACTGCTCTCACTTCCACTTTTATTCATTAAAACTCAGTTACCTTTCCTTCTTTTCTGGTTCTTTTTCTTTCTGATTTCCTGTCATCCCTTCATGCGGGCAGTAAAGGTTCCAAGGAGCAACGAAAAGCAACTTCCATGGGACAGCTCAACCACCAGCCGCCACCGCCTCCTCACCAACCAACATTATAACACCTACCACCCTGACCATTGCAGGACGCCAGCCATGAAATGCCAGAAACCACCTCCTCAAAAACTCCTTCGTAATGAACCACCTTTATTTTCTGCCTCTTCCTTTTCTCTTTTTCATGCTTGCTCATTTCAGGCATTACAGCATTGCTTTTATTTTCCACTTTTCCATACTAATAGTACACATGACATTGTGTATGCTGGTATAGCCCCCTGGATTGACCTAAATGGTCGTAGCATGAGATGTTAATTGACAAAAAATAATGATAGATTAATTGTACCATATTTTTTATTGGTAATAAAAAGAGGAAAGAACACATGGGGGTGCCTAATAGTGTAGTATTACCAAACCAAAGATGAATACAGAAAAGATAAAAGTGGGTTAAACTAACCTGGCTGAGTTATGTAGACAAGCATGCACAACTCTACATAGCGCTTAGCATATAGACTCTACTGTCAGACTGGGGAACAGGTATGCACACCCTTGAACATATCAACAGTAGTGATGAGCAAACATCCAGATGTTCGGTTTGGATCCCAAACACAAACATTAAAAAAAAAATGTTTGTGATCATTTTGCGTTCAACAAACAAATAACAAACATACAGTAAAAGCGTATGTTTCAGTTTACGCTCATGTGTACAAATATCAGGTGCAAAGCGTAAATTACGCAGTTGTGTACATTTTGGTCTAGAGTTACACACATGCGTACAGATTATAAAGTGCAAAGCGAGATAAACGTTTGCATGTTTGAATATGTTCGAAAATGATCGTTATAACCATTCCGATCATCAAACAAATTGTGATCGACAAACAATTAGCTTCATTTATGAACCTGTTCGCTCATCACTAATCACTAATCAGCAGCCTTAAATCATTGCAAGCAGGAGGAACAGAAAAAACCCTGTACGTCTCAGGCACAGGATCAGAAGAAAACTTAGTTGGGAATGCTTGCTCATTGGATTTTTTGCAACTCGTTTTGATGTCAAGTTGGTATCTTCCTCAGCTGCCTGAGGAAGATGCAAGACCGACATCAAAACATGGTGCCAATAAAAAATCCAAAGAGTAAGCAGTCCGATCTGTAGTTTAATCTGATCCTGTGCCTGAAATCTCTTTATTGGATAATTTCTAATCCAAGGTAAAGATGGTGAACAGTTTGATTTAAGAGAATCTACAATTAAAAAAATCCAAATTCACTTAGTCCGTTAAGCAGTGGCGGTTAAGGAGTTAATCTAGTTTACAATAATAAAAAGTACTCCACGCAAAGATATTGCTTGTAAATACTTGGTGAGTTTTGTAGTGGTTGTCAGGCCTTCCTCAGACACTAAAATTATTAGACAGTGATAGTATAAGTGTAGAAAGTTCAATCTGCATGTGTTATGCCATGTAAAAGACTATTAACATAGAAAATCACACAAAAAGCATCACATCAGAATAAATATATGCTTGGGTGTAGTTTACTTAACAAGTGTGTAAAAAAATACTGTACCACTTATTAACCCCCTCTAACTGCTGAACAGTAAATTAATGCTGCTGTGGCCTATGCCTTAGCTGCAGACATGTTGACATTCCCAGGAAGACACAGACACAGAAGCAGTGCCCATGTCATCCACAACGTGTCCCAACTGTCAGTGTTAACCAAGCACCCGCCACAACTGTTGGCACCAGAGCCATGCTGTGATTCTGACAGTTAACTCTATAAATGCTGTGGTCAGGCAGGGGAGAGAGGGGAGGGCAGGCAGAGGTTGCAGGAGTTACAAGATTATGTTATAACCTGAGAGGCACTGCCACAATCGCTGCTCTGCTGCCCATGTTTCACCCTTACTATTAGGGAATATTTGTGTATCCAAAAGTAATGAAGCAGAGGAGGCTTATATCTGTCTATAACTCAGTGCACATTTATTAGAGTCCTGTTGCTTGCTGATGTTTTATACTGATACATTAGATAAATTACTTTGTAGATATGAAGTGCAAAATGGTTGCAGACATCATTTACCTATGTGGAAGATCAATTATGAATATAAAAGCATGTCAAATGAAAAGTGCTCAGTAAATTGCCATAGCTGATACATTAGGGAGACTCCAACTCTTTGTATTAATCATTGTATATCTAAAGTGGAAACATCTGCTTTTCTCTTCCATTCAAGTAAAACAAATTGAGGACATAGTTACTAAATAATGTGGTAAAATGACTGAATAATTGTTAAACGAAATTCAATAGTCTAGTTGGATTTATGACACTTAGATGTTAATTTATTATGCAAGGCCATATACTAGTTTTACAATACTATGCAGATTTATGTAATTATAAATGAATATGTCATAAGTGTGATGCCACTAGCAATCGCCGGATAGTAGTGCCTGGTCCCCAATTTCCAACAAGTAGCTGGCCAAGCTTGGTCACTCGTCATTGAACATTGTTGAGAATATGGAAACAACGGGAATGACCTGACTTGAAATCTTCAGGAAGGTGGGGGGACCGGAACATAATAAAGTATACTTGCCTATCTTTTTGCCCCTGTAGCACTGCTTTAACATTACTGGACAGCTTCCAGCACATACCCCGCTGATAAATTGCCTGCTTGCCCAATCAGTGATTGGGATGGGACACTGCTGCAGTCACTGACTGGCTGAGCAGGCAATCCATCAGCTGGTCTGTGATGTTCCAGCAGCAGGACTCGGGGCCGTGATGTAGGAGGAAGCCAGTCAAAAATTACATCCAGCAGCTGTCTAGGAGACCAGAGAGCGGCACTACTATACTTTCTTTATTATAGTAACACACCCCACCTTTCCCCCTTGCTTGCAATTTTTTTTTTTATTTCATGTGAGTTACTCTTTAAAAATGCACTTGAAATGACAATGAGGTTTTAAAGGGGTTATCCAGTGCTACAAAAACATGGCCAATTTTCCCCCTCTCTTGTCTCCATTTCAGGTGTGGTTCGCAATTTAACTCCAATTACTTCAATGGAACTGAGTTTTAAAACCCACCCAATCTGGAGACAAGGGGAAAAAGTGGCCATGTTTTTGTAGCGCTGGATAATCCCTTTAGGACTGTTACCTCTGTCTTTTGCATTCAACAGTGGTTTTATGTTGAGCTGAACAAATGCTTTTTGAAGATTATCGAAAAGCTGGATCAGAAGAGACATTGTCCCCAGTAGGCACACCCCTACATCCTAATATAGAGAAAAGGAAAACATAATACCTGGTCTAATGCTAACCGCAGGGCTGTGGTGTATACAATATATGCACAACCAGGACTTCTGGAGTATCAAAAGTCACTGGTCTCTATGGGACCATGATCAAATAGCCACATCAAATGGCTGCCTTTGAACAGGCCTAGCTGTCCAAGTGAACTAGTGTAGGCAATTGCTAGCAAATACAGCTCTATTATAGATTATTAGTCAGTCAGAATATTTCTTATATCTATTTATTTTATGTTTTTACTCTCTGCAGCAATTGAATTTAAAGCTCTGTACAATTAGATGTAGTGTCAATGCAGTGGAGCAATACCATTACCTCTAGTTGAAGTGCTCCAAGTATGGTGTACAATATGTACCCTTTTTTTACAGCAGCATTGGTATCTTCATCCTTCTCTCCTACCTCCATGAGTGCTTACAGCCTGAGCTCGCTCAACACGGGGACTCTACCTCGCAGTCTATACCCTACCAGTCCACGAGGAACGCTGATGAGGAGGAGAATGAAGAAGAAGGACTTCAAAAGTTCATGTAAGTTACTTTACTATGCTTCCCTTACAAAAAGATATAATAAGCTTCCACTGTAATTGTTCTTACCCAGCAGGGATTGTAATCATTGTAAAAACTTTACAATTTTTGTCCATATTGAACAACTGTAACTGAACAGGGGAGAAATGTAAATCTCCCTATTTTATTAATATTTTATTTTTTTGAGATTTAATTATATTTTACTTTTACATTTCCAATAATTGGTATAGATAAACATGTCCCATAATGACCAAGCAGCCTCAAAAGAGCATGTGTTTTTTGTTTTTTTTTGCTGATTAGAGTTAGATATAGAAACATGTTCCTTTTTTATAATCTGTTCCTGATTTCTGATTGTAGTTTGTTTTGCACATTATTATGGGGCTGCCATCTTGGCTAAGCTTTTTTTTTTTAACAGCATTTAGCTATATGCTTTACGGTAAGCCCCTTGGGCATAGACAGCAATAGTCACAATGTCATTAACATGAATTAGAAGTATTACTAAGCATGGTGTCATACCCATCACCCTAACTAACCAATAAAATGCACTATAAATAAATCAACATCATAAATAAAATCAATAACAAATGAAAACAGACTCAGCATTGTGGATGAGAAAAGGCTGTGGGTGTTTTTTTAGTTTTTTTTTTTATTAAAGGTTACATGGTTAAATTACATAAATAATGCAAATACATGTTAAAACTTTAATATATCACAGAACATTTTATAAAACCTCGACTGACTTGATCTGAAGAGCAAAATCTGGCAACTTCCTCTCTAATAGAAAAAAAAAAATCACAATGAAACTTCAGACAAAAACAAACAGTTGTTCCGCGCTGTTCTCCTTTCTGGGTGAGTGGTGGCAGGACTGAGCCATTGAGCCTCTTTATATTTAAAACTCCCACAAACAACTGACTGATACTTGTGTTGCTTTGCTGAGGAAGACCACCAGTTGCCAAAAGCAACTACACTCAGAGATTCCATGGTTACCGCATCTTCACCTATACTTGTCACTGGACACCATTTACCCAATAAGGGGTAACCTGTAGAGATGAGCGAACCTGGAGCATGCTCGAGTCGATCCGAACCCGAACTTTCGGCATTTGATTAGCGGGGGCTGCTGAACTTGGATAAAGCCCTAAGGCTATGTGGAAAACATGGATATAGTCATTGGCTGTATCCATGTTTTCCAGACAACCTTAGAGCTTTATCCAACTTCAGCAGCCACCGCTAATCAAATGCCGAATGTTCGGGTTCGGATCGACTCGAACCCGAACCCGGTTCGCTCATCTCTAGTAACCTGTAAACAGAATAAGAGAGAGGACCAACTACTGATAGTGTGCACCAAATATCACCTTTTCAAAAATCCACACAATAACTAAAATAAAAGATCGGAGGTGGAATAGGACATCACCATGAGGGGCTAGACGCTAAATTACTCATATGCCCATAATACTCTGTAACCTATAGAGAGGTCATTCCATAGAGAAACGAAGGCAGCCTCCTCTTATCACCGCAGACAGAACAGAAAGCCTCAGCCTAGTGGTGAGAATGAAAACTGCAAGACTTCAGGATTATTTTAAACTGTTTACAGATGAGTCACATTATTATAACCACCAGCTAATATCCAGAGTAAGGGCCGTGTGCACAGATCACCGGCATCTACAGCCATGCAGACTGCACTGCTTCCCACATCTGCTGGAGGGCGCTTGGAGCAGGATGCATAGAGTGAACACAATTGAGTCCCGCAAATGCTCAGTTGGGTTAAAGTCTGGGGAATTAGAGGGCATGGGTAATATTTGGAAGTTTCGGTCATGTTCTTCCAACTAATGCTGGACATTTCTAGCAGTGTGATATTTCAGATTGTCTTGCTGCCATCTGCCCCAGGGAAGACAATCGGCATTCATGTACATGGTCTGCAAGGATGAATTTGTGCCCCCCACATGGATATGAGTGGGCCCAGAGAATGCCACAAAACATTCCCTAGACCATAATGCTACCACCACCAGCTTGTGTTTTTCAAGCAGTTACTGCAGAATGTTTGTTTTCTGGTGTTTCTCACCTGAAAACCCAATGTCCATTTGTTCGACAAAGCCAAAACATGACTTCTCAAAGAAGGCAGACCTTGCCAGTCAGTAGAGATTCAATTCCAATACTCCTGTAAAAAGTGAAGCCTTTTCTGCTGATGCAATCTCTTTAGCAGTGGTGCAGTAACCATTTAATACTGCATTAGTGCCCCATGCACAGTAAGGTTCAATTAACTGTTTTAGACACATGTCTGGTATCCTCCTGGTTCATTTTTGTGATGAGCTGCTCCACTATGGTGTGTTGGTCCACCCTCGAGATAAAACATAAAAAGCTTCAGCAAATATGTAGTTAATGTTTGCCTAGTCTGAGCTGTCTGTTGTGCCTCATTGTGCTGCTCATGTTTCTGCATTTCACTCTGAGCTGATGTGTAATGTAATGTGTGTTTTTTTTTTTACATAACATATTTTATACAAAAATACAAATTAGTCTGCAGAAAAAGGTAGAGCTCACAGATCTAAAAGGAATCAGCCTTTAAATGAGGGTGGCATAAACTAGTGACAGAAATTCTGGACAGAACCATATATCACTTACAGAACTCTGTTCAGCCATTCTTTGAATATGCAGGAGAATGGGCTTGGTGTCGTGCTGCCACTACCCCCTTCATTCTCATCAGCTGCTGATTGCTATCTATACACAGTGTATATATATATATATATATATATATATATATATATATATATATATATATATATATATATATATATATCTGCCAATGAATCATCATTTAGTAAAGGGAGCTGGTGCTCAATAATATTAAGGACTACTGAGCAAATGCACATAATGGAGAGGACTCGTTTGTAGTGTTCAGAGTCCTGGATATTCAGGAGGATATCTTCAAATAAGCTGCACAGAGTGTTGTTAGTGATACATTATTCAGTTCAGCGTCACTAGTTTATGCTAGCCTTTGATAGGGCAGCATAAACCTACTGACATAGTGTCTATTTGGAGTCCTGTGAGTGGCCATTCCGTTGTCTCACCATAACTTAAGGGGAGGACTGAGGGTAGAGCCATAGAAATTATGTGAGATTTAGGGGTGAGTAATTTTCTTTCCTGTTTTGAGTCAGTACATCCTTTTTAAGAAAATCATATCTTTGGTACCAAAGATACATTGGAGCCCTCTTAAGTAACCCTAATGGAAAACACATTTCATCCTATATGTCAGAGGATATTGCTTTTTGCCTGTCAGAATAGTATAATATGCAAAATTACTCTGTTCAATAAACAGGAAATTGGATGGACATGTTCTAATAGGGCGATTCATAATGGCTCCTGATGGATCCTATGAAATGGAAGGCCAGTGTGAAGAGTCTTTTCCATTTAAAGAGCTCTCTGTGATTGTTATTAATGACTAATCAGATGAGAGCAGGACTTTGTAAATAGACTGAGCACGCTCCTGGTGCAGCAGGAAGCACTGTTCTCAGTTAGTTGCTATTACCTGGTTAATTGACACTTCATCAGAAGCCTTTCACTGTAGATAGTATGTGCCAGTTTACACAGCAGCCATTCTTTTGTTCTGAAATGTTTACTAATTAACATTAGATACAATGTCTGACTGCATTATTCCTGTGGACTGGAGAAGGATTTCTTATTTTAAGGTGATAAGTTCAAGTTATCTGTCGGAAGGAAAAAGAAAGACTAAAATAGAAAAATGTTGACACATTAATGTTACTATATGTATTTATTTAATTTGATATAATTAACAATTTTAATGATGTCCATCAAAGCCAAGTATTGGAGCAAGAGATGCATGCATACAATGTATGTGTATGTCCTTTCTATTGCTTGCTCTCATGGGCTGTCACATGGATGTTATTATCTCAGCTGTCTTCTCTGTGTGTCTTAACTGTAGCAGACACAAGAGTGAGTAGGAGTATAATAGGAAGAGACAGCAGCAATGGATGACAGTAGTTGCAAGTTCCTAGTTACAGTAAGAAGGTCTGCTCAAACTGCAGTTCTAGAACGTGAAATACCCTGTAGATTATACAATACTTTTCACTGTGCGTAATGGTTGTTAGTTATGGTATTTAGTAATGCTGCTTCTACTCAGAATGGACAGACCCATATAAAACTGTTGTCTACTCTCCACACATAATCCATCATTTTTCTATGAGCTCTATCTGCAGCTAACTAGAAATGGCATTTTGACAGCTATTCAATTTATTATTCATGGTTGCATAAGAGCAGTTATGCTTTTCTCATTTTTTTCTTCTTCAGTTTTTTTTTTTCTTGTTTTATGTTTTGACTCTTCTTATGTTTGCCATTAGTGTCCTTGGCATCTAGCACAGTTGGTTTGGCTGGCCAGGTCGTCCACACAGAAAGTACAGAGGTGATCCTGACTGCAGACCCCATATTAGGATTTGGAATACAACTTCAGGGCAGTGTGTTTGCCACTGAGACTTTGTCTTCTCCACCTTTAATTTCCTACATTGATGTTGACAGTCCAGCTGAAAGGTGAGCTAACAAGTACTTGGGTGGCCAATATGGTTTGGTGTATAGTCTGTTTAGTTCCTATGGGTGAGATTTATCAAACATGGTGTAAAGTGAAACTGGCTCAGTTGCCCCTAGCAACTAATCAGATTCCACTTTTTGTTCCTCACAGACTTTTTGGAAAATGAAAGGTGGAATCTGATTGGTTGCTAGGGGCAACTGAGCCGGTTCTACTTAACAACAGTTTGATAAATCTCCCCCTATGTGTCTTGAGAATAGTGATGAACAATGATAAATTAAGACTTGATACTGCAGCCATGTTCTTGTACACACTTTATTTGTGAACTGAAGTTAATGTTTCACCTTGCCTTTTTTTTAAGGTTGGATCCAGATAATCTGTTTTTGATCAAATGTAGAGATATGCTTTACCAAGCCATGTAAATATATGCTCAATATTCACTTTTATGGGACAGGGGTAGGGGAGGCTGAGATCTCAACTTATTGGGAACAGTGGTAGATAAGTGTTCTTTATACACTGGTGTCACCTTTCACTGTACTCTTCTCTGTGATTATGATAAGGCACCGCTAGAAAGTGATTTTGACAGAGCAGAAAGTCTTAGCTTAATATTAGGCCTCATGGTCAGAATGAAAAGTGCACGGTTTCCAGATTATTTTATAAATTAAATAGTAAAACAATAAAACTAGAAAAAACACCACCAAAATTTGTTTAAATCAAGTTTGTATGTTAAACAAATACAACATTTTCTTCCTTTAAGCATTAACATGCTAAGCAATAGTATCTCACACTTGTCATCAGTCAGGATGCAAGTAGGATAATACTAGTATCACTGAGACCAGGGTATGGGTGATGCTTGAAAACGATGGCCCTGTGCTGCAATGCAAAACAAATTACATTAACATAATCTGCACAATATGTATTACTACCATTGGGTCATTGGTTTTCTCCCAGTATTGTCAGATTTTGAGCCCATAACTAGATTTTTAGGCATAACCTGTTTATTTTTTTTGCATCTGTCAAGATACATAGCTTGGAAATGATGAGTTTGTTTTTCCTGGGAGGTACGTTTTGATGCACAAGGCCTTTGGGATTCATCATTTGATGTGATGTGTAAATGTCAAATGTCAAATGTCATGTAGTTACAGTGTAAACTCATTTCTTCATGTTAATCAATAGCTGAATGCAGTCTGTGCATGGAGACATAGTTTATTTCTTGCCCCTAAAAAAGTGTAAAATCCACACGTCCCCTGGGTATCGCGGTCTACTGCATCAAAGCAAGGAGAGCCCTACTCTTCACAGTGTAGGTGTATACTCTGAGGAGATGTGGCAGGAGTATTAATATTCATGCTATGACTGAAGTTGCCCGCAGTGTGAAATTGCTGTGTTTGACTGCTTTTATTGCAAACATCCAGGCTATTTTCCCGCTCACTGGAGCCTTTGCTTTCCCCAAATGATTATGTGAATGGGTACAGCGCAGCTTTTTTTCCTCTCTACTGTTTGAGTAAAATTCTTTCTTTTTTTCGGACAGCAATTTATCAAAGCTTTTTGTTTGTAATACTTTTCTTGGCTCCTAATAAATTATGCAGGATCATTCACTCTGCGTGCAGCACATAATGAAATTTCTGTCCTGACAATAAAATATCATGTTCTTGATCTGGTATGAGAAGATTAACAAGTTCCAGAGGCTTTATCATGCAGGCTTTTCCATAGGGGGGCCGCAGGCTATATTAATTACAAAAGAGAACATGCGCTGAAAAGGGCCGCCAAATTGAGGACTCTAATATTCTCTGTGCCATTGGGGAACTTTCATCAGTCAGCACTATGTGTGAGCTCTGATCACATCGGAAGAAAATGCCAGTATTGAATTATTAATTAAATCTTTAGGATATTTTACAGGCATCCAAAATGCACAAGTTCCTCTTTGGAGGCTGTGTTTTTTTTTCTCTTTCTGGAAGGGGTTCTGAATCCACCGGAGATTCCTGTTTGTAGATTGCATGCTAGACTGTACATTTCCCTAATTTTCCACACTGTAATTTGCTGTTGATAGACTTACTCTAATAAAAAGAAACTTATTGCCTTGTAGATGTGGAGTTATACAAGTAGGAGATCGAGTGATGGCCATAAACGGTGTCCAGACAGAGGACAGCACCTTTGAAGAAGCCAACCAACTGCTAAGAGATGCAACCATCGCTGGCAAAGTCACCCTGGAAATAGAGTTTGATGTTGCAGGTTTGTTTAGAGTAAAAGATATAGTGACCCATGCATTCCCTATAGGCAGTTACATGTAGTATGGAACGGTTCATCTGCACAAATACGAGGGCAAAATGAACATAGATATGGGCAAATACTTGTACTATTAGATTAGTAGATTGTATTTTGCATTTTGTATGACAAAACTGGGCTGTTAGTTTTGTCTTTAAAGGGACTCTGTACCCACAATCTGACCCCCCCCCCCCCAAACTACTTGTACCTTCGGAAAGCTGCTTTTAATCAAAGATCTGTCCTGGGCTCCGTTTGGCAGATGATGAAGTTATTGTCCTAAAAAACAACTTTTAAACTTGCAGCCCCGTGCCCAACGGCCGGGGCTTAAAATATCTGTGCCCTAACTTTGCACCACCCCTCCTTCCCTTCTCCCCACTCTCTTCATCATAGGAATGCCACTGGAACATTTTCTCCTGTCTGAACATTGCACAGGTGCCTTAATGATCCAGCCCATGTTCAGTATTCACACAGCTGGTGAATAGAAGACATTCTGCCTGGAGCATTCCTAGTGATGAAGAGGGTGGGGAGGAGGGACAGTGAGGGTGTGCCAGCCTAATGCATACACAATCTAAGCTCCGGCCGTTGGGCACAGGGCTGCAAGTTTAAAAGTTGTTTTTTAGGACAATAAGTGCATCACCTTCCAAACGGACCGATCTTGAATTAAAAGCGGCTATTTGAAGGTACAAGCAGTTTGGGGGGGGGGGCGGGTCAGATTGTGGGTACAGAGTCGCTTTAACAGAATATCTGCTCAGTATTAGCTTAGCTTGGTATAAGTGGATATAATAAAAATATGAATTGTGTATGCTTATATAACTACTTGTGAGGACCAAGATCCCAGACCTTTAGGATAGAGAGAGTGTACGG
Organism: Dendropsophus ebraccatus; assembly: GCF_027789765.1. Classification (NCBI taxonomy): domain Eukaryota; kingdom Metazoa; phylum Chordata; class Amphibia; order Anura; family Hylidae; genus Dendropsophus; species Dendropsophus ebraccatus. The sequence goes on along the minus strand of NC_091454.1, from coordinate 88,927,011 downwards.
TAACCCATAAATCATAGCACCAAAAAGATTTGGCCCATCCCTTCTAAGGGTGTGTTCACACCTACAGGATCTGCAGCAGATCTGCAGCAGATTTGATGCTGTGTTCAGTTATTTAAATGAAATCTGCTGCAGAAAATCAGCTGCAGATCCTGTAGGTGTGAACGCGCCATAAAAGAATAAACAGAGCTAGAGTCCCCTCTAAAGTCCTCATTCCCTGAAAATATTTTTATACAACCAGGAAGTTGTAGTAGAAACTCCATCCAGCTAAGCACAGCTTTCATCAATGTGGTGCCATGATATGTGCTCATTGACGGTATATGTTCTTTTTCCTCTCTAGAGTCTGTGATACCCAGCAGTGGGACATTTCATGTTAAACTACCAAAGAAACACAATGTGGAACTTGGTATCACCATAAGTTGTAAGTAACTAAATTGTCATTATGTTTACATTCTACATTTTCCAATCAATGTCTATGCGATTCCATGCTTATGGAATATGAGATTCAGAAATATAACCAGGAATCAGTAAATCAGTAGCTCACAAGCTATATACCTTATGCTCAACATTGATCATTTATGTAAGGGAATAACAGTACAATATTATGTACAATACAGAATCAGAACACTGACATTATTTTCAGTAGCCTCTTTGCTATATAGACTGCAGAGGGCCCCCCATAGCATAACTGTACCACCACCTTCACCCTTATATAGGTGACTCTCATGTGATGCTTTCTCTGATTGGAGTACTTCACTTTTCTTTTTTATCCAAAACAGACTTCTCCCAGTCACAATTTGTCTCTGCAGAATCTGCCAGACAAACCTTTTAGGCTTCTTGTCCCAACCCCCTTCTCACATCTATACAAATCTATATTGTTCCACAAAGTAATAGTGCCAACTTTGTGCCCCTATATAATAGGCTCCTTTGGGTCTCCTTTATAATGACTATGCCCCCCCCCATTGCACTCCCATATAGTAGTTCGATCACTCTACACTCCCATATAGTATTATGCCCTTCTGTGCCCCTGTATAGTGTTAGGCCTCCTCTGTGCCTCCTATCATTAGTTGGGCCTCCCCTGTGCCCATATATAGCAGTCACAGCTGCTATATATGTACCGCATCTTCTCCCATCCGGGGGTTTACAGCAGCACTCTGCCACATCTTCCCCCATTCAGGGCGTGTACAGCTCCTACCACAGCCAATCACATCCAGGGGGTGTACAGCGCAGAGCACATCCAGCCTTATCTCTGTCACGGTGCGTAGAGAAAGGAATGCTTGACACTGTACACTCCCTGGATGTAATCAGCTGTGGCAAAAGTGGGGCTGTATACCCCCTGGATGTGATCGGCTGCGACAGGAGCGCTTCTGTACACTCCCTAGATGGGAGAAGATGCAGCAAGAGCGCTGGTGTACACTGGATGTCAGAAGGGGAGACTGCCCCAGATTAAAACTTTTATCTTTAAGTCTTCAGCTTACCAGTAACCTCAGCAGCTGCCAGGGCAGGAGGCAGGATGCTCGACTCCTCCTTAGCTTTTCCTCCCCAGTGCTGCAGAGACTGGAGCGATGATCAGGGAAAGGCATGGCCCACTGACATCAGGTGTTCTCTCTCTGTTCTGTGGGTAGGGTTAGAAGCACTAACCCAGCCCTTTAAAGAGAGGAAGGACACATAATCCCCGACACGGAAGGCGGGGGCCAGGAGTAAGGAGCATGACAGAGTGGACTCCATTTAGCTCATTTTCAGCATCCAGAGGGGGTCAGTCCTATGTAAAAAGCATAAAAACGGAGCAAAGCCATTATTACTTGATATTACAAAGATAAAAACCTATGGGTGGGCTATTTATTATTGTAAAAATGATTTTGGGAGAAATACCCCTTTAAGGCAGTCAGTTCTTTATTCTGGCATAATAAAGATTTACTTTTTATAATACTTGGGTGTGCATCATTGTATAATTAGTGATATCGCTTTAATGGAGTTTCATATTCATTATTGAATTGCTATGTTATACCCCTATTGTTTGTTAGCTGCACCCGCTAGTCTACCCATACGGTAGAAAAAAAGGGTCACCGCTGTTTCATACCTGGTGCAAATGTTAACTTATTAATATAGATGTTTAACTGTTCAACATAAATGCTGAACATCCCCTTGGGGCCTTGTGTCACATTGCATAGATTCACTAGGATCCAATGTTATAGAGAATAGTAATTACATTAATGTCATTGATTGAAATGATCAAACTGCTGAATAAGACAATGAAAGGCACTTAAAATGCATAGCTAAAAGCACAGTATGTGTATAATAAGAAACTAATGAATTATGGATAGAGATGGGGTCAGCTGCTAGAAATAGATATAGGCTGCAGAGCTTTAAGTTAAGTCTGGTCTCCTTTTCACTTAACGGGAGGGAGATCATGTCAAGCTAGAAGCTATCAGGTTATTTCCCAGTGGGCAACGCAGAAAGCTGGCATGGCTAACAAGTCATTAAAGTCACTGGGCCTACACGGAGAGGGAATGTGGAACACAACAGCTTGTTGTTACAAATAGAGGCTGTCATTTTGATGAACAGATTTTTAATTTGGCAGACAAGCGCAGATGTATTCTGTGTTATTAGACACTCGCATATGCTAACTGAGGCTCATCTCACAACATTTGCTTCTGTTTGCTGCTTATTCTCTGCACTAATGTCATATTTCTCTACATATAAGTAAATACTTAGGTTATGCACAGAAGCGTAACGTCATCCTATCTTAGCAATATGTATGTGCTTAGGGTACAGGGGATTACACAAATGTCTCCAGGGTCCTAATGATTAATATTTAGGCTCCTACTTATTCTTGTTATTTTTAGTTCTTTACTAGAATGAGCTACATGTTGCTGTATTGAGATGTATAGCATGCATTACTCTCATATGCAGTGGCCCAGATTTTCTAATGTGTCTGAGACAGAAATAAAGACACATTTTCGTCTCAGACAACCAATTACAGCTCAGCTTTAGTTTCTTAAGAAAAGTTATTGATCACATCGGGTGTCACTGCGGAGACCCACTGTGATCAGGAGATACAGCTGGGGAGAGATCTCCGCAACTGTGCCATTCACTCCCCGACCGAATCTCTAGTCCATCAGTGGAAGTCTGTGAGATTACTTAGATAGGCAGAGCAGGTGGCCAGGGAGTTAATCGTTGTGCTAGTGTACCTCCTGATCCCAACAGGTCTCAGCAGTGAGACTAAGTGGGATCAATAACTTTTGACTGGTAACATGTCAATTGTTTTTTGGTAATATGAGCTCTTTAAAGTAGTCATCTCCCAGCTCTCTCAACAGCTTCTGGGATAAGATGTGGATCAGCATCTTGTCTACACACAAGCATGGAAACAGGACTTGGGCATTAATATGTTTACTTCTGGTTGAAGCTGGAAGATATTCATCTTTCATAAGATGTCCACAGCATGCCAAGAGCCCTATTACACCAACAGATTATCTGACAGATTTTTGTTGAGCTAAAGCCAGGAATGGACTATAAACAGAGAACAGGTCATAAAGGAAAGACTGAGATTTCTCCTCTTTTCAAATCCATTCCTGGCTTTGGCTTCAAAAAATCTGTCAGATAATCTGTTGGTGTAATATGGCTCTAAGAAAAGAATTTTATGATCCTGACACTTTAGTATAGATACCCTCTCCTTCTCCATAAATTCTACCCAGAATCCTCAGAGCCTTGTTGGCATTGTGGGGCAGACTTCAGCACGCACACCCAAGGCGTGCTTCCTCTCAGCCGAAGGGAAGTGCACCTCGGGTGTGCACATGAAACGATCGCCGTCCACATCCACACCAGATATGAAATAAAGCTTTTCTAAATTTACATTAACGTGGTAAGTGCCATGTTTCTTCTATATTTCAAGTATCATAGATTTCAAAGTCTGGCATATAGAACATGCCCCTCTTAATACATCTGGTGCATCTGACCACACTCCTACTGTAAGCTTGTGAGGCGCTAGTCTTAATAAATTTCCCCTTATGCTTTTAGAAAATACATATGTTTTATGTATGGTTATAACTATACGTAAGATCACAATATAAAACCTTTATAAGACCACAATCCATTAAAAAACCACAAGGCATGCAGCTGTCCTACATAATTTATAGACTATATAGTGCAAATAAAATCTGGAATTGTCCACAGTAAGAGAAGGGATGTCCATTATAAAATGGACACCTTTGTAATCCAAAAGTCTCTCCTTTCACACATTTCCTTCTGAATGCACAGAGATTGCCTCTCTTGCTTACATGTCAGCAAAAATCTACAAATAGACCATTCTATAAATGTTCAATAGAAAATGTTGCATTGGTTTTTACTACAAGAATAACTAGTGTCTCTTTCTTGCAGCTCCGTCCAGTAGGAAAAACGGCGATCCTCTAGTTATTTCAGATATAAAGAAAGGCAGTGTTGCACACCGGTAAGTGCCGTGCTACAGAATTAACATCCAAGGGTTTTCTTCTAGAAATAATCACTGAACAGTCCTAATGAGGGACTGGGAATACCAGACCAAACACAAATCAATAATAAGCACAGATAGGTCCCTAATAATTCTAAAACATAACTTTTACTGATATACTAAAAAGCACAAAGAAATTCCAAACTTAAACCTTGTGAAAAAACCTCCACCTTATAAAAACCAGGCATATGGAGCCCCATATACGTATTAAAGCATGCCACATATAAATACATACATGAATACACACAACCATATAAACAGTAAAAACCGAAGTGTGTAGCGTGTATCCACCTGTAAGGCTAGAAATCACGGTATAGATAATAAGACCGTCTAAATTTGGGAGCACCTGACCCTAAGGGTCCCTATTGGGTGCACCACAACTAGCCCTACTCGCTCAGGGACTGTCGGAGTTATCGCCCTAGAAAGGGCGGCCCCTGCCCCGTACTAATACTACACCTCTATCCCTATATTACCCCTACCTAAGCTTAGGTAGGGGTAATATAGGGATAGAGGTGTAGTATTAGTACGGGGCAGGGGCCGCCCTTTCTAGGGCGATAACTCCGACAGTCCCTGAGCGAGTAGGGCTAGTTGTGGTGCACCCAATAGGGACCCTTAGGGTCAGGTGCTCCCAAATTTAGACGGTCTTATTATCTATACCGTGATTTCTAGCCTTACAGGTGGATACACGCTACACACTTCGGTTTTTACTGTTTATATGGTTGTGTGTATTCATGTATGTATTTATATGTGGCATGCTTTAATACGTATATGGGGCTCCATATGCCTGGTTTTTATAAGGTGGAGGTTTTTTCACAAGGTTTAAGTTTGGAATTTCTTTGTGCTTTTTCTTCTAGAAAATAGAGTATAAGATGCTTTCCATAATATTTTTTTGGGAAAAAAAGACACTTTCATCCTAATAGCATGTCTCAGGCATCATGTCTTGCAGCACATGTGTGTTTACACTATGGTGCCATGATGCTTATCCTAGAATCCATACTGCTTGGCAAGATGCATGCATAGGCTCTACAGTATAAATCATGTCCAGGAAAAAAGATGACAGCAAATTGCATAAACAAACACCATCCCCAAGTGGCGCCCCCTGACATCTGTTTCTATGAACCATTTTTAATGCAACTTATATTCAGGGCTGTAAAAACACACACAGCCCAAAAATTGGATTGTGTCCTGTTTTAGTAAGAAAAGTATTTTTCTCTGAAACTAGAAGAGCTTGTACAGGTTATAAACACAGTAATTGTTGCTAATATGTTCAGATAGGGGTCTGAGCTGTAGATATATTACTTATAGGGGTTATTTTTATCATATAGAGTGTGTCCATTTTTCAGATCCCTGGCTGAGTTTACTGGGGAAGCCACAGCCAGCCAGGCACTTTCACTGCACAGGTATTATATGACAACCATTCAGATGAAAGTCTGTCCGTGTAATAGATGGACATCCTAAGAGAGGGGTTCCAAGCAAAGGACCCTCCTCTATGGCAATCATATGCCCTAACAGGAAGTATGAACAAAAACTGCTCCTTTATCATGTGTTTAGCTTTCCTGTTTATTTGTGGAGTCCAGGTTTGTCTTGATGTTTGGGATAAGCATATGTATTCTAGGATGTGACCTTTAGACTGTACAGTGTCCGCTAAATGCTAAAAGGTCTTGTGATCGAGGCATCTTTTGCATGCTTATGAATAACATATCCCATGCCAATATGGTGTACGTTTTTTATTAGTGGTTCTTAAACTGTAGGTTCAGTACTGAAAGATAAGTTAATCGATTTAGTGAGAAACTATATGTAAATAATGGATTGTATGGCACTATTATCCTGGAGTGGGTCAATAATCCAAGAAAACTGTCTAAATGACCATTGGGAAGATTAGCAGAAGAACTTAACAGAGTGATCCAAAGTTTTGTGTGAATATTAGAGTGCAACCTGAGCATGCTCAAGTCCAATCATTCAACATTTGAATACTGGTGGCTGAAGAAGTTGGATGCAGCCCAAGGGAGTCCTAGAAAACATGTATACAGCCTATCGCTTTATCCATTGTATCAATGTTTTTCAAGGTTTCCCTGGGCTGCATCGAACTTCAGGCACCAGTATTCAAATGCAGCACAATCGGACTTGAGCGTGCTCATCTCTAGTCAATATATGAGAAACTTCACCTGCTCTGCCTTATCAGATAGATAGATCCAGGCAGCTGGATAGATAGCATTATCATGGAGACAAGTTGCCTTTAAAGAGGTTGTCTGAGATTAGAAAAATAGGTCTGCTTTTGTTTCCCATCGGGAGCAGTACCACTCTTTGGTTTGGTATGTATTAGCCCTATTGGAGTGAATAGGGCCAAGCTGTATTTTCAGGTACAGTCCATAAGGCAAGCATGGTGCTGCTTCTATTCTTATACAATCTTGGTTTGTATCTGTCCTAATCAACGTAACACATTTATAACACATAAAGTCAATTTGATGGATTAGGAAAAGCAAGTTAAAAGTACATCTAAAATGTATGACTTCATAAAAACAGCACAGGCACCCTGGAACTGGGCGATAAACTACTTGCCATAGACAACATCCGGCTGGACAATTGTTCAATGGAAGATGCAGTTCAGATATTACAGCAATGTGAAGATCTTGTTAAGCTGAAAATACGCAAAGATGAAGATAACTCAGGTGGGTGAGCAGATCAATGCTTCTATTAATGCTGTTCTTTTTGCTTGTGTCATTTCCTGCTGAGACTATAAAGAAGATACAATTTTGCATGAACATGGCCTGATGTTATGTGAGAATGAAATAGTTCCTCAGTCTTGCTCCATCTGGACTATTCTTTGTTCTGAATGGCGTTCCTTCCATGTCATTTTAACATAGGAATGGTCTAGGGAGTAGCTATAGGGGTTGCAGACCGCGGGAGGGCAACAAGGCCTCTCTGCCACATAAGATCACTATTATAAATAGCACATGATAGATTAGGGGCCCTGTTACAGATTTTGCATCAGGAAGCAGAAACTATGTTATACTATGCATAGTGTTTCTATCTTCTGATGGATTTTTGCCACCCAGTTTAATCTATATAGTTGCAATCACCTCCTTTTTGAGGTTTCTGCAACATACCGAAGACTTGACAATTCTTTCAGGAGTCTGGGTGGTCTCCTCTTTACCCTTGAGCCTCCCGGACAATTATTATAAGTATCAGGTGACAAACAGAATCCGCATCCTAGTACACGTAGTACATTGTGACTTTTTTCTTAAAAATTTATTTTTTAATCTTAATTTTTTCTATGGTTAAACTCACATCTGAACTGGCAAATTTAGTGGAAAAAATTGTCCCGCGTGCACCTCAGTTTTTCCCGTCAATATGACGGACATGTCGATGGAACAAATCTGGAAGAACTTTTGGCTTTTATTTTAACTGTCTCACTGTGAGTATAAATAGTTCAAATTAAGTTAGATAACCACAATATTTTTTAGCTATAAAACCATACAATGAGCAACCCTGGCTTTATGGGTTCATGGGGGTGCCAGAATTTTTCCCCCAGAAATGTTTTCCATTAAGGCAGTAAACGTGAACATTCAGTAGTTTAATGACCAGCAGGGTTCTTATGTGATTGCCAGATCCTTGAGTGGAGAAAATATGTTTCGCCCCAGTAAAGCTAAAAGCCTGGCTGCAGAGTACATGGATGGCACACTGACTAATAAAGATGCAATGCAGTTAATCTCCTAAGTGTCTGTACTTAATTACAAATTATCTCAGAAGTGAAACTGAGACACAATTTTCACACTTCTAGATGAACAGGAGAGCAGCGGAGCCATAATTTACACCGTAGAGCTGAAGAGATACGGAGGGCCCCTGGGAATTACAATTTCAGGCACTGAAGAACCTTTTGATCCAATTATCATTTCAAGCCTTACTAAAGGTGGACTAGCGGAAAGGTAATGTTACACTGTCTATCTATTCTATCTGTCTGTCTGAGAGGATGCAATGTATTTTATAACATATATAAGTGACCACACCAAGTATTAAGAAGGGTAAATAGGTAAATGCTATAACATAGTAACGATTGAGGATTAGATTAACATGAAAAATGGTTTATTTTCTAGTTGTTTATAAGTTGTTGTCTTATTAAACTTTACTTTATAAGTTGTCTTATAAAGTCATCTGATTCTATACATATTATGACCCCAGTTTTTTACCTATTTCTTAAATACTAAGAGCTTGTTATATGCTCACCTGCTGCTAATAATTCAGAAAATCCGCAATTATAATATTGCAGGAGTTGAGCCCACTCTGGACATAATAACAAAAACCTTTTGCATTTGTACAATGCTTTAGTAAAATGATGAAATGTAAAAGGTGGTGGTGAGTCATTCTCTACCCAAGGCTGGGATGACTTGACAATTGCTGCCTCTTGACATGTATATGTTGGCAAACAGTCAAAATAGAATGCAGATGTATATGTGCATGGACAGTTACAGGATCCATTGGCTTCAGTGGGCCAAACATAGATAGTGACTACACTCAGGTAATTTTGCAAACGTGTATGTATATGTTCACAGGCTGCGGTGTGCTGTGCTTTTGTGTCCAAGAAAATATAGACACACGAAAAGTTACCCAAACTTAGTTACTAGTTGACTAGGTTTAGGTCATTATAGTCAATGGGAGTCTGTGCATGTATAAGTTTTCATCCGTTTTGAACGTCTGTCAACATACATATGTGACAGAAGCAACAATTGTGATGTGAATGAGCCCCTTCATGAGGGTTTAAGTTCAAGAACAAAGAGCTTGACTTAAAGTGACACTTTCACCCCCTTTGTGCATTCTGACATCTCTACACAGGTGTAAAGGGTAAATTTAGCAGTTTTCATACCATATTTCATATCATACGTCATGATGCTTGTTCAAGTAAAAAGTGTCCTTTTATCAACTGCAGATTGTATTAAGTGGGCGTGACCTCACAGCTTTAGCGCCACTTAGCCCCGCCCATATCGGCCACTTAAAGGGGTTGGGGTCTAGACCTTTTGGCCAGCCTGTTCCAATAGCCGGCAAGGGACGGGGCCAACTGTGGTGTTGTGGGCGGGACTAAGTGGCGCTGCTACCACAAGGCCCCGCCCACTTAACACAATCTGCAGTTGATAAAAGATGACTTTTTACTTAATCAAGCACCATGACGTATGATCTAAAATAAGGTATGAAAACCGCTAAATTTACCCTTTACACCTGTGTAGAGAAGTCAGAATGCAAAAAGGTGTTACCACCAACATCAGAAAGTTGATCAAAGCTGAATATTTCTACCAGAATTCCCAATCCTCATGTAACTTTAACTAGTCCTAGCACCTTGAGAGGAGGAAGTAAGCGCCGACCTGTGAGATCAGCGCTTGTTTCATCCTCGTTATCCGCTTCCTGCCTGTGCTATTACATGTACAGAAAGTGAGCAGAGGGAAGGGGCGTGGGAAGCTGCAGAAGGGGCTGCCCGGACAATCCTTAGATTGTCTCTGTGGCCCATTGAAGTCAGAGGCAGTCTGCTGCCACTGCTTCTATTACACAGACATATCGGCTTATGGTGTTCCATCCGGGCCTTCAGATATCTCCAAATTGTAATGCATATTAGCATTAGAATAGACATTACAATTGGAGAAGCAGCCTGTGTCAGGAGTGCTGCTGCTGCTGCTGCACAGTGAGGCAGAGAAATCAGCCATTGATATTTACAGGCATTGAACTCCACGCTGCTCCTTCCCAGGTGCTGAGAAAAGCTGGAACCAGTCCTGGGGTAATTGAGAAAAAGTTTCCCAGGACAGGAACCAGCTTTTATAGGCGCCCAGTGAGGAGCGACATGGACTTCACAGGCAGCCATCTGATAAGCCAACTGCCGAGCTAAGGAAGCGATTCGCTTTGTTTTTACTGTAAAATCTTTAGTTTGCACAATTCAATTTTTCTGCTTTTTTTTTCTTTCCCTTTTTTTTTTTTTAGAACGGGTGCAATCCACATAGGGGATCGAATTCTAGCCATAAATAGTAACAGTCTGAAAGGAAAACCTTTGAGTGAAGCTATTCATTTACTGCAGATGGCAGGAGAAACAGTTACTTTAAAAATCAAGAAGCAAACAGATGGTAAGCCACATCATTGGGAAATTTATGTAACAACCTAAATTACAAAAATTATCAAAAAGAGAATGTCTACTACTACATTATATCAAAACAAAAATGATCCATTATTAGTCCAAGGTTCTCTGATGTGTTTCATAAAACGCCATTCCTTAGTTGTCAGACCAGTCCACCTTCTTCCATTGCTATGTGGTCTAAATGTGATGTTCTTAGGTGAATTGTAGGCATTTTCAGCTGCAGACAGGAGTCAACAGCAAGGATTGTATGTTCGTACACCTTGTTACTATAGCGAGTGCTAACTGTTTAAGCAATTTGTGCTCCCATAGACCATGAATGGAGCTGCAGTGTGCTTTCCCCTCTAACGCCTCAATTCAGCTGGGAGAGTTGGTTTCCTGTGCGGATAGTTATTGAGCGCTAGAATATCCCTTTAACCCCGTCACTTGTCAGAGATTTTTGGTACATTTTTTTACTTCTTACATTCTAAACCATAACTCTTTTATCTTTTCATATACGGCATCATTAGAAGGGTTGTGCTTTCCAGGACCAATAGTACTTCATTTTACCATCAATGTACAGAATAACACAAACAAAATTATTTGTGAACTGAAATTAGAATACTTTGGCTTTGGTGATCCCTTGTCAAGTCGCAATACTCGCAACTGAGTTAGACTGACATAAAAGGGGCCACCCTGGTCCTAATACTCGCAACTAAGTGGGACTTAAGGGGCAACATAACAAGGTGGTTTGGTGATCTCCCCGCTAGGAGGCACCCCTTAGCAATGGGTTTCCTTACCAGTAGGGATATCTGGCTATTCCTGTGTTTTGAGACTCATGACTAAGTCTCCACGGACCCTTTTTTTTTTGCATATCCAAATTTTTTATAGGGCAATGAATCAATGGAGACTTTTGAACTCAGTACTCAATTAAATTTTTTTCTCAGTGATTGTTATGTTTTGCTGAAATTAGAAAAATGATATGTTGAAATGATATGTTTTCTTTATTGCGCAGGTCAGGACAATTACTGTGATACCCATTTTTAACTTTTTTATTGTTTATTAAAAAATAAAAAAGAATAAATGAATCTCCATATTCTAAATTCTGATCATATTAATACCAGTTTGGGATATATGGGACATTTTGGGAAAAGGGTGTGATTTGAACATTTATTAGGGCAGGTTTTCTTTTTACTTTAAATTTATTTTTATCTTTACACTTTTTAAAGCGATTGTACCATCAGACCTATGTAAAAAAAAAAAAAGTTCCATACCATATCTTTTTTTTTTTATGACTTGTATTTTATTGAAAAATTTTCAAAGGTAACACTTTGTCACAGTCAAATTAAAGAAGAACTTGAAAGCCCTATAGGGCCAAAACATCAGAACACAGTGAAATAAGTACAGTTATAACAATACAACCAAACAAACATTTTTGCAGCACGTGTACCATGTGTTATAATAAGTGTAAACAAGGATCAGAAGTCCAAATTGCGTCCCCCACAGTCCAGAACACTCAGCCATAGGTCTAGGTATAAAAGCAAAAGTAAACTGAAAGTAAACTGAAGTCAGCTAAACAGAAATGTCACAACTAAAGGATATTGTGGCAAATACTGTTATGGTCAGGGATGTGTGTAATCCGTCCATTTACACCAGTTGTTCCTAACAGCCATAAGCCTGTCGGTTCGTGTGGCGATAGAGAGTTCCATATTAAAATTAAAGTTTACCGCAGCTTCAATCTCCGCCACACTGGGGACTTCCTCAGACTTCCATCGTTTGGCAATAGCTGTTCTAGAGGCCATGAGAATATGTAACATAACCGTCATGTCTGAAATTAGGAAGTCGTCAGCCGCCAGAGAAAGAAGGGCCAACCCTGGAGTCCAGCTCACTGGGAACATCAGTACCTTGTTTACAAGTGCCCTAATTTTGTCCCAGAATGGGGACACAATTGGGCATTCCCACCATACATGGATCAAGTTCCCCACTGCCTTCTTACATCGCCAACACAAAGGTGAGGAATCTGGGTAGATTTTAGAAAGACGGTAGGGTGTTAGGTACCAGCGGTACACCAATTTTCTAGATGCTTCCAGATGGCCAATGCAGTGTGACAGTTTGGAGACTACGGTGAACATTCGATACCAACTTTCCTCATTGGGTGTTATATTTAGGTCTCGTTCCCATTTGCTAACAAACGGAAGGGTGTCAAGTCTGGGTTGTAAGGCCTTATATGCCATAGATATCGATTTAGTAAGGAGCTGCGGACTAAAGAAGTGACGCTCGTAATGGGATTTTCCAGGATCTTTTTCAACCTTTATGTCCCTCATGCAGTGTCGTATCTGTAGATATTTATAGAAATCCCTATTAGGGATATTATATTTCACAACTAAATGTGCGTGGGGTACCAATATACCATTGTCGTATAAGTCTCCTATTGTTTTGATGCCTTTGTCTATCCAGGTCTGAAAATTAGAGTGCGGGATAAGATATTCCAGCATCTTCAGGGGCAGAGTAAGTGGGCGTATGGGGAGTATTTCTGTTTTCACAATATCTTTATTCCACACTCTCAAACCCGCCAAAATGGTGGGTGAGATCCCTGTAGGTGAGTTGGTTGTTAGTCTAGATACCCACAGTACTGTACCAAGATCTGCGGTGTTCATAAAAGTAGATTCTATCCCTACCCATAAGTTAGGGGTCCCTTTCGAGAACCAATGTCTGAGTTGTTCCAGAACTGAGGAGTAGTAGTACTTAACAACATCAGGACATCCCAGACCCCCCTGGTGTACTGGTTGGCACATCACTCTCTCCGACACCCTCATTCTTTGCCCACCCCAGATAAATTTATTGAGGACTTTCTGTATCCTCCGCAGCACAGTCATTGTCATAGGGATTGGGAGGTTTCTGAAAAGATATAGAACTTTGGGGAGAAGCATCATCTTCACGGCAGACACCCTACCTATCCAAGATATGAGCAATTTTAAATATTTTCCAACATCTTTATGTAGGGACTCTAACAGAATGGAGGAGTTAACTGTAGCTAGTTTGCTAAGGGGATACGTTAATGTGATCCCCAAATAGGGAATCTTTCCATCAGACCATACATAGGGATATATTCGCTGTAGGTGGGATTTTAAAGAGTCTTTCAGGCCCATATTAAGGATAAGTGACTTGGACGGGTTGACTTTATAATAGCTCACTTCACCAAAGCGTTTTAAAATATTGGTAACTATCTGTAAAGATGTCGCAGGAGCGGACAAAGCTAGGATAATGTCATCGGCAAAGAGGCAGATTCGATGATCCTGCTTGCCTATCTGGATTCCAGATATGCCAGGGTCCTCTCTAATGTGCTGGGCAAGGGGTTCCATCGCTAGGACAAAGATGGTCTGGGAGAGCGGGCATCCTTGCCTGGTCCCGTTGGAGATCTGAAAGGGGGATGACATGAGTCCTTAAGAATAAATTTGAGCTGATGGGTTAGTGTAAAGTGCCATGATAGCCCGTAACAGTGGGCCTCTGATGCCAAACTTTTCTAGCACTGAGCTCAGATAGCCCCAGTGGATCCTATCAAACGCCTTCTCCGCATCCAAGGTGAGGAGCAGAGAAGGCGTTTGCCACCTTTCCACAACCGCCATCAAGTTAATGAACCTACGGGTGCCGTCACATGTTTGGCGCCCCTTCACAAATCCAACTTGATCACTGGAGATCAACCCAGGCATGATATCTGCTAATCTAAGTGCCAGTAATTTTGCATATATCTTCAGGTCTCCATTTAGGAGAGAAATAGGCCTAAAATTGGCCGCTGTATCTGGGGACTTCCCCGGTTTGGGTAGTGTGACCACCAATGCCTTTAGCATCTCGGGAGGAATTATGCCGTCTTGCATTATAGAGTTAAACTCTCTTACTAGGGACGGGACTAAGATAGTGCTATGTGTTTTAAAATATTCGTTGGGCAGACCGTCTGGTCCTGGTGATTTGTTATTCTTGAGAGATTTAATAACAAAGTGGACCTCTGTGGTGGTTATAGGCCGTGATATAGTTTCTAATTGGTCAGGGGATAGAGAGGGAAGGGTGATACTATGGAGAAAATTATCTATCAATTCCTGATTGGGTTGTGGGGTAAAGTGATCATCTTTTAGGTTATATAAGGTTTCATAGTATTCGGCTAGGACATTAGCAATTCCTTGAGGGTCCATAATTTTAGTTTTATGCGTATTATAAATAAACGGGATACTTGCTCTAGCAGCTCTATCCTTAAGTTGTTTGGCAAGTAGTGCCGACGGCCTACTTCCCTGCCAATAATACTGCGATTTCAGCTTTTTAAGGTTAATTCGAATTTATAAGCATTAAGTTCATCAGAAACTTTTGTTATCTCTTTCGCCCTATCCGCATTGAATTTCTGTTTGTTTAGTCTATGTAGGTCGGATAGGCGGGTTTGTAATGCTACAAGTTTTTCAAGTCTCTGGCGTTTATCATGAACTGCTTGCTGTATAAAATGACCCCTAATGGTTGTCTTGTGGGCGCACCAAACAGACATGTCGCTCACCTCCCCATTATCATTAAAGTCAAAGTACTCTTGTAGAGACTGCTTTGTGGCTGTGCAGTATTTTGGGTGATTTAAAATAAAGGTATTAAGCCTCCATACAGTGTTTTTGGGGGCACTAAATTGTTCAGAAAGTTCCATGGTTATCGGAGCATGGTCCGACCATGATATATCTCCAACATCTGAGGAAAGTACATTAGGTATAAGTAAGTGATCAATTAGAAAGTAGTCTATACGTGAGTACGATTTCCTCGGGTGTGAGAAGAAAGTATAGTTGTTAGTGGAAGGATGTTGTAATCGCCAAATATCATATAATCTATTTTTATGTAAGGTTCGAGCGAATATAGTGGGTTCCTTAGAGACAGATGAGGATGTGGAGTCCACTGACGGCCATACAACCTTATTGAAATCTCCCCCCATAATCACATATCCCTTCTTAATCCTGTTCATAATTGCTAATGAATTCATCAAAAAGCTATGTTGTCGTTTGTTTGGAGCATAAATTGCTGTAAGAGTATATGTGACGTTGTTAAGCAAGCAGGTCAGCATGACATATCGACCTTTTGGGTCCAACACACTGTGTGTAATTGTCACCGCCACAGAATCTCTGATAGCAATGGTAACTCCCCCTTTTTTCCCGGATGCTGCAGCAGAGTAAACATAGGGGAAATTTTTATGTTTCAGGCGAGGAATGTCAGCTATATTGAGGTGTGTCTCCTGTATAAACAGGATGTCCGCGTTGTGCGATCTAGCCTCCCTCCACAACATGGACCTTTTAAATGGAGAATTCAGCCCTTTGGCATTTAAGGATAATAATTTAATACCCATTTTGGAAGATGATGAATGCGCTCTATGCAGCTACCGGAAGAATCGGGGTCTGTCACCTGAGAAACCGCTCGTGGTCTGGACGAGTGGGAAGGACGATGATCCACTAGCACAAGGCTGCAAGTAAACAAGCAAAGAATAAAAACATAAGAACCAAAATAACACAAACAGATAAAACAGTCTGTGATGTAGACTATATGTCTGTCCTTGGGGGGAAAGGTCATCATAACCAACAACAACCCGGTTACATGCCCTTCACAGCCATTCAGCATAGAGCAACACTAGCACCAATCAAAGCAATAATTGAAAGAAACTCATAACAAACTCAGGCTAGGTGTGTGTCTAGCCTCCGGGGTATCAAGGCCTCATGCCGCCTGTATTAGGGTTTCTTCTTCCTGGTATGGACTGTGGTCCATTCTTGGGTCAGCGTCGTGTGAGGTCTCTTCTCTTGTGGCGATGAAGAAGGTGAGTCAGCAGTTGTGGCAGAGATTAAGTCCCATTCTTGACATAGCTTCATGGCGGATTCAGGAGTTGGCGCTACTTTTATGGAGCCTTTATACGTAATGAGAAGTTTCACCGGAAACCCCCATTTGTAGGAGATAGCATTATCTCTAAGTAATTTAGTGCTTTGAGCGAATAGTCTGCGCCTAGCCAGGGTAGCCGCGGAGAGTCTGCAAAAATAGATATGGATTTGTACTTGTCTAGAAGCGACGGTTCCTTTCTGGAAGCCATCATAATCTGCTCCTTAATATGGAAAAAATGAATTCTCACGATAACGTCTCTTGGAACATCCCTGCTTAAGTTCTTGGGTTTGGGCAAGCGATGCACCCTGTCAATGATAAGATCTGAGTTGGATGCTTGAGGCAGGAGACATGAGAAAAAAATCAACCACAAATTCCAATAGTGCATCTTGTTTGACCGTCTCAGGTATGCCCCTCAGACGCAGGTTATTCCTGCGGGACCTGTCCTCTATATCAGCTAGCTTCATCTTTAGTAGTTCCACCTCCTCCTCTAGGTCATTAGTGATGTCCACCACCTCATTATGGGCTGTCGCATATTCACCCATTTTGTTCTCTATATGGGACGTTCTGTCCCCTAGGGAGTTCATGTCCCTCTGCATGTCAGCTCTTACTTCTTTTATGTCGCTTTGCAGCGTGCTTTTCAAGTCCTCTATAAAGGTTTTCAATATGGCGACTGTAACTGGGGCTTCACCGTCATGCATAATGCCTCCAACATTAACAGCAGGAGCAAGAGGCCCGGCTTTGTTTCTCACAGGAGTCCCTTTCCAGGAGTGGGGTGTAGGAGGCAGAGAGGGGGTATCGAGGTCCACTAGTGTGTCCAGCAGTATGGATTGCTGTGCTGCGTCATCACTACCGGCCGCCATATTCACCACAGCTTCAGAGTCATCTGAGGTGCAACTGCTATCTGAGGAGGGTAGAGACAGCAGGGGGTCTTTCAGTGACATTCCGCCACTCACCTCAGGATTCCGTGATGTCTGGAGAGCCGGGAAATCCTCTCTTACCTCTGGCTGCGTGGACCTGCTCGCCTTGTGCTGCCGGCCGTCGGCGCCATCTTGCCCATGCTCCTTAACATTGAAGAACTTGGTAAGTTTCTGTGCGCTTTTGCGTTTATATTTCCCCATTGCAGATGGGATATTCGGGTTCCCCGTTAGCTCAGACACCTGATGGGTATGTTCTGTTCCAAACAACAGCGCTCTGATCGGTTGTTTTGGCCGGTTTTAGGCTGTGGTAAGCGGGAGCTCTTCTCTCTTGCTTCCTACTCCATCCACAACAGCGTTCCATACCATATCAGCGATGGCGCGGTCCTTTTCTTTTTTCTAAATTCCACCCAGTTCCTGCAATCGACGCTATTTTTTTTTTTTTTTTTTGTGCACCGGCCAGTCTCTATGCACTGGAGGCAGGCCTGGTGCCCCCAGTGTGACAATATTCTCTCCCCTCAGTGACGTGGCCCTGCTTTATTCTAATGGAGGCATGTCGTCACACTGGGAGTGCCGGGCCTGCCTCCAGTGTTTAAGTCCCCCTTGGGCACTATAAAAATACAATCATTAGCAGGTGGGGCAGCCCTTATTCCTCTTTTATCTGTGCTTTAGAAAATAGTTTGTGGCTCATGTCTTCTCAGCCACTTAGGGCCCTATTCCACCGGATGATTATCATTTGCATAATCATTAACGATCTCAAACGACCGCTATTGCAAAAGACCTGAAAACGTTCACTCATTTCCATGGAACGATAATCGTTACTTATGATCGTAATTGCAATCGTTTTTATTCGCTATTTATTTGCTATTGCGTTTGTATCTATTGCAAACGACCGAATGATGTCTTATTCAATGCGAACGTTTCGCAACCGAGCAACGAGAAAAATAGGTCCAGGTCTTCTAAAGCAATCAACGATTTCTCGTTCGGTCGTTAATCGTTAACTACATTTCAACCGAACAATTATCGTTTAGATTCGAACGATTTAACGATAATCTGAACGATAATCGTCCGGTGGAATAGGGCCCTTAGTACACAAAGGTCACTGTGACAGGATTGAAGACTCCTGAGCTCCAGAACAGGAGCTGGGAGGTGCGTAAAATAAAATATAGAAGGGGGCAGAAGTTTTCTAACTTTTGTTCTCCCTCCTGTATGTGAGTGCTGCACACTGATAATTTATTTAGAGCTCCTGGTGCCCAAGTGTGCTGATTTGTTAATCTTCTAGACCAGACAACTTTGCAATCTGTGAAAGTGGTTGCCCTATGTCCACACAAGCACTGCTGCGACACTCATAGCAGCTACAACTGGCACTGACAGACAATGCAGGAATTAGCCAGTTTAGTGGCAGTTTATGATATGGGCACATTAGGCGGACCTGGGCCCCAATTTTCCCCTTGAAACTTTGCTTTGTAATTCTGTGATATAAAGACTGTGTGTGACACCATAAGGGCTCTGTAGAAAGTTGTACCATAGGTAGAAAGTTGACAATCAACATCATTGGGTGGGCGTGGGGGGAAGACTCACAGATTATGGCTGGGTTCACACACAGTATATTTCAGACAGTATTTGGTCCTGATGTCAGGTCCTCATAGCAACCAAAACCAGGAGTGGATTGAAAACACAGAAAGGCTCTGTTCACACAATGTTGAAATTGAGTGGATGGCCGCCATTTAATGACAAATATTTGCTGTTATTTTAAAACAACGGCTGTTATATTGAAATAATGGAAGTTATTTACTGTTATATGGCGGCCATCCACTCAATTTCAACATTGTGTGGACAGATCCTTTCTGTGTATTTAATCCACTCCTGGTTTTGGTTGCTATGAGGACCTGACATGAGGACCAACTACTGCCTAAAATATACTGTGTGTGAAACCAGCCTATGAATGTGAAATACACAGTACTCTGCTTCCACTGCAGCTAAACAGTGATTTTATGAAAACTGCAAAAAAATAACGTTTCAAAGCTCTAGAATTATGGTAATGCTTGTCATTGCCATCCATTTGCCCACTGTAACCAATTAATACATTTAATATCAAGTAGAATGCTCTCCTCTTCTGTCTATCCGAAGAAATATTTTCTTTCTCTTTCAGCTACTAGCCCAAAAGCATTTACACCAACTAGTAGAATAAGTGAGCTGTGTGATGCTGAAGATGATACCCCAGTTACCCAGAAGTCCAGCAACCTTTCAGATATCTATTCCACCACTGTGCCAAGTGTAGACAGTGCAGTTGAGTCCTGGGACGGCTCTGCTGTGGACACTGCTTACGGAAGCCAAGGTAACTTGTGACAAATGCTCTGTTGTGTATCTCAGGTAAACTACAAAGGTGGTGAAATAATACTGCGGATCTACCATAACTAGATACGGATCATTGTTATTAGAGACTCTGGGTTGGCTATTAGTAACAGTTACAGCATTCTGACTACAGTTCTGATTGAAACCTCTATGATCATAATTCATTTATAAGCAAGTGTAGGGTTATAGTCCCATGTTCACAGTAGTATTGCTTTTCTTTGTTTAGAGCCTAGCTGATTATATGGGCTCTACAGTTTTGTCCACATTGACTGCATTGGTTTTGCCATATAAATAACATTACCAGGCTTTATCACAGGTGTTTTTCTTGTCATTAACAATCTGATGAGGTCTGGCAATGCTGATTACAAGACAATTACTTTAGACACAGTTGCAGAGCCCATAACATCAGTCCGGCTCTATGTATGTAAACAAATAAATGCAGCTAATACAAGGCTATAGAAACACAGCCTTAGGGTGCTATTACACACTGCAGTTGTGCTTGTGGAATGGATCAAAAGTTCCTCCTTTAATTTGTAAAGTTTTCATCGAGTTGTGATTCCTCAAAAAGTATAGCATGTATTGAATCAGCTGTTAGCTGTACTGTGTAACTAAGAACTACATGCATTTTAGGCCGTTTCAAAACTGAACTGAAAAACTGCACAGTGAGAGCAGCCTAAGGGCCCTTTTACACCAACAGATTAGGCTAGGTTCACACTGCGTTTTCAGCATCCGTTTAACGCATCCGTTTTTTGCAAAAAACGCATGAAAAACGGATTGCAAAAAACTGATTCATTTGTGTGCATCCGTTTTTCCATTGACTTCCATTATAAAAAAAATCGGATCCGTTTTATTTGACGGACCAAAACGGACAAAAAAACGTTGCTGACCCTATTTTTCTGGACGTTAAAAAAAAATGGATCCGTTAAACGGATGCTGAAAACGCAGTGTGAACCTAGCCTTATCAGATTTTTTTTAAAACCAAAGATAGGAATGGATTTGAAAAGAGGAGAAATCTAAGTCTTTCCTTTATTGCCTGTTCTCTGTTTATAGTCTGTTCCTGGCTTTGGCTCAAAAATCTTTCAGATAATCTGTCAGTGTAATAGGGTCCTAACTATTGAGTAGTGGATAGCCATTATGGGCAATTTAGTGCTGTTTTGTATAGCCTTTAAGTAGAAAAGATATATATAGTCAGGGGCGTAGCTAATGTCTCCTGGGCCCTGGTGCGAGAGGTCAACTTGGGCCCCCCCCCCTTTTACGACCAAGTGATGCTACTGGTAGGTGTATGTGTGTGTATGTAAATATATATATACATTCCAAGACAGATATTACCAATAACACCAGCATATAGGAAGTGAAAATATTATCACCATATATATTACCGCCATACTGTTACTGTATACTGAGACCAATATTGCCAATAATACAAGTATACAAGGGGCAAATATTAACGCCACACCACAACCATCACCACCATATTGTTACTGACCAAAACCAGTATACTGAGACCAATAAAACACAGAACCAGATAACAAGTAACAAATATTACCACCACATACTGACTAATACCACCACTGCTGCTACTGAATAAGATCCACTGTACACAGATCACTATCACCTCATACACTCATATAGAGGTGGAAGCAGCTCCACACAGGTTGTATACACCATATACATTACAGTGCAGTTATATCAGGTGACTCACAGGGGACGTCTTCTCTGATCGGAGTTCTTTCCTTTTCATCTTCTTCTCCATCTGCCCTGGGCCGTTATGAGAATTTCTCCGAGCCACAAATCCACAGAATCTGCCAGACAGACATATTAGTCTTCTGACACTGACACCACCCTCATCTCTATACACACTGCACATCTGTACTGTCCCCTTTACACCCTCATTTAGTAGGTATAGTATATATAGATGGCCCCCACTGCATGTTGCACCCCCTTCCCTTATAGATGGCCCCCTCTCCCCCTCTCCCCCTCCCCTTATAGATGACCCCCTCCCCTTATAGATGACCCCCTCCCCTTATAGATGACCCCCTCTACCCCCCCATTATAGATGCCCCCCCTCCCCTTATAGATGACCCCCTCTACCCCCCCATTATAGATGCCCCCTCTCCCCCATTATAGATGCCCCCCTCTCCCCCATTATAGATGCCCCCCTGTTCTCTTTCCCCCCTTATAGATGCCACCCCTCTCCCCCATTATAGATGCCCCCCCTTTCCCCCCATTATAGATGCCCACCCTCTCCCCCCCCATTATAGATGCCCCCCCTCTCCCCCCATTATAGATGCCCCCCTGTTCTCTTTCCCCCCTTATAGATGCCCCCCCTCTCCCCCCATTATAGATGCCCCCCTGTTCTTTCCCCCCTTATAGATGCCCCCCCTCTCCCCCCATTATAGATGCCCCCCCTCTCCCCCCATTATAGATGCCCCCCTGTTCTCTTTCCCCATTATAGATGCCCCCCTTCTCTTCCCCCCAATATAGATGCCCCCTCTCTCCCCCCCATTATAGATGCCCCCCCTTCTCTTCCCCCATTATAAATGCCCCCCCCTTTCCTCTATGCTAAGCAGTATTTAAAAAAAACCAAAAAAACGATCCTCTTCTTCTTCAGGCTTGTCCGGGCCTCCAGCTGATGCGGGGCTGCCGGGGGTGTCCCGTCCTATCCCCGGCAGCGCGGCGCATCAGTGAGCTCCCTGTACGCCGGGGCTGTGACTTCTGACACAGGAAGCGTTTCTGACGTGCGCTTCCTGTGCCGGAAGTCAGGGCCCCAAGCAGCTCACTGATGCGCCGCGCTGCCGGGGATAGGACGGGACACCCCCGGCAGCCGCGCATCAGCTGGGGGCCCGGACGAGCACGCTCTTGTGACTGCAAGCAAATCAATGCTTGCGGTCACAAGAGTAATTTAAGGGGTGAGCAGTGCAGTGGCAAGGGGGGGCCCTCGCGGCGACCGCTGCGACCCTGGTAGCTACGCCACTGTATATAGTAGAAAATATCTTGCCTTCGTATTCTATTGATCTGGTCTGCTACAGACCAGACCAATAGAACACCGATCTAATGGATTGGTGCTCTATTACGTACACAGTATTGATCTCAATGGGAGATCAATGCTGTGTATATAGAAGTCCCCCAGGGTACTTCATATAACTGTATAAAAAAATATAAACTTTTTTATTAATACAAAACCCCCTCCCCTAATAAAAATTTAAATCACCCCCCTTTTCCCATTTAAAAAATAAAAATAAATTAATAAACATGTTTGGTATTGCTGCGTGCGTAATCACCCGAATTACTGAATTATCACATTCCTGATCTCGCACGGTGAATGGCGTAGGCGCAAAAACCCAGAAAATTTGTCATTTTTTGTCACATCAAATCCAGAAAGATTGTAATAAAAAGTGATCAAAAAGTTGCATATATGCAATCAAGGTACTGATAGAAAGTAAAGATCGTGGCGCAAACCATGACGCCTCACACAGTCCCATAAACCAAAGGATAAAAGTGTTATAAGCATGGTCATAGAGCAATTTTAGGGAGCATTTAGATTTTTTAATTTAAGGTTTAAATTTTTTAAAAGACGTCAAATAAAATAAAAGTTATGCAAGTTACATATCATTGTAATCATACTGATTTGAGGAACATAGATAACATGTCTGCTTTACTATAGGGCGAATGGTCTAAACAACTCCCCTCCCCCCCCCCCCATGAAAAAAAAATCTTTTTTTTTTAATTTCAGTGCGCAAATTTTTTTTCCCCGTTTTTTTCCGGTTTTCCAGGTATTTTATGCAAAAATTAAGTCTACCATAGCAAAGTACAATAAGTGGCACAAAAAATAAGGGTTTATGTGGGTCTGTAGGTGAAAAAAAGGGAAGTTCTACGCCCTTTTAAACGCAAGGAGGAAAAAATTAAAGCGCCAAAATGAAAATTTGCCCGATCCTGAAGAAGTTAAAGGAAATATCATAAACACATAGGCCATTGTTATGAAAGGCAGCTCAGTGGGATGCACATACTTACTTTGTAAGGTAAATTCAGATGATGCAGCTGCTTTCCTAGGAGAAGTCACAAGTGTGTTTGCCTACCCCTTGTCCCAACTCTGGCTCATTATCATGTGTGGCACATAGTAATTATAGTATTTCATGTTCCAAACTGGTGACAATGTTTTTAGTCAGTTGTTAGGTCAGGGACACACACAGTACCTTACATATATCAGTTTATGCTTCCAGAACATGTCTTCTTGACCTAGCATATCTAACAGTGTCAGCAGTTTGGAATGTAAATAGCATGACAGATTCTCTTTAATAGAGCCATAGACTGCATTTAAGATCCACATAATGTGTCATGTTTACAACTACAGTCGATTGCTTCTAGTGGTGAATATGGTGCTGTGTGTTGGCATCGTACTGTGGGGTATGGAAGGCTTACTTAGGGGCTCCATGTGCCATTGTACAGCCTCTGTGCATACAAAGTCAGGTCATGACAAATCCCAAGGTCTAAGTAGCCAATGAGCCTGGCTGATATCTATGTAACCTAGTGTTTAGTGATGCTGCCATTTTAATCAGTTCATTTGACTATTTCAGGACCCAATTTCCAAGCCTCTGGATTCAGTTTCAATGCATTTGAATGGAGAAACCCAAAACAGAAGGGCAGTTTGTCCCCTTTGAATAGACCAACCAATAATCACTATCAGGATATAGGACTTAGTGATGATGAGTGGGATAGACCAACAGCCAGTGGGTAAGTTCTGCTCTTTATTTGATGGTTGATGGTACAGTACAGACAAGTCCACCCACTAGCAGAGATGTGCTGCTATCCCTGGTGCCATCACATTTGAGATGTCTCCCTTTAATTACTGCTGACATTTACAGCGCCCACAGGTTTTCCCTTTTTAATTTAATGCTCTGACAGTTTATTGGAGATCAAGTGGAAAGTGCTAGCGCACTGTTTGACAGGGTTAGCAGAAATAAACCTAATTCCTATGGAGAAGCTTTCAGATTGTGTGCTTGGTAAAATTTTATATATGCTGCTTTAAAAAGGCTGCTTCAAGTTCTATACAGGTTGCTAGATAGCAGGTCTTATGCGTCACATCTTTGCTTGGGCATCATGTCTGCACCACCAAGTTGTACCTCTGTATACCATCCTTGTACAGTGCTTTGTTTTTACCATATGGAACTGATATGTCATTACTGAACAGTATTACTAATGCCCCCATTGTGGTCTTTTACCTGTATATCCAATCCCATGATGCTAGGACTCCATATCTACATGTAGCTTACTATACTGACTATAGTGATAGGTAAAATATCTGCTGTACTGTAATTGATACTACAGCTGCAGACTTGAATAGGTTTAATTTGAATAAAATCATACTTTGTAAGTGTCAAATGCAAAATGTGGCTGCTTCCACTGTCTATGACCTCACAGACTGTTGGGACCTGTGCCTTTACTACCACTATTTCACTACAGATATTAAGCTGTAGTAGACTCTAAATGTGTTTCACTAATAGCAGTACTAGAATATAGAAATGCATCTGATAGTCTAGTACAAAGTGGAGAGTTGAAATATGACTGTAGAATCAGACCACACAGTTTGTTTGTAGTCTCTTACTATGGAGACACACAGGTCTAGGTAGAAACAAGAAATTTAGATATGGTGTCTATGCACACCAAAAGGAAGTTGTGATATGAGTAGCCATGATGTACATACCTGTAGAACTACATGTGTTTCTTATTGGCCTTTATTAATCTGTCCATAGCTATAGCCAATTAGCAACAAATCACAGCTTTTAGCGTTTAGACTGTAAGATATATCGTACGAAAAATTCGTTTTGCGATCGTTTTGCAATAGCTTAAGCCTATCTCACACATTGTTTAAATCGGCGAACGACTGTTCACACGGAACGATCTGCGAATTTTTTTGCGAACGATCAACGACGATTTAAAAACATGTTCAAAGATCAAAAGGAACGATTTTTTGCTCGTCGTTTGATCGTTCGCTGCGTTTACACGTACGATTATTGTTCGATAATCGCACGATAATCGTTCCGTGTAAACGCAGCATAACCTCATGCTATTGATGCTTTCAGTTTCCTCCCATCTAACAGCTAAAGACATGATTGTAGCTTTGCTTTTTGGCATGCTGTATAGACGTACACCACCTATCTACTGGCATTCATTAACTAATCAGCTGAGTAAAACTATCTAGGTGCTAAATCTGCTACATTTTTGCTGAATCACAATTCTGCACTTTTTCTCACATTTGTTTGGCCAGCATAAGTGCCCTCTATATGTAAATCACCCCCAAGTGCAGTGTCAGGGAAAACCACAGAACCCTTCTATATAGCAGAGTCCATCTGCAGTGCAGGACTCTGTTTCAGATCTGTTTCATGTCCACATTGTCAGCAGAATTTATTACCACTTTAATAAAGTGACATTTTCAGTTTGCAGCAGTAAGGAGTTTTCACCAATTTTCAGTTATTTAAAGGTGAATTCTATGGCAATGGCTTAACATTCTAAAGCTATGTTCACGCACTAAAATAACAGCCTTTGTTTTCAGTCTTCAATGATTTCCATTAAAATCTATGGAAACAACGGCCATTGGTTTACACAATGTATAAAATAACATTTGTGTCATTAATTTGTGGCTGTTATTGAGCAAACAGCAGCTGATGTTTTACGTTCAGACATGAATAAATAAAAATGTAAAGGTAAACTTAAAATTGCAGGTTCATCAACGATAATCTTATAGAAGTGCATTAGAAAATTGTATAAATAGGAGAAGCAGACTCCATGTAATTTTGGGGTAAAATGTGGCCTGTCTGCCCCATAACATGGCCTGTAGTCTGTTCACATAGTTTTAGAATAGTACCTCCAGACACAGGAAGGGAGAAGTATAAGGGTGGCTTCAGATTATGGAATTCTCGCGGATAAATTCCGTGGAATTCCGTCGCCTGTATGTGCTCAAGGCCGCGTGCCTTTCTGCCGGCTCCATAGACACCATTCTATGGGCCGGCAGATTCAGCATTCCGCCGAAAGAATTGTCACGTCAATTCTTGCGGCGGAATGCGGAATCAGCCGGCCCATAGAATGGTGTCTATGGAGCCAGCGGAAAGGCACGCGGGCGTGAGCGCATACAGGCAATGGAATTCCGCGGAATTTATCCTTGAGAATTACGTAGTCTTAACCCGCCCTCACTGTGTCTGCAGTTTTTGCTGCCTCCTACCTTTTTCCCCTTCCATTAGAGCAGGAGTATACACACTACTCTAAACAGACTTAAAGGGGTTATCCAGCGAAAATCTTTTTCTTTCAAATCAACTGGTGTCGAAAAGTTGTATAGAATTGTAATTTACTTCTATTAAAAATTCCCATACGTATTAGCTGCTATATGTCCTGCAGGAAATGTTGTTTTGGTTTCAGCCTGACAAAGTGCTCTCTGCTGTCATCTCTGGCTGGGACAGGAACTCTGTCTCGGTTTTCTATGAATCCCCATACAAAACCTCTCCTGCTCTGGAAAGTTCCTGTCTCGGCCAGAGTTGTCAGCAGAGAGCACTGTGTCACATGGACATACAGCAGCTGATAAGTATGGAAAGACTTGAGATTTTTTAATAGAAGTAAATTACAAATCCATATATCGTAACTTTTTGACACCAGTTGATATGAAAGAAAAAGTTTTTCGCTGGACAACCCCTTTAAAGGGGTTGGCCACTTTATAGTAAAACAGTTCTGTGTACAGTATTAGCAAGTGTATTCACTGTATATAATGACAACTGCTCCCTGTGTACCGCATAGATCTAATATCAGACTCCTCTCCTCCAGGCTGTGGTGCCCTGCTCTGTGGTGATTCGGTCCATAAGATGGCCAGTATGGAGAAACACTTGACCCTGCCCTGTGTCCTCCATAGACATATACAGGCTCAGTGGTGGACACTGTGGGCGGGGCATGGTCACATGCTCCTCCATGTCGGCCATTTTATGGACAGGAACACCACAGAGCAGGGCAGCACAGTCTGGAGAAGAGGAGTCTGATTTTAGCTCTGAGGTACACAGGGAGCAGCTGTCAGTAAATGCAGTAAGGTAGTGTATCCTCACAACAATCCAAACTTTTAGGAAACTACTACTGGGAAATTCCTAATATTAGGTGTTCCTGTATGACCTTCCGCATATTCTATATAAGCTTTATTATGGTTCTAGATTTATTGGCGATCCTGAAGCCGATCACGAGGAGAATTTCTGGTCTCAAGCACTGGAAGATCTAGAAACTTGTGGACAGTCAGGAATTCTGAGAGAACTAGAGGTAATACTTAAGCCCTGGTGAATACAATCCAGACGTCTGTATTTACTTAGATAACGTCCTTTTATTATTTTTACAGGAGAAAGCTGACAGTCACAAATGTTCTAGGAACATGATTCTTTTGGTATACATTTCCTGCGTGTTCCTTACTGTGTATTGATCTAGCCTTTTGCTTGTCATGGCTAGAGTGCAGCGTGTGCAAGTAAAATCCAGCATGTAGATACTCAGCTTGTTACTGCATACGTTATGTTTATGTTGATACTGTATTGTCCCAGCTCTCAACCAATATATAGGAAAATGTATAGTGTAGCATTTGGGTATAAAACCAATACACAAGGAGTCCTGATGAAAGGCATTTTGGTTTCTATCTATAACATAAGTCACAGCAACGTGCCAGATCTGACAGACCCTGCTGACTTGGATTCCATCTTGGTGTATGACATTTTGACAGAAAAAAAAATTAAACTGCATTTGTTTTATTTTTTCCCATAACAAACAATGGAAACGGCAACCAAGGCTGCCGAAGATTTCCCTTCATTTACTACTTGACATTAGGTGGTCATCTCCTAACAAACGCAGTAAAACAACAGTTCTATTTGTGTGTGATTTTTCAACTCTAAGCTTGAGAGACTGCTAGGGCAGATGGCGCTTATAACACAGCCCTGAAAGAACAAGCTGATCCACGTGATGCCACAGCTCAGGGGAACGTATAGTTTTACACATTGCATCAACAGTATGTGCCCGTTTCCAAGAGGCTGCTGTGTGTGCTGGCTGATAGCATGTAGGAAAGTTCTGTCCTCTGCTCCTCCCTCCAGACTGATTCTGGGATCTTTCTCCCTCTTCTGCATCTATTTTCAAGGGGACATGTATAAAGTGGAAGAATGTGCAAACACTCAAGTTACTGCTGCTGTTTGCAAAACAAGAAAATAACCAACACTTTAAACATGTATTTAGTGTAATGTAATGTGGAATTGCTCTGTTACTTATGGTCACACTTCCAATACCGAATTTCACTACAATATAATGGCAGAAAATGATTGCAGTCTGAGGACCATGAGTGAAAGAGGTTTATACTCATCACCATTTATACATGTCCCAGGGGTTGTGTAAAGGACACTTGTCCACCTAAAGCTATTGGATACAACAAAAAAAATGACTTCCTTGTGACGCATGCACCATTTGTATTGCAGTTATGTTCCTTCTAAAAGATGGTGGTT
Source organism: Dendropsophus ebraccatus (assembly GCF_027789765.1). Classification (NCBI taxonomy): domain Eukaryota; kingdom Metazoa; phylum Chordata; class Amphibia; order Anura; family Hylidae; genus Dendropsophus; species Dendropsophus ebraccatus. Next base: position 88,897,788 of record NC_091454.1, on the reverse strand, counting down.
CTAAGTGCTATGTATAATGTGACACTGCACCGAGAAGTCCTGTGATCAGTATAATCATTATATGTAGGCGTTACCCTTTTAGAGTACGTGCACACCACGGAATTGCGACAGAAAACCTGTAGAGGATTTTGCAGCTCGCGGACTCTGGCGGCCGTGTGCACTTCCACTCGTGTCATAGACTCCTTTCTTGCACGGGCGGATACCACCTTCCGTCTAAAGAATGAACCTGTTCGTAATTTTGATGGACGGTGGAATTCACCCGTGCATAGAATGGAGTCTATGACACGGGCAGAGACGCGCGCAACCTCCAGAGTCTACGAGGGGGTGCAAGCTGCGGAATCCACAGCTCGCACCTGCTTGCGCGCATCTCCGCCCGTGTGGTGTGCACATACCCTTACATAGTAAGTTCTCTATCCTGCCCTCCACTGTCACAGGGAACATGCTTGAGATATTTAGCACCCATACTGACATTCTGCAGACAGGATGTTCATTTTATATACATATTGGCTAATGTACTGTTCCATGAATAATAGAGTAGGAGCCCTACATTAGAATCTCTTAGCTAGTCAACATGTTCTCAGCTATAACTAGCTCCACCCTGAAGCTATGACTGGAGAGCATAACACAAACAGTTAATATGAGCTGTTGTTCCTGTTTTGCTAAAGGCAACCATCATGTCCGGCAGCACACTGAGCCTGAATCACGAGAACTCGCAGCCTCGGGGGCAATTGGGCCGGCAAGCAAGTTTTCAAGAAAAAAGCTCTGTCAGACCACATTACAGCCAGAATACCCGGAGCAACACATTACCATCTGATGTCGGGAGAAAATCTGTGTCCATTAGAAAAATGAAACAAGAGATAAAAGAAATTATGTCGCCAACTCCTGTGGAGTTACACAAGGTCAGAAGCATGGGCACATCCCATTGTTTGCTGTACTCCCGAGAAACTTTTCAATGTAGCTAGTATGATTAATGTATCTATTTTTAATTGTAATGCATAGAATATACATCCTATTGATATACTGTATTCAGAATAATCAAGCTTTACAATGAAGTTCTATAGATGTGCAGGTAGAGTAGTGATTTATGTACTATTGTTTCAATAAAGATTCAACTAAAGTTTAAAAAGAAAATGACAGGTGATATGGTGTCACAGGCTGTAGCTGGGAAATGATCACTTTAGACTTTTGGTGCACTGGATGGAAACAGAGATGCAGTAACATGTGCCACCACTCCACAGTAGGCAGCAGAGGGCTCTAAGCACTTTTCACTATGTAGGGGTGCCAATGCAGCAGCAACTCCAAACAAGCTGATTGCAAGGGTACCGGGTGTCTGCACTCTGCCAAACAGACATTACTAGCAAAGATTAATCCTGGCACTTGCCACCTGATAAAATTAATAAAGGCAAACACCAAAACGTATCCTGTAAACATTGTGATTCTACAATAAACTCTAAAGTTCATCAAAAGTGGTGAGTGCTGGGATTTCTTTGCTATAAATGTATGGAAGTGTCCCTTCCACTTGTACCACCGATTCCACAGAGTGCCCTCATCCCTATCTCTATACCTGATCTAACAATGAAGGCCTGTTTTGTAAATAAGCTATCAGTTATAAACCCAGACAACCTTTAAATCCACAAGGTCCATCTTTTCTACGTCGGTTTCATACCAGTACGAGAAACGTTTACATAGTTTTACATTAGCATCAGGCACATGGAACATCTTAAAACATGGCATAATGCAGAAAATTCAGTATCAGAGGAAAGATAGAATGGGGGAACATTTTACTGAAGAATAAAGAGACACTAATCTCACTTGTACATTCTACAACACTACTTGTAGAAGAGAGTAAAGGAACTTCTCATTAAAGGCTGAAAACAGGGATGTGTATAGAGGAAGTTTCTCAGCTCAAAGAGTGTTATGCTTAAAATGAACTACAGGGTCAGGCACAGACTCATGTATACATGTATGGGCAACTGGGTATGGTACAACAATAAAGGGGCATCAGTGCCACTTTGTTCTCCTTAGTGTGTTTGATCCATTAATGAGATGAGCGAATCGGGTTCGAGTCGATCCGAACCCGAACGTTCGGTATTTGATTAGTTGGGGCTGCTGAACTTGGATGAAGCTCTAAGGTTGTCTGGAAAACATGCATACAGCCAATGACTATATCCATGTTTTCCACATAGCCTTAGGGCTTTATCCAAGTTCAGCAGCCACCGCTAATGAAATGCCAAAAGTTCAGGTTCGGATCGACTCGAGCTTGCTCATCTCTATCTATTAATGACCAAGTAAAAAAGTGTAATGTTGCTGTATAAGTGCATGCCTTGCTGTTGTTGGCAAACACTTATTATGCACTTCTTCTTCAGATTTCTTTATTCAAGGACTCTGACAGAGATGACTTTGGATTTAGTGTTGCTGATGGTTTGCTGGAAAAAGGAGTATATGTGAAGAACATTCGACCAAGTGGACCTGGAGATATAGGGGGACTTAAGCCATTTGATCGCCTTCTACAGGTACTTATTTTTCTTTCTTTTTTTTTTAAATTAAAATCACTTCCCTCCTGAACCTTATTTAATCCTTTAACATATTTAAATGTTTCTATCATGTTCCCGTTCCGCCAAACTATACAGATTCAAATCCTTAGGTCTTTCCTGATATGTTTTACCTTCCACCATTTTTGTAGCCCGTTGTTGGACCATTTCTTATCAATATCTTTTTGTTGGTGAGGTCTCTAGAATTGGACACAATATTCCAGATGTGGTCTCACTAGATCTCTATACAGCGGGATCACAATCTCCCTCTTCCTACTGGTTATACCTCTAGCTATACACCCCAGCAGACTATTTGCTTTCCTTATTGCCTGGTTGCACTGGTGACTCATTTTAAAGGGAATCTGTCCTCTCCCAAGCCCTACCTAAGGTGCTGACAGTGTGCTGTAGCTGGCAGTCCTCTTGTGAGCATGGTAACTTTTGGTAATTTTCGATGCAGTTTTCTATCTCACGTTTCCTACTGTGCTGAAGAGGCAAAGAGGAGTTGTCTGTGCGACACCCTGGCCACCTCATCACTCCTTCCTCTTCTTCATAAATAATCAATGCTGCCCAGTCACCTGCTCACTTAGCTGTCAGTGTCTGATTGCAGATCAGTCCTCTGAAAGCTAAAAGAAACACTCAGATATAGTTAAATCTCTGAACCCAATTGTGTTGGAACTGTGGTCTAGGGGTAACTCACACGCTAGAGCCCTGCCAGCAGTTTATTTTCTGCTTCAAATGCCCTGATGGAAATGAAATAGGTCTTTATTTTTTCTCATTATTGTATAATTTTTAAGGCTATGTTCACACACAGTATTTTGCAACCAAAATAAGGAGTGGATTGAAAACATAGAAAGTCTATAGAAACACTGTTGAAATTAAGCAGATGGCTGTCATTTAAAGGGGTAGTGCGGCGCTAAACATCTTGGCGGACAGGGGTCGACACAGATCAGGTGAGTATAGAGCACTACACTTCCAGGGGTGGCGTGGGTGGGGGGGAAACATGAGGAAGAGGGCCATTCACTAACATAACATACATTACAAAGTTGTATAACTTTGTAATGTGTGTTATTTAGTGAATAATTGTTTAGCGCCGCACTACCCCTTTAATGGCAAATATTTGCCTTTGTTTTAAAATAACAGTAATTATTTGCCATTAAGTGGCTGCCATCCATTAAATTTCAACAGTGTGTGAACATAGCCTTAACAATGATACAATAATGAGTGGGGGAAAAAAATAACTCTATTTTTATATCCATCAGGGGATTTTAACCAGAGAATGATCTGCTTGCAGATCTCTAGACAAGCGAGTTACCCCAAATCCACAGGTTTCTGGGTAACTCGCCTGTCTAGAGACCTGCCAGCAGATCATTCTCTGGTTAAAATCACCTGATGGACATAAAAATAGTCCTCCCCCCCGCCTCATTATTGTATCATTGTTAAGCCTATGTTTACACACTGTATTTTTGCTCAGTATTTTGCAACCAAAACCAGGAGTGGATGGAAAACACAAAGGCTATGTTCACACACTGTTGAAACTTAATGGATGGCAGCCACTTAATGTCAAATAATTACTGTTATTTTAAAACAAAGGCGGATATTTGCCATTAAATGATGGCCATCTGCTCAATTTCAACAGTGTTTCTATAGACTTTCTATGTTTTCAATCCACTCCTTGTTATGGTTGCAAAATACTGAGCAAAAATACTGTATGTGAACATAGCCTTAAAAATTATACAATAATAAAGAAAAATAAAGACCTCTATTTCATTTCCATCAGGGCATTTGAAGCATGAGCAGGAGGCCGGGCAGAATTGATTATTCATTAAGAAGAGGGAGGAGGAAGGAGTGGTGAGGTGTGCCAGTGTGTGGCACAAACAACTCCTCTTTGCCTCTTCAACACAGTAGGAGATGTGAGATTGTGCATAATCCACTGCACAGAAAATTACCAAAAGGCAGCATGCTCACTAGGGGACTGCCAGCTACAGCTTAGGTAGGGCCCGAGAGCTGACAGATTCCCTTAAAGGGTGAATGCACGCATTAAGGCCGCTGTGGATTCAGTTGCCGGCTCCTGCTCGCAGGCGCGAGCATCTTCGCCTGTGCCATAGACTCCATTCTATGCAAAATAACACTGCAGAGACACCATCACATGTCTCGATGTCAGTAAACTAGCCGGACCTTCCTCCGGGAAGGAACAAGTAAGCCAAGGAAACGACCCAAGCAAGGTATCCATCTACAGACAGCTGTTTTGGGGTATTTGCTCCTCATCAGTGTGGTGTAGGAATCTGGCTAGTGGGAGTAATGACTAGTAAGTGTATGCAAAAGGACGCTGGTTGACCTCAGGGAGATCAACCAAAACACCGCAGCGAAACCATCACATGACGTCGAGACATGTGATGGTGTCTCTGCGGTGTTTTGGTTGATCTCCCTAAGGCCAACCAGCTTCCTTTTACATAGACTACATTCTAGGCACAGACCGTTTCTGCCGTCCGACAAAAGAATTGACATGTCAATTCTCTCGGTGGACGGTGGAATCCGCCTGGCTATAAAATGGTGTTTATGGCACGGGCAGAGATGCAGGCTGCCGCGAGCAGGGGCCGGCGACGGAATCTGCAGCGGCCTTTACGCGCGTATTCCGTAGCCTGCACGCACCCTAAGGCTATCAAAAATTACTACCACTAAACTCTTCTCTTTTGAAGTCCTTGCCAACACAGTACTGCCGATATGATACTCGGATGGAGGATTCCTCCTTCTCAAGTGCATTATTTTACATTTGGACACATTAAACAGCAGTTTCCATTGTCTGAACCACTCATCTAGTAAAGCTAAATCATATTTCATATTCCTGACACATCCAGGAATATCAACACATTCAATATCAATACTGTACATTACCACTAGAGATGAGAGAATAGTGAAATATTCAAAAGTTCGAAATTTGATTCGAATAGAACGGGATGTTCGACTATTCGATCGAATACCGAACCCCATTAAAGTCTATGGGAGAAAAATGCTCCACACTAAGAAATCAACACTCGACGAATTGGAGGTCTAAAGACATCTTTAGAAAGTGATGTAAACACCTCTGGAATGCATCTGGGGAAGCAGTATTACTCCACTATCACAGGGAACGGTATTACCGGCATTCCCCGGCAATAATACCGCTTCCTGTAATAGTTAATATTTAATTTATAAAGAAAATTTCGTTCTAAAAAAAGCTATTTTTCTTACAACAGCATAAATAAAACAAATAAATGCTTTTTCAATTAAATATACTGTTAATAATATATATATATATATATATATATATATATATATATATAATATATATATTTACAGTATATTTAATTGAAGAAGCAGCACTCTTTCAAACAATGTGGGCAGGTACTATTCCGTAGCACTTCCATTCAGGTGAAAAAATCCAAAATTTATTTTGTGCAAAAATTCATATAAAGAACAGGTGCACAGCACAGCAATAAGTCATAGGTGCTGTGCTCTGCACCTGTTCTTTATATGAATTTTTGCACAAAATAAATTTGGATTTTTTTTCACATGAATGGAAGTGCTACGGAATATTTTTACTTTGTTAGGCTGGGTTCACACTGTGTTTTTCCATCCGTTTTTTGCGAAAAACAGATGAAAAAAACGGATGCATTTGTGTGCATCCATTTTGATCCGTTTTTCCATTGACTTCCATTGTAAAGAAAACGGATCAAAACGGATCCTTTTTTTTTTAACGGACACAAAAGTAGCGTCAGCTACGTTTTTGTGTCCGTCAAAAAAAACGGATCCATTTTTTACAATGGAAGTCAATGAATCCCGTTTTTTTCATCCAATTTTTGCAAAAAACGGATTGCAAAAACGCAGTGGGAACCTAGCCTTAATTGAAAAAGAATTTATTTGTTTTAATTGTACAAGAAAAATAGCTTTCTTAGAATGAAAATTTGCTTTATTAATTAAATATTAAGTATTACATGGAGCTGTATTAATGCCGTTAATACAGCTCAATGTAGTACTTTAGATTTATTAAACGGCAAATGTTTCTTCTAATTATGCTATTTTTTGATCACAATAGCAACATTAGAAGAAACATTTTGTTTTATATGTCTGCCCAGCTGATTGGCTGGGCGGACATATAAGGAGCCGGAGCACTGAACTCATTGTGCCGGACTCCGGCAAAGAGAGAAGACCTCTGAGGGTGAGTAAAAAGCCCTCCCCTGCACTCATCCCAGCAAGGAAGGGGGGGGGGGGGTCACTTAACCCCTTCCTTGCTGGTATGGGTGCAGTCTGACATCAGTCTGGCCCCCAAGGGGTTAAGTGGGGACCCTTATGGGGCCAGATTGTTCAGTATGGCACCCAAAGGGTTAAGGGGGATGCAATGCATTCTCCTTTAACTCCTTGGATGCCACACTATTAGCAGCTATCTGTAAAGATGCTGCATACTGTAAGGTGCAGAACACCGCTCACAATGATGGGTGTTGTGCTCCTGTTTGTGTTTCTCAGATATTGGTATCCTATGAATTACAGCGAATTCGGTGGACTACGTCGATGACCAGTGGTTATTGTGATTTTTTTTTTTTTTTTTATAAAATGGTCAAGGGGGGTGTTTTTTATTTGAATAAAAAAAATTATATCTTGTCTTTATTTCTTTACTATATAGACTTTGTAGTGGAAGCCGTCTAATAGACTGAATCCATTACTGGACTGGGCTGGTAATATTAGACTGGGGAGGGCCAAAATAAATGGCCCTTCCCACCCTGGTATTACTAGGCTGCTGCTGTTTGGTTTTCATAACCAGCCAGGTAAAAAACCAAACAGCAGCCTAGTAGTACAAGGGTGGGAAGGGCCATTTATTTTGGCCCTCCCCAGCCTAATATTACCAGCCTGCTGCCACCCAGTCCAGGAGCGCCAATTTTTCCACTCTGGGACCACTGGCACATACCTCTTCACAGAACCCCTGGTGGCATTGGATACTGGGGTAATAATGGGGGGGTTGTTTGGTGTTAGCCATTTTATACCGGCTAACACTAGGGCCCGACTTAGCAATGGATTCCGTCTATTAGACGGCTTCTACTACTAAGTCGGGTCCTAGTGTTAGCCGGTATAAATGGGGTAATAATATGGGGGGGGGGGGGTGTTAGTGTTAGACATTTTATACCGGATAACACTAACCCCCGACTTAGTAATGGATTCAGTCTATTAGACGGCTTCCACTACGAAATCTATATAGTAAAGAAATTTAAAAAAAATTCACTTGTCTTTTTAATTCAAATAAAAACACCCCCACACCCCTTGTTGACCATTTTATTTAAAAAAAAAATGCCAACAACCGCCGGTCATCGACGTAGGCCACCGAATCAGTCATAATGCACAGGATACAGATATCTGAAAAACAAAACGGGAGAAACACACAAAAAACAAACAGGAACACAACACCCATCATTGTGAGCGGTGTTCTGCACCTTACAGTATTACAGATCGCTGCTTACAGTGTGGCACCCAAGGGGTTAAATGAGGATGCATTGCATCCCCCCTTAACCCCTTGGGTGCCAGATTGTTCAGTATGGCACCCAAAGGGTTAAGTAAGGGTCCCCACTTAACCCCTTAGGGCCAGACAACCCCTTCCTTGCTAGTATGGGTGCAAAGTGACCCCCCCCCCCCTTTCCTTGCTGAGATGGGTCCAGTGCAGGGGAGGAGGGAGAACTTTTCTACTCACCCTCCAAGGTCTTCTCTCTTCGCCAGAGCTCGGCACAATGAGTTCAGTGTGGCAGCTCCTTATATGTCCGCCCAGCCAATTAGCTGGGCAGACATATAAAACAAAATGTTTTTTCTAATGTTGCTATTGTGATAAAAAAAAAAATTGCATAATTAGAAGAACCATTTGCTGTTTTAATTAGATCTAAAGTATTACATGGAGCTGTATTAATGCCGGGGATTGCTAATGCCGGTAATACAGCTCAATGTAATACTTAATATTTAATTAATAAAGCAAATTTTCGTTATCAGAAAGTTTTTCTTTAACAATAGCATAATTAAAACGAATACATGCTTTTTCAATTAAATATATTGTAAGGGTACAAACACACACACCGTATACACAGCGTATTTTCTGCTGCGATACGCAGCAGATTAGATCTAAATAACTGAACACAGCATCAAATCTGCACCATCAAATCTGCTGCAGATCCGCTGCGTATACGGTGTGTGTGTTTGAATCCTAAGGGTACAAACCCACTTGCCGGATCTGCAGCGAGTCCTCTCGCTGCGTTTTTGCGGTGACACTCGCTGCAGGTCCCGGCTCTATACTTTCAATAGCAGAGAAACTCGCAGCAGGGATGTACATCTCTGCTGCGATTTTGTCTGCAGCCCGTCCCATTAACCCCCCAGCCGCCGGAGATTATACATTAATGTATTATCTCTGGCGGCTGGGGGGGTTAATGGGACGGGCTGCAGACAAAATCGCAGCAGGGATGTACATCCCTGCTGCGAGTTTCTCTGCTATTGAAAGTATAGAGCCGGGATCTGCAGCGAGGGGACTCGCTGCAGTTCTGGCAAGTAGGTTTGTACCCTAAATATATATACACACTTAATAACAGTATATTTAATTGAAAAAGCATTTATTTGTTTTAATTATGCTATTGTACAAGAAAATAGCTTTATTAGATAGAAAATTTGCTTTATTAATTAAATATTAACTATTACAGGGAGCAGCATTATTGCCGGGGATTGATAATGCCGGTAATACCGTTCCCTGTGATAGTGGAGTAATACTTAATGCGTAAACTTTATTAACCCCTTCACGTCAGTAACATGTATATATACGTTCCTGCTCTGACGGGGTTTTATGGTGAGAGCGGGATCGCTGCAGAGATAGCGATCCCGCTCTCATCTGAGTACAGCACCGGAGATAATGAGAATCAGCTGCGATCCCGCAGCTGACCCCCATTAACCCCTTAGTGACCGCCGATACGATGGTCACTAATGGGCCGGTGCCGCCGCTGTTTTTCATCTCCCCCCCACCGTGAATCCACGGTGGGGGGGAGATGAAATAAGTAAAATCAGACCCCAGATCAGCCCCCCTAGTGCCCCAGTCACTAACCCTCCCCTCCCCGTGGCGTCCATCAGATCCAATAATGTCTGTTCACAGTGATCGAACAGTAAAAATGAATGAAAAGCCCATGCTCTCCGCCACCGGAGAGCATGGGGCAGTGATCGGGGACCCCCCTGTGGGGTCCCGGTACAAGCGATCAGCGGTATATAATGTATACCGCTGATCGCTTGTGCCATGTGCCGCTGGCACTCTTTATTCCGTCACCATAAATGATTGGTGACAGGGGATAAAAAAAGTGATGTGCAAATAGGCTTGGTCTTGAAGGGGTTAAAACAGCTAAACAATTATTTAGCTAGTTTAGTAAATTCAGAGATGAATATTCGATCGAACTCGAATCTTTCGAACAGTGCAGTATTTCATCGAATAGCTATAGAATACTGTTCGCTCATCTCCAATTACTACACCTTTCAAACAAAAAAGCCTAGTGAGGTGTCAGATTCACTGAAGCAAGTTATGTAGTGACATACCACACTCCAAGGTTGTGGACTCAATTTTAACAAAAAACTTTTCTAGTATGTGCTCAAGGTCAATATCAGTGTTTTGTATTTGAGTATAAGTTTTAATATCCTTTATCTGTAATGGTAACTGATTATATAATTAGTTTCTTACCAACCACGCACTTAATGTGACGATATATCCTTTTCTTTTTTTTCCATCTCAGGTAAATCACGTCCGCACCAGAGACTTTGACTGCTGCTTGGTCGTTCCCTTAATAGCAGAATCTGGTAACAAACTGGATCTGGTAATTAGTAGGAATCCCATTGCTTCTCAGAAGGAGGCCCCAGATGGCTCAAGCCTCCCCGCCGGAGAATGGACTGATCATTCTGATTCCTTTCCTCAACCAACCAGTGGACGTCTAGCAGCTATGGATATAAGAGACTCAACAAGTACATTATAGCAAAAATTGTTCTAGTCCAATGACTTGGTAGCAAAAAAAAAAAAATATCTATCTATATATAAACTGGTGCTAAATCCCTGTCATATGACTAATCTGTGATGTTTATCACACAGATGTCACTCTGGGGCTTTACTGTAAGCACAGGGGATCTGAAACACTAGGTAAATGAAAGGTACTCCATGTACCTGTGTCAGGAGTAACAAATGTTTGTGCACATATGACTATGTTGAAACGCCTCTGATAGTGCCATTCCAAGCTTAACCTTGAACAAATATGGGGCTCTTGTCACATGCAATGTCCATGGACTAGAGGAAAACTCATCCGTCATTTTAAGAAGACCCTTGCAATGAATGAGCCTGTGCATCTTTAGCTGCTAAGACTTTGAGCAGATTTTTTTAAAGCTAAGTTTTAGAGAATTTCTCCCCCAGTTTGCCCTGACAAATGGTATGTCCGATTGCCATCCTTTACGCAGACCTCTGGTACACGTGCTCCCTGTACTGTGTGTGGTTTAGTCTTAAGTTAACCTTCTACCTGATTCTTGCAGTAAGGTCTTCATTAGTTTGTAATTGTTTTGGGCTGCTATTTCAATCAATATTAAAGATTCTAACATAGCATTGGTTAAAGATTTTTAGAATTTCTTGGCGCCTGAAGTAATATGTTACATATTTTCAGTCCTTGGCCTCTTCAAATGGTGTCCAAGGCATTTCCAGTGAAGACGTTAAACCCAAGCTCTGGTGTTTGTATAGTATAAATAAGGTTTAGCATCGAACCGTTTCCTCTGCCATTCTCACTGTTGTTTCAGAAATGTACATGTGTTAAAGAGCTGTGCCAGTTGTCTATCCCTGGAAGCAATAACATGGTTCCTATTTTGATTGGATACTCACCAGCAGCTCTGTTTGCGATACTTAGCAATGGCATCTGTTAAGTAGGAGGGGATCCAGGAATCCTCCATCTTGTGTGTATGTGTGTGAATCTTCGCACTATGGTTTTTTTGGTATGATTACATGAATAAATTATTCTAACCTGTGCAAACATATGGTTTTAAAACACTGCCAGTCAAAATATGAAGTGAACTAATACAGTAAAATGGGAGAAAAGAAAATCATTTATCATAAATCATTTAAATATGTATTTTTATTTGTAACAAACAAGTATTAAACTGTAAAGTATTTTTGTACAAATTTAATACTTTAATAGCATGAAATTTATTGTCTTATGTATGGTTTTGGGAAATAAACCTGTTGAAACTTTGTATGGAACAATCATACTGTAAAAACTGAATAAACAATGCTATAAAAATTCCATGCTAAATTACTATAAAGTGCAAACATTATTTATAAGACCAGCACATAAAGGGTTATTCTGGAGAAATATTTTATCTTTGCAAGAGGTAAGGGTGTCATGGGGGAAAAATATACACTCCACCAATTGCTGGCCACAGCAGTGACCTGACCCAAGCAGTAATTGGCCGAGTAGGCATAGCTTCTATGTCAGGACAAAGAATAGGAACCACGGAGAGTGGACATTGGCAACAGGTGAGTACATACTTTCCTTCCCCTGACAACATTTAAATGTAAAGTTATTTCCCTAGACTCTCTTAAATGACGGCTTTAACCAAAGTAAATGGTATTCTAAGTTACATTAGCAAGTACAGGATGGCATTGTAAACTGTAAGCTATTAAAAGTCGGGCATCAAGACCTTAGCGGCAAAGCTTATTGCCAGCAAGTATGAAAAAGCCATCTGTCCGAAGACAGCAATTAATGTTCTCAGCTACAAAAAAAGTGTACACTGGCAGAGAGAAAAGTCAGACATGAAATAGAGAAAATGCAACCAATTTCACATAAAGATTTCTACCTTGATTTAGTAAAACCTTAAACAATACAAAATAATATTTCCAGTGTCTGCTTGAGATCATTATGCCATCAAAATAACTAGTAGCATCAGGCCATTGGTGAGATTGTCAACAATAAATTATCTGTATTCACAATTTTCTTGGAGTCTCAATTCTGCTTTCATCATTTAAAGTTCACATTTGTTATCTTCTGTAAAAAACACAATAAAAACTGACACTGATAATTGTTCCTGAACATGAGATAATACATATAGTATTCGAACAAAAGTATCTATTCTTCCATCCTCTAAGGAATATAGTAACAACTTGCCACAGCTAGATACTAGCCATGGGGGCTTGGGGTTTTTCACATTTAGAGGTTGAAAAGTTTTTTGGGAAGGGGACTCTGGAGACTCATTAGATGAAGTCTTTGACTATTTGTAGGAGATTCTCCCGTCACTGTATATAAAACATAGAAATGGTACAGATTAATTCATTTAATGGGTATTTATAACATAGTAAACAGACTGTAGATCAGCAGTCTCTGTCCCGCAGATCAATGCTTTAAACAAAATAACCATATGCCTATAAAAAGGCACTTACAAACCTCTCCACACACTCCCAATATTTCCATTGCTTAAATACATAGAATCTGTGTTGCAGAAAAACTTTACAATAAAGTCGAGCAAAATGCACCAACAATTTATACTTGGTTCAGTTTTATGGCCAAAAAAATAAGATTAACCAAAGGAGCATGGTTTGAGTGTAGTGAATTTTAGACAATTACGTGACTTTTTAAAATGTTGCAAAAGTTTTTTGCAACATTTTTTCTACATTCTACAAGTACAGTTGGATATATGAAAGGTACCATATGTCTCCTTGACCTAACGGCTATCAAACAGTGTAAGCAGTTTGGAACGTATATTACAACTGACAGATTCCCTTCAAACATTGTGGTTGTTGGGGGCTTGGGTATTCACACTGCCACAGATCTCTAGATTTAGCCAGGAGAAGTACACACTTTATGGCTTACAATGGAGTCCACCACTCATCAGAACAAGCCAGGAGAAGCGTGTGGCTGAGGTCTAAACATCCAGGACTGATTGAAGCAGTTCACATATCTGTGACATATGAGAAAACATTGCTGCTATGCTCTCAAAGGTTTGAACTTTGCACCCCATTAGATGCTGTAGGATCCTTGCCATCTACTGGGATTGTTGGCCTTCCAAGGTCCATCCACCATCTACTTGACTTCTATTAAGATGCTGTTGGACCCTGTTTACATACTGTCTCTTAGCAAGTCAAAGTTTTTGTAAATGAAAGACATTTTAAAATGTGACACTGCGCCACAATGTACCAGAATTGTGTTGTAACATTTTATGAAGCCAAATTTAATGTGATGCATATGGAAATGAGGCATTTATTAGGGTAATCTGTCTTGCTGTGAAACAGCACTGATAAATTAAGGCTTTTGATTTTTTTTTTAATGTTTTTTTTTTTTTATATCTAGTTACCCATATGTATATTAGGAGTAAACCTGACAACAAATCCTATTATACATACATTTATCAATGACCATACATACAGAGACAAACACATTACCGTGTTGTTGGTGTTCAGTCTAATCTTTGTAGGTGTGTCAGCATCATCCACAGGACCTCCACTTCTCTTCTGTGAGGGGGACACCTCCAGTAAGCAGTCTTGTAGGTGGTTAGGTGGCGTACACATTATATGGTCTTCACTTTCCAATCGTTCACCATTTTCTGAGGTACATGAACCTGCTATGGAGGTCGTAGCTACAGGCGTGCGTGAAGGTGATAGAAGCTGAGTATAGGGGAAAGGATGTGAAGTCACGGTGACATCAGGTTCCTGCTCTTCTACTGCCTGACTACACTCCAGCTGTGTAGACGACATAGCTGTTGGTTGGTCAAAGGTTCTTCTTTGAGGTATTTTATCTTTCAGACGCTGCTTTAGTCGGGTCTTTCTATCACGGGCCTTATTGGTAATCGCTTTGTCAAGCTGATCTTTCCTTGCAATTATATATACACGTTGGCGACCTCTTGTTACAGCAGTGTATACATGTTTCCAGTTCTGCCTGCCGGCAGTGCCAAGGACGTATACAACAGTATCCTCCTCTGAACCCTGCATCCAAGAGCAAACAAAAATTATACTGCTCAAAAATGTATCTTTCGCAACACAAACAAAGGTGAAACACACCAGCTACTCTCTCTACTGGGGTACACCTCTGTAATACATCAGATAACTATTAATAGTTAGGGTTTGACATCTTTTTTTTCATTTTTCATTTTATACTCTATGTTCAAGTTACTCCTTCCCATTGTGTTAAGGCAGCCATAAAAATGAGAAAAAAAGGGTTGTCTGAATCTACGAATTTTGGCAGAACTGGACAACTGTCTAATGTGTATAGAGGCCTGTTTATACAGATCAGTGGTAAAAGTGATCCTATAGGCTATTACCATTAAATCACTTGTGTCTGTTATCTTTATATGGGGGCAGTTAAAAAAAATTAATGAATCGCTAGACAGAGCCAATGAGAAGAGACTAATTTTACAAAGCCTGCCTTGTACAATGAGGTAGATTGAGAACAGAGATGGGCTTCACTCCGCAGCTAATAGTGTTATTACAGTGGGAACAATTTCACCCACTAAACAGCCCAACACTGGGTGTAACAAGTAAACCCTTTCACAGTCACTTGTATAGCACGGTTAGTGTCTTGCACAGATGCCCTTACATGAAGAAGCATTACCTGAAATGTATGGATAGTTCGTGCCCAAGCATGCTGTAACCCGCTTCGAATTCGTAGTGCTTTATAGTTCAAGGTGTAGATTCTATCTTCTCCATCAGATAATGTTAATTCCCGAATTTTATCTTTTTCCACATCCTAGGACATAAATGATCTGTATATGTAACATCCGTGCCAAATGTATTGTGCTTCCTCACTAAAAAAGGAGCCTTTTGCTTTTAGAGATATTTGTCTTTGAAGTGACTGTCCACATGCAAGTTTAATTGTCATCAAACATCAGTAAAATAGCTAACTAGGATGAATCACCTATAGATACTAGGTGTAGGGAATGGAGACACCCAGTGGCCAATACTTTAGGGCTCCCCCTCTCTCACACTCACACTAAAGGTAAGGGACTAGGTAATGTAAATTTACAGATCACACAGGCTATCAGAGAAGCTGTTTGAAACAGTGGCCATTTATATCCATAAATAAAGATTTATACTGTATCTTAAAGTGATACGGTCACCCACTTGTGGGAAGAATTGTGTTACTGGTAATAAAATATGTGAAATACCTCAAAAAGGCCTCTGTGTCTTATTTACGCAAAATCTGTTGATTTATCTGCCAGGAAGAATGCAGAAAAAGGGGTCCTGGCCAGAGTACCTCTTTAACTACCATTCCATTTATTTTAAGTGGCAGGGGATTTTTTTTTTTTACCAACACACAGGAAATTGTTACAACTGTAGGAGTGGTTGTTTACACATACAGGTTTATCATTCATTGCTGATTTTTACATTTATTGTGTGTAATTTATCCACAATTACTTACATTGACTATAAAAAATATTTCTCCATTACAGAGCCTGTCACCTTCTTCTTTTTCCCTTTTAGCCTGGTCCCCTGCTTTAGATACACCATTGTCCAAAGGTAATGTAGCTTCAAGCTGAGACTGGCTGACAGTGACTACTCCATCTGAAGGCTGCCCTTCTGATTGTTTACTACCATTCCTAGAGCAAAGAACATTTATTCAATGGAACATTGATAGTAAATTCTGATATAACTGACACCATTCATAGTGGCCTGCTAATGATCAGAACAGAACTTTGCTTGTGGTAAAAACATATGAACAGCATAAAGAGCTTTTGGTTCTCTATGGACAACCTCTCTGGAAATCAGAACAGACCACACAACTAGTCAAACATCACATACTTCACCAAAGTGATCTCAAATGTATCCAAGACATATCAGATAATTTCACAAAAAGGATTCATATGAGTGCCCAAAGTTTCACCTGTCACATAAAAAGATGAACATCTTAGGCAAAGTATTCACAAAAAGATCTACTGTAATAATGGGATTATGTCAAGGTTTAAATTGATCTCTTTTGCAGAGGATTGTGGAGAACAAACCAAGACCCTCAGCAATGGCAAGAACAGATCAGTTATCTCCCAAGAGGATAGCCACTCAATCCATCCTCTATCGGACTGGCAAACAATGCCTAAGAGAGCAGTGGCCAAGGATGTGTGCTGCTGCTCCATTCACTTAGCAGACAACTCACCTCAGTTCTTGTGATCAGTGTGTGGGGGTGAGACACAGCAATCAGCTAGTTATCTCCTATCCTATGGATAGAGGATAATTTGTAATCCTAGGACAACCCCTTTTACACAAGCATATTCTGCATTCATATTACATCCATGTTTGTGGATTATTATACGGGGCTGACGTATATACTAAATTACCTGGGTCTGGAGAGAAGATCCTTGACATAAGCATTTTTGGTGCAGCAAACTTTATCACCACATCTAAAGTCATATTTCGATTTCTGATTCCTAATAAACATAAACCATGTCACTTCTTATTTGGCGGTGAGTTACATTTTACAGCATATTAGTCAAGCAGTAACAATCTTTACATCAGAATTTGACAGCTGGCAGTAAAACCTCAACATACCCATAGAAGGGGTTGTTTTTTGGGATTGCATTTTTAACAGTACCTTTTACTTTTCCCATAGTTTTGGGGTCTGATTACCATAACCTGCAGACTAGCTGTCTGAAAGAATGAAAGCTACATCTGAAAAGTGTAGATTTAAAACACAATTTTGTCAGGGAGTGTGAAAAAAGGAAAAAAAAAACACACACACACACACACACACACACAATCCCAGGTCAATAATAGAGGGAGCAATAATATAAACAGAATCTTTAAATATATGAAAGATATCCTAAAATAAACTGTGGGATAGTTAAACATGATCTAGAGGTCAGAGAAGAGATGTATACAAAGCCATAAATTATTTTTAAAAGACTGTGCAATAAAGCAAATAAGAGCATCATCCTTATTAGAGATGAGCGAAGCTTCTAGTGGCCAAAGAATTTGGATGCAGCCCTTAGGCTGCCTGGAAAGCATGGCTACAGTCATAGGCTATATCCATGTTTTCCAAGACTCCCCTAAGGCTGCATCCAACTTCTTTACCACTAGTAATCAAATGCCACACACTTGGGTTGGAATGAACCAGAGGCGAGCTTGAGGTTCGCTCATCTGTAATCCTAATCTCTAAGACTTCCAGACTATTCAGCTAAAGAAAGAGGGGTTTACACACTGCCCCTGTGTGGATCCCTAGCATAGATTTCAAAAGAATATTCTTTTCAGAAAATTTGATTTGGAAGAAGGCAATGCTAGAATACACCATGAAATGCTCCAACATAGTAAAACCATTTCTGTATGGCTTAGCGGCACAGTTACAGCATTTGAAGGGTCGGGGGGCAAAATGACTACCTAGGAATCTCAGGTAGATTGTTCGGATAAATGACAGGGCACTCCCCTCCGTTGGTGGCTGTAAGAGGTGGCCAGACGACTACCCTAACTTTTAGAACTGTTTAGGCTTGAGGGGGTTCTGCCCATGGGTACATAAATGTATTTACTTTCTGAACCAAATTTGGTAGGATGGGTCCATTAGTTCATTTAAACAGCTCTGGGAAATTCATGCACTTCTTATTAGTAATTTCTTCGAATATCTATACAGGTCCAGCATGCTCTACAAACAGAGTCAGAAACCCCCCCACTGCTAATACACTCTCATCCATTGCTCTTAGGGGAAGATGTACTGGAGAGAACTGGCAGACTTAATCAAATTGGTATGATTATTATAACACTAACCCCTAAATACCTCTTTCACCCTGCCCTTGCGTGGTGTTATGTTGTATATTTACATTGTATATTGTATGTTCATTGACTGATTGAAAATAATTTGATTTGAAAAAAGGGTATTGAGCAAGTCCGTGTTGTACACACGTGGGCACACAGAACAGGATTAAATAAGATATAATTTTGGATATTGCACCCAAGCCCTTTTTCCCCAAATGGCATTTTATTTGTTCATCCACCTACCAAAATGTAATAGAAGTAAGAGTTGCCCCATGATTAAGACTTATTTCCTAGCCACAGAATAAGGAATAGCTATGCTACATCACCACAAGGGGATACAATTACTGGGACCTCCTGCAATGCCAAGAAACCCAAGTCTTCAGTCAAATAGAGTGTCAGTCACTCTGTTCTCCCTCAGGTACTCAGAGAGAAGACTTGCGTTCCCCCTTTTGAGATCACAAGGGATGCAAGCAGTCAAACCTCCTGGGATTATACACTTTTTTTTTTTAATTGCTTCCCCTCACCCAAAAATTGAAATGCTGTCACTAAAACCAGCATCTCTTAATCCCTTCAAGACAGAGCCCTTTGATGCACAAAAGTCCAGGTCAGATTAATGCAAAGTTCCTCTTCCCCTTCTAAGAGTCACACTTTTTATCACTGTTAAACATGCAATCAATAAATTGAATGTACTGATCTATGCTATGCCATAGCATAGATCAGTGTTATCGGCGATCTATGTATAGAGCCTGCCTGAAAGCAGGATGGAGGTAAGTGACTCACCCCTGCCTGTCGGCACAAGCGGTCAGAACCCATCACTTAGTGACAGAAGATTGTTCTGTCACTGAGTAGCTTAAACCCCGCAATCGCTATAGATTGCGGCGTTTAAGGGGTTAATGAGACGCAGCTGCCTCTTTCATTAGTTCTGGCCCTGGACACACTGATGTGTGCGGGACCTCTCTCACTGCAGCGGTCCAGCACACATCAGAAGCCCCTGAAGTCAGGAACGTATATATACATGTTACTGACGGGAAGGGGTTAAGCAGTCATAAAAATAAAAAAAATAAACTTTTGACTTTTCACACTGACAAAAAATTAGATTGTTCTCCCCAACAGTGGGACCCTGATCAAAGAGAATTTCATGCAGCAGCACGCTTCACTTCCCTGCAGCAGCCTCAGATTTATCACTGCAAATCAGGTAGAGAAATGTGCTGCATTCCACATACTAACCAATGACAAGCTATGTTTTTGTAACCCTGGATGATTGCTTTATTTCACGCTCAGAGACCAAATGTCAAGGAGGTGTTGCTGAGCAGCAGCATAGACGCCTCCTGCCTCCCCCACCCCTTTTCTGCCTTGACCAATTGACATACAGGGTTCCTTGCTAAAAGATGAGCCTTGTATATCAAACATGTAAGGCAGGGAGGGGTGGAGGAGGGAGGAGGTATGCATGCTGCGGCTCAGCAGCAGCTCCTTGACACTTGAGTATGAAATAGAGCTGACAGATCCCAATTAAGCAGTTAGGACTTTCTGCAGCTACCTTGTAAAGAGTAGAAACAACACACTTACTTGATGGAATGTCCTGAGTAGTGTCTGCAGCAAAGTTCATTGATCAACAGGCAATCCTTCCTAAACAAAAAATAAAACTGTGACTTTCCACTACGGTACAAAACCTAAACTTCAAAAGATATTGGCATGTATATAACGCTGTATAAATTGCTAGTAAAGATAAACTGTCGCCAGTAACTGTGGTAACTAAATATATATATATATATATATATATATATATATATATATATATATATATATATATATATATAAAAAAAAAAAAAAAAAAAAAAAAAATTTGTAGCCTTGGGTGTTCTGAGTACAACACTGTTTTACTACGTTGCTACTTCTAATTCATAAGGTATAGTATATTACTATGTAGATTTTCTGCACTTTTTTTCTGAATAATAGGTGGGCATGAACTTTATTTTAAAAAGGGGTGTGAGTGCTGGGTCCAAGAGGAGGTGTGAGCCTGAATTACACAGTGTTAAAAAGGAGAAGTCCGGCAAAAATTTTTATTTAATATATTGCCGCCCAAAAGTTATACAAATCCCCAATATACACTTGTTAGGAGAAATGCTCATAAAGTGCTTTTTTCCCTGCACTTACTACTGAATCAAGGCTTCACTTCCTGGATAAAATGGTGATGTCACGACCCGACTCCCAGAGCTGTGCGGGCTGTGGCTGCTGGAGAGGATGATGGCAGGGGGATGCTCAGTGTCCCTCCAGTGCCCTGTGTCCCTCTGCCATCATCCTCTCCAGCAGCCACAGCCCCAACAGCTCTGGGAGTAGGGTCGTGACATCACCATTTTATCCAGGAAGTGAAGCCTTGATGTAGTAGTAAGTGCAGGGTATATTAGTGTATTGTATAACTTTTTGGGGGGCAATACAATACTTAAATAAAAATTTTCGCCAGACTTCTGTAATTTCATATTTACACCCCACAAGTCATGCCCCCCCCCATCCCAGCACTGCAAATGATTTAACAAGCAACATATTTTCATACCATTATGATTACATCTGCCATGATAATCACATAATTGAAGATCGCCCCTTCATTGCTGGCCCACTTGTGTTGTCCTGATATAATCTCCTTAAATGACATGGCACACCTGGAGGTACACATGGTCATACAATGTCACTCTGTGCCCTGCACTGCGCTGATTGCTAGCACAATGTGTTCCTATGAAGTAGGCAGAGATTGTATGGTTGTAAGTCACATAGCTCTTCACAAATGTTGTGTCATGGACGGGATCGCATGAGTATGGCACGGATAGGCCAGTGATGAAAGCAGTGGATCATTAGTAATGTAATCGAGGCAGATGTAATGGTATGGTGGCAATATGTCGTCCTGTATATTTACAACATTTCTTCTAGAATTCATACCCTAAGGGCCATATTATATGGCCCAAAAATCTTGTGGTGCAATGTCCGTGTAGTTCTAGCTTTGTTTTAGTATGTGGAAAAATAATAAGCATGTATGCCTACCTCTCCACACTTCCCCCAGTGTCCTCCTGCCGTGTCTCATCCCTACAGTGACAGCCCACTCAGTGATTGGATGAGTGGGCTGTAATTGCAGAGACGGGTTAAGAAGTGTTTGCAGGAGCCGCGGCCAGCAGAGTGCGCAGACACAGCAGGACGACACCAGAACGGGAACGTGAAGAGGTGAGCATAGCTTCTTTCTTATTTTCTATATATTGAATCAGCCATGTTTAAAGACAATGATCAGCCAACAAAGAAAGGGTTTGCTACCTACTTGGCTGATCTTAGTTTTATTACACAGGGCGTTATCTTGTCAATTCGGCAGATAATAGCCCTCTGCAATGGGACTTTAACAGGTAAACAAGGTTTAGATGCCAGTAAGAATAGATAAATTCCCCATTACAGTTTACAGAGAGTTGTTCCCAAACAAAAAAATTACCAGTGAGAGCCCTTACTTTAGTGATAAACAGTGTGTTACTAAAGCAAATCAGAAGGAATACTCTAGATTAAACTGGCAAGTAGATGATAACGTTACATAGTAACAAACTGTCTTTCACAACTTTCTTTCCCTTGAAGGGGTTGGGGACAACCATTTCTTTCCCACTTTATATACAAAATGTTGATTGGTTACAGGAGGAGGCCACACTTGTATCCACCGCTAGCAGCTAAGAACAAAAAATAGAGGCTACAGTGGGTACAGACTATTTACAATTGGACAAAGGAGGAGAGGGGAAGAAAAAAAAAAAAATCTGCCCAGACAAATCTCCATTTCTGCTGCAATGTGTCAATGTCAGGGTCAGCATTAAAGGGAACCAATCACACTAAAATTGGGCATAAAGGTAAGGAAACGTGCTGGTACATCAGCCAGCACGCTTCCTAACCATCCTCCTGTGCCCCCCCCCCCGCTGTCCCATGAAAATTCAGCCCGCAAAGTTAGTTTAATAGTGTCCCGCGCTCTATGCAAATTACCATACAAGTAGTCACGGTGGGCGGGGCGGCTATTCGAGTAGTCACGGTTGGCGGGGTCTTCGTCAAGTAGTCACTGGGTCCTGGGCCGGCGCCTGCGCTGTAATCACGCCCCTCCGGGCGTGTTGTAAAGCGGCGCCTGGTGACGTCACTCGGGGGGGGGGGGGGGGGGGGGGTGGGGGGGGGGGGGGGGGGGGTGGCGGTATTGCACGTCGGCGACGTGCAATATGTCGACGTCTTTACTAAGCTGCGCAGTACAGTAAGTGAAGCCGCTGCTGTACTACGCCACGCAAGCGCAGTACAGCAGCGTCTTCTCAGGCTGCACTGCGCATGCGCAGCTTAGTGCAATGCCGCCCCCCGAGTGACATCTATAGGCGCCGCTTTACAACACGCCCGGAGAGGCGTGATTACAGCGCAGGAGCCGGCCTAGGACCCAGTGACTACTTGACGAAGACGCCGCCCACCGTGACTACTCGTATGGTAATTTGTATAGAGCGCGGGACACGATTAAACTAACTTTGCGGGCTGAATGTTCATGGGACGGGGGGACAGGGGGATGGTTAGGAAGCGTGCTGGCTGATGTACCAGCACGTTTCCTTACCTTTATGCACAATTTTAGTGTGATTGGTTCCCTTTAAGCACTGGTCACATCTTTCATGTGATGTCACATTTGTGGAAGCAGCTAGGAGACGAGCGGTAGTTCATTGCTTCTGCACACTCACTGATATATTTGGGATGTAGGAGAATGAGACACAACAGGAGAGCACAGCAGAAACATCTGTGCTCTGTTAGCATGGACCAGAAGGCTTACAAAGGCTTTCCACACTGAATCCACACCATTATTTTTCAGAACAAGTAATCAATATATGTCACATATGAAATTATATTAGGCCTCATGATACCTCCTAAATGCAATAAACTGGGAATGTTTATCATCATCTAATCCTGGTCCATTCTTCAGTAACGCAGATATAGCAGTGCTGAGATCTGTACGGGAACAACAAAGGAGAACAGGATTTAGACATTGACAAGGCAGCCAGTAAACTATCCAGCTAAAATTAGACGCTTGTCCACAATCAAGTTTCAATTGTAGGCAAAAAGCTCAGGGAGGGGCACCAGCATCACACAGAAGCCCAGCACTGGCTACTGTAACATATAGGGCTTGATTTTGGAGTGTGCAATGTACTTAAACCTTACCTATTGAGGTTGGCACCAATTTTATTCAAGAT
This sequence comes from Dendropsophus ebraccatus, assembly GCF_027789765.1. NCBI lineage: Eukaryota > Metazoa > Chordata > Amphibia > Anura > Hylidae > Dendropsophus > Dendropsophus ebraccatus. The sequence goes on along the minus strand of NC_091454.1, from coordinate 88,874,308 downwards.
TAAAATGGTTGTCTGACCTAAGCAACTAATGTCTGCTGCTGCCGAAGCTGCAGGGGGCATAGCAGTGCCATTTGATCTCTGACACTAGTGCTCAATTTAGACAAAATATGAAGAGGCTCCAATTATGTAAACAAAGAAACGCTACTAAACTGATAATGTGTGAACACAGCCTAAGAGGACACAAAGGGTATCTTACCATCATCATCTGCCAGGTGAACCAGAATGAATTTATTGTTCACATTAGGCATTTCAGAGCTTGACTTCCCATCAATGTGCACACAAGCATCAAAGTCCACACACAGCTGATGAGAGATTCTTAAAAAAAGAGAAAATTGATAAAAAATAAAATAAATATATAAATGCTACAAAAATAAAATTGTACAGTAAAAGTGACGACCAAATAAAAACAAAATCTTGTATCTCTTACCTTGTGGCATTGTCTACAATGAGCTGTGACTCTGCCCTGTGATTGGTCTTAAGCTCAATCGCCCAATTCAATCTACTCAGAGCAGTAAACACATCCGCCAGCATATTTCCTGGCTCTATACTAGGTAACTGGCGGACATCCCCTGGAGGAAAAAAAAAACAAGTTTTTCAGACACCTTTGCTAAATTCTTTTCTCAACTTACATTAACTTGCTTGAAAGAGAAGAAAAAAAACAACTCCCCAAATATATCCCCAGGTAAGAAAGTGTAATAAGAATTCTGAGTGTGTGTGTGTGTATATATGTATATATGTATATATATATATATATATATATATATATATATATATATATATATATATATATATATATATATATATATATATATATACACACACACACACATTATATATATATATATATATATATATATATATATATATATATATATATATATATATATATATATATATATATATATATATATATTATATATATATATATAATATAATATATAACATTTTCACATGCTGACTGCTTATACACTTTATGCCACAGTCGACATCTCTCCAATCCAGGCCATCCGATCAGGGTGACCACTGTAGAAAGAGGAGTGTACCCCAAAATGGCACCAATAAAAGTCAACATATCCCATAAAAAAAGCCATCAAACAGTTCTGTTGACAGAAAAAATAACATGTCTAGATAGCCGAAATAGGCTATGTCCTTAAAGTGAACTTGTCAGAGTAAGGGGACTATAAGGGGGTTTTCCATTTTTTTATTTTAAATATATATACATATTTGATCAGTGTACCTGTCATCCCGCTAATAGGCTGTTCAGACCTGCAGCATCCATGTATACAGTAAGAAATGACTGAAATAAATTGCTCTACATGTTGTGAAGTGGTCGTGCGGGGTTACTGCAGCTCTGCATCCATTCATTTCAATAAGAGCTGGACTGCAGTAAGCCCACACAGCAACTACAAAATGTACTGTCTGCTTCTGACTCTTCACTGTATACACAGATGCTGTGGGTCTGGAAAACTGACTGGTGGGAGTGCTAGGCGTCAGACCCCCATAGTACGGAATTTACACAGAATTTTATGTGGAGTTCATGTCAAATCTTTGGGCGGATGGAGGAGTGCGGGTGAGACATCCTATTCAATAGGACAGGCGGAACTTGAAATTCTGTAGTGTGAACGGCCTCTAACAATCAAATATTCATAACCTATCAATAAAGTTTTTTGTTAAACATATTTTAGACTTTTTGGTAATATTTTTTTCTAATGCACACAGTTTTGCTATCTACATTATAGAACAATCCTGAAATCTGGCGGCATTCATCCTGGCCCTTGGCTAGCAATACACTGACACACCCTGTTCTCTAGAGAAAACATTTCTGCAGCAGTCTCCATCACAGACAGGAGTACAATGAAAGAAACTGTATAGATAATAGGGAATCAATAAGGGATGGTCAGGGCTCACCAGCTACCTCGGAATAGTCAAATGCCTGAAAAACTTTCCAAAAGGAGCCAATGAGTCAGCTGTTCCCTACGGCCATGTTGCTGCTGTAAAGCACATGTCTAAATGCTGTTCACAGAGCAAAGCAGAAGCTCAGGCAGGATGGTCGCCCCATAGTAGTGTACAAAAAGCAAAATGAAAACAAATTACAATGAGAAAACAAACAGATTACACATAAAAAAAAACATGTCATAACTAACCCATTAAAAAATATAACAACTAAACATCTTCCCTTAAAAAAATTCTGTGTATTTCTCCAATTCATTAAAAACAATGGGGGGAAAAAAACTTAGTTGACATTTCCAAGTTAACACACGCTTAAATGATCTGTCTTCTAGTAGTTGTACTGAAAGCATCTCACACTTACCCAGAATGACAAGTTTCGCCAGCTTTCCATGACAATATAACAGTTTCAGCACAGCGCTAAACATACGAACTGAAACCAAACTGGCTTCATCCACCACCAAGGCCTCCACTTTGGAAAACTTCCATGGTGTCTTCTTATCCTCTAGCTTCTGCCATGCAGAATAGCTGCATGTCACCTGAAAACAGAGAAGATTTATCTTTTTAACAGTTCACACAGAGCAAAACTGGCAGAATCCCACCAGCCTCTGTGTCATACTGGCCGTCTAGGGGAGGCTCGCGCACCTCCTCTCCCCACGCAGAAGAATGGACATTCTTCCGCGTGGAGAGGCATGGAGAGGAGGCGCGAGAGCCTCCCCTAGAAGGCCAGTGCGATATGGAGGTTGGAGGGATTCCAACAGTTTTGCTCCGTGTGATCTGGCCCTTAAAGGGTCAAATACAATGCACTCTTCCAAGCAGAGTCAGTGGCAGGGTTTCCGCTCAGAATTTGTCTGTTTTACTCCCGAGTGAACGGGCCCAAAGAGCAATAAAGAGTATACAGCTACCATATACTACTTTTTCCTATTATGCACAGTGATTTTTCTTTCTTTGTATTGTACCTTTTGCTGAGTTGCATATACATTTTATTATTGTCACAACTTTTTAGTTATGTTTGCGGGCCATTTTTGGCGGCTTGCCCCTACATTTAAATGTGACACTGGTATACAATGTAATCAATACATCTTCCTGACTTGACAAACAGATCTGGTTGATCTCAAAACACCTTGTCCTCAAGATTAAATAAGTTGTGCTAACTTGGATTCGACCATCCTCATCCATTTTTTTCTTCTTCTTGAGTTCAACCCCTTAAGGACACAGTCAATTTTCTTTTTTGTGCTTTGTTTTTTTCCTACTCATATCTAGAAGGCCATTGCATATGACACAGTTCAATTTTCCATAAAATATGCAGACACCCAAACAAAAATTGTGCAATCAAAAAAAAAAAGCTTTATACCAATTGCGCTGTGGTTAAACTGATGTGTTATCTATGTTCCTCAAGTCAGTACAATAACAATAATAGTCAACTTGTATAACTTTTATCTTCTTGCTTTTAAAAAAATTAAAACCTGAAAACTGAATGTTAAAAAGTGGTCTATTCTGATCCCTATAACACTTATTTTGTGGTCTATGGTCCTATTTGAGACGTCATTTTTTGTGCCATGATCTGTACTTTTGTATCTTGCTTGCGTATATGTATATTAGAGCCAGTGATGAGCCGAAACATTGGCTTTAAGTATATCAAAAAAATAATCTGTCATCAGTTGTACATTGTATGATAAGAAATGTGCACCCAATGGACGATTACAGCAGAGGACTGCATGAACATCGCTAGCAATGTTTGTACAACAATGGCCACGTGATTATCAAGCCGTGTAATAGGCTCTGTATGCAAGCGTCAATCTAAAAGATCTATGCTCGCTTACAGCGCAGGTCGGGAGGTCTAATATGGTCTTTAATCTATAGACACTCATACAGTATGAAAACAATAAGGCTTTTTCAGTGATAAAAGACCAATGAGCGCAGCATGGTACTGTAGACCAGGGGTGTCAAACACGCGGCCCTCCATCCGTTGAAAATATACTGTCATTTCCATTTAGACCTGGGCGGCCAAAGTGTTAGAAGTCCTGGGAATTGCAGTTTTCTAACAGTTGGAGGTTCACAATTTAAAGCCCATTTGTAGACTAATAGCCGAGCTACTTACATGCTGAAGAATGGTAATTTTTTTATCCAAAGGATTATCTATGAACGATGAGATGATACATAGTAAAACCTTACCTGATGCAAGGTGGCTGCAGGAAGGCTAGTTTTTTTCTTCAGTAGAGAAGCAGCTTTTCCTGTGGGTGCAGTAAGCAAAAACCGTATAGTGTCATTCTGGTTAGTGCTGGAGGTTACTGCGTCACAATACCATTCATCTGAAGCATCAATGTCATCTTCAAGGGCTTTACAGGCCTGTTCAACTTCGTCATTCTCCTTCTTCATCATGGATTTGAATACTAGGCTTACTACTGTGGTCTTCCCACACCCACCCTTGCCACTTATAACCGTCACTGGGTTCGCCAGGATCATTTTCACTGCCTTCCTTTGGTCCGCATCCAGTTTTGGCAAACAGTCTGGCTCCACTGTAGGGGCACTTTCAGGCAGCTGCAGCATTTTGATCTCTGATTCTAAAGAAGCGTCAGGGCAATTTTCATCGCTCTGGCTATGTATAACATTCTGGTCATCCGTGCTTTTTTGCTGTCTTTGTGGAGACGTTCTATTTCCAAAAACATCATTTTCATCAATGTCAAGATTCCAGGGTGTTCTTGATGCAATCTTCTGGATATATTCTGCAATGTTTACTTCATACCAGTACCATCTATACAAGAAGATCCTTTGCTGTTCCTTTACCACAATTTCATTCTCCTTCAGAAAATGTAAGGCTTCCCATGCCGCTTCGGCCGACATGTCCCTAGTAACTGATTCAGTGAGTTCAGGGATGTCTACATATGTATCTCCTAGCTCCATGCATTTCCTCTTTAATTCATTGTAGATAATCAGTGCATTGATATGCAAGGCTGGCATACTTTCCAGAAGATCTTCACATTGGAGAAAGCTTTCCCATGTCGCCTCACAGCCACAAAGGTGCAACTCTCTGTAAATTATCTGTGAGGAGGTGAAAAAAAGACAATCCAGAGTGGAGTTTCTTATACCACATATATAATATGTACCATCACTCATCTCACAAAAAAAAAAAAAAAAAAGAGCCCAAAATGGTGGCATTAAAAGATACAATACTAGCACAGAAATGCTTTTTTTAGCAAAAAAAAAAACAAAAAACAGCAAAACAGGCCCTTGTATGACTACATTAATAACGGAAAAAAAATACAAATAATGATGGGTCTCTGATCCAAAATCAGCTATATTGTTTGTGTGTTCAATAATTATTTTACTCCAAATACCACTACCAACCCACAGTGGATTTTCATTGCAAATTGTGAGATCTAGGGTGAACAACAGCATCACATTGGTTAACATTCCCCACTGTAATACTCCTAGTACCAATTGTCTACGAACCTTCTCTTAAAAATTGTATAAAAAGCCAAAAATGAGAGCAAAGTGTGCCATTGGCAACAATCCTAAATGCTGTTTACTTTGGATCAGCTAGACTGCCAGCAACCACTGTATGTTACATGAAGAAATCAGCATTCGATTGATGTCAAAAAGGCTAATTGAGGGCATAAGATAGATAGAATTTCCGATGGGCTGTACAGGATGCCACTCACCGGCTTCTTGCCCCGCAGGTCATCATACTCCCCTTCAGCCACTTGCCATTGGAACCACACACAAGTTCACAGCCCAAACTCAGCAAAGTGACATAAATAACATATCATTCAAGATACAGTTGTACTTACCAAGCCAAACCCAAGTTTCCATGGACTGTCTGCCAATATTGCTTCAATGTTACACAAGATGTCAGGTGGAGGTCTTTCAATTGCCTTTTGGTCATGAATATCCAACATGAACAAACTTCTTATCTTGGAAGGTAAAAGTTTTGGTAAATATTTCATCACAAGAGGAATGCTGAATGATAGAAATGCAATTGCTCCAGAACCTGCAAAAAAGATTTATATTCCGAAACATTGTATTAGAAACCTTTTCATTTGGAAATGATGTCGTGATTTATGTTCTAAATACCAGAAATCCAGGAAAAACTGCTGTTTAGTCAGGGCAGGTATAGGCATTTATACATCATTACCCACACCTGGGGTCACACTGCGTTTTTGCAAACCATTTTGTGCATCCATTTTGAGCAGTTTTTCTTGCGTAAAAAAAAAAAAATAATAATAAATTGATCAAATCATTTTTTAGTGTACACAAAAACGCAGTCGATCATGGCTGTGTCTACTAAAAAACCGATGCGGTTTTTCATCTTTTTTTTTTTGCATAAAACGGATTTTTAAAAAACGCATGTTAGGGCGCCCGGTCGGCCGGATTCACTAAGAGGCGTGCGCCTCTTAGTGTATTTTGCCGGGGGAAGGGGGTGGGGCCTAATATAAGACTGGCGTACTTGTACGACGGTCTTCAGAAATCCCTCCCTAATGTTTATTAAAAAAAAAAAAAAAAAAAAATCATAGTTTGTTGTTCACTAAACAAGCTTTTAAGCAATTTATCTGTAAAAGGACCCTAACTAAGCCTCTGTGGGGTAAAACAAGTGCCTGCTGTGTCTGATGTCTGAACAATCACTGAGGATCTGAAGTGCAATACACCTAGGAAAAAAGACAAAATAAAACCTTTTGGAAGTCTACACCTTCAGGATCTACACAATAGTAAAAAGTTTCAGGGGTAATCCCCTTCATCTGATCAAGAGGCAATATAAACAGAATTGACACCACTGACAAAAAGACATCCAAAAGGTTCTGATTCAGAGTTCATTCTGGGTTAATAGTGGTAGCACTTGATATGAAGGGGGGGGGGGAAAAAAAAAAAAAAAAAAAAAGCAACAAACTGTTACTTAATGATTTATACTGCACATAGCGGTGACAGTTACACATACTTGAGTTTTCCAGGTACGGCAGGAGATCTTTGCCTTCGTCCTCCTCCTTAAAGTCATTCGCCAGCTCTTTCAATGTGGTGAAGGAGACAGGAGGGTACTGCGGTAGCCAGTCTGTAAAATCTTGTCTGAACTGCTCCGGTACCCCGCATTCCTTAAGAAACAGTGGAAGGATGGAGGTTTCTCCGAGGCTATCATTGTCCAGTTCATAGGATGGGGGTTCTTTGGCATAGCTCATTGACTGATGTGGTTTCACTTTTACACTGACAGTCCACCAAGGATCATCCAGTGGAAAAGATCCGTTTACTAAGTACTCATGGGAATCTTTGGTTTTAATTTTTACTACAATAAAATATACAAGAACAAACATTACATTAATAACACAGTATTTCTCTTTTACATATTTTGCTTGTTTTTCCATTCTTCATGTCACTCTTGTTGTGGTAATAATTTTAATGATCCCACAACCCCGGGATTTCACCATATTGTCTGTATGCTTTCTCATTCTCCAACCGCACTTTTAGTGTCTCCCACTCCCACACCATCTCCTCTCCTCGTCCCCTTACTGTTGGTGTTCCCCAAGGCTCTGTACTCGGGCCTCTTCTCTTCTCCATCTACACCTCTGGCCTGGGACATATCATAGAATCCCATGGCTTCAGGTACCATCTTTATGCCGATGACACTCAGATCTACCTCTCTGGTCCGGATGCCACCTCTTTGCTATCCAGGATTCCAGAGTGTCTATCGGCCATATCCTCCTTCTTCTCCTCCCGCTTTCTAAAACTCAACATGGACAAAACAGAACTTATCATCTTTCCCCCATCTCGCTCCACCCCGCCTTCTAATCTGTCAATCACTATCAATGGCTGTACTCTGTCCCCTGTCCGTTGCCTTGGCGTCACCTTTGACTCTGCCCTGTCCTTTAAACGACATATTCAGGCCCTGACCACCTCCTGCCGCCTTCACCTCAAAAACATTTCCAGAATCCGCTCTTTCCTCACCCCTGACTCCACCAAACTGCTGGTCCATGCTCTCATTATCTCCCGCTTGGACTACTGTAACATCCTCCTCTCTGGCCTTCCAGCTAACTCCCTTGATCCCCTCCAGTCTATCCTTAACTCTGCTGCCCGACTAATCCACCTTTCCCCTCGCTTTGCCTCAGCCTCTCCCCTCTGCCAATCCCTTCACTGGCTCCCCATTGCCCAACGTATTGACTTTAAATTGTTGACCATGACATACAAGGCAATCCACAACCTGTCCCCTCCGTACATCTCTGACCTGATATCCCGCTACCGTCCCTCACGCAACCTTCGATCCTCCAGTGACCTCCGTCTCCGCTCCGCCCTTGTTCGTACCTCGCACAACCGCCTCCAAGACTTTGCCCGAGCCTCCCCCATACTCTGGAACTCGCTACCCCGACACATCCGTCTCTCATCCACCATCAAGTCCTTCAAAAGTAACCTGAAAACCCATCTCTTTAAACAAGGCTACAACCTACAATAACTCTGCATCACACTTGAATGGCTGCACTTTTCCTTCTGTTTCTCTCCCTATACCCCATAGATTGTAAGCCCTCGCGGGCAGGGTCCTCTTCCCCCATGTACCAGTCTGTCATTTGCCTTCATGTAATGTTTTCTGATCTTGTATTGTTCCTGCCTGTTGCCTATCTATTGTATAGCGCTCTGGAACTAAGGGCGCTTTATAAATAAATAATAATAATAAATAATTCTTGTATACCCTTCTGGAGGGTAAGGGTTAATCTGGCCAGAAAGACAGATACATGACTCCTTTCAGCATGTGAAGGTCCTCTCTCTCTGTGACCTCCCAAATTAGCTTTATTTATAGGCTGGAGCTCTGGAATGTGTCTTTACATTCAAAGTAACAAATCATCCAATAGGGTTCAGTCTGTAGGATATTGCTTCCAATTAAGATAGGCAATATGAGGACACAAAGAAAGTATAAGGAATATGGAAACAAAGAAGCTTCAAAATATGAGGGAAAACACAGATAGGGTTGTGTGCAAAGATATGCAACCCCTCCATACAGGATGGGACCATCTGACACCCATTAGCTGCTGGACAAAGAGAGACTATGCTTAACCATATTATATATATCTCCACATACATATGTATACACATGCACATAATTTTAAAAATACCACATCACTGTCTAAATTCTTAAAGGATTTATGCAGTTAGGTAAAATAGATGTGGAATCATCTCTCCTGTTGGAGACTAACATACTTGTCTCCTCCCAGTTCTGAGCCTGCTGCTCTTGCTAAAGACACAGAAAACTGTGTGTGAGTTGTTCTCTCCATCTCCCCCTCCCTTCTGAGACATTGTCCCTGGCCAGCCGATTCTGCTCTCTGTAATACCTGGAGCAAGGTGATCAGCAATTTCTTCACCTCAGATTAATCCTCCAGTCATTTCAGATAGCAGAGACAGACAGCCAGGGACAGTTGGGGAGGGGTACAAGAAGGAGGAAGCAAGGATGAGAAGTTGCAGGGGATTTACCGAGGCAAGTGTGCATTTTTACTGTCAGAATTGCACAATATATAGTTGCAAAATATTAGAAATGCAGAAATGTTATATACTCAAACAAGCTTTTCAAAACAGACGTCGGCCATGTATTCCTCAAAGGCAAGACTAAATGGCGACATCACTTATGCAACAGCAAACTGCATCTAAGGGCCTTTTAGGAGGGCCAGCAATGAGCCGATAAGTGGGAGAATGGCCATTCCTTAGTAAAATCAATTGGTGGCACATGTCTCTGTGTACGCACGAGACCTGCAGCTCGTAACCATGAATGTTAGTGGCCACATGAACAATACAGTGACTGGCTGTGACACCCAGACATGCGATGATTGTAAAAACACTGCAAACAAGTTAAAGTGACACTGTCACCCCCTTTGTGCATTCTGACATCTCTACACAGGTGTAAAGGGTAAATTTAGCGTTTTTTATACCTTATTTCATATCATAGGTCATGGTGCTTGTTCAAGTAAAAAGTGACCTTTTATCAACTGCAGATTGTATTACGTGGGCGTGGCCTCGTGGCACTAGCACCACTTAACCCCACCCAGAACGGCACCGTTGGCCCCGCCCCCTTGACGCCCATTGGATGGCCGTAAAGGGGTGGGTTCTAGACCTTTCGGCCAGCCTGTTCCAATGGCAGGCGAGGGGGGCGGGGCCAACTGTTGCGTTTTGGGTGGGGCTTAATGGCACTAATGCCACTTAACTCAATCTGCAGTTGATAAAAAATTACTTTTTACTTGAACAAGCACCATGATATAAAATAAGGTATGAAAAACGCAAAATTTACCCTTTACACCTGTGTAGAGTTGTCAGAATGCACAAAGGAGGTGACAGTGTCACTTTTAAGATCTCATTGATCAGCTAAGCTTTTTTTTTTTAGATGGACAGATCCATGGCCATTACTAGTGCAGATCTAGCTGAGCGGTGCTTCTTTCGTGTGTCTGTTACACTGCACGATGATTATGTGGTTGGGCCACAAGAAGGGTCACGTTACAGAAGAACGAGCAATTACTGATTACTATTACTGCTCTATGAAACAGGCGCTTTAGTTACCCAAACCAAACACCTGTGTGATCTGCCGGCCACTGTCACTATACTTCCTAAGGGTACAAAACACACACACTGTGTACGCAGCAACTACGCAGCAGATCTGCAGCAGATTTGATGCCGATGTTCAGTTTTTTAGATCTAATCTGCTGCGTATTTGTTGCATATTTGCTGCGCATCGCAGCAGTAAATACACTGCGTTTACGGTGCGTGTGTTTATACTCTAAGAGACGCAAATCCAAACAGCCAAGTCATAAGAGCGATCAATGTCATATGTGATACAACTGGTTGCAGTGGGGCCATAATGACCATTAGAATAGTGATGCACTATGAAATATCAGTACTACTATCAACCTGATACCAGGATTCCCCCATTTTCAATATTGCAGGTTAAGCAGTTTTATAGTGCGGCTTAACATACAGTATACTGCAGAAAGCATGGCGGTAGCAAGATGAGAGCAATCATTTGTGACAGATATTTAACTGTGTAGATGCCACTGGCAGATGATGGCATTTTACCCCTCCAAAGTGTGCTCCATACAGTGGGGAAGGGGGGGGGGCAGCTTGGCAACTATATGTACCTGCCAAAGGTACCTACCAAATGTACCTGCCAAAGGTGAGCCCTGCTGTTACTGACTGACACCAGCATTTAACCCTTTCAATGCTGATGTAAAGGGACTGCAGCATTGAAATGGATGATTGACAGGTGCCGCAGGGGTTTATTTTTTTTTTATACTTTATTGGGTATCAAATTGATATTGAGTATCACATTACAAAAGTTGGTAGCAGTATCAAACTCTAAACTCTGGCATGGTCACATGACTAGGTTAGAAGCAATGTCACTATGTAACAGTCTGTGGGACCTGCGGCTGATCCTACCGTGCAGGGCCAGGGAGACATCCCTATTCCCTATACACACCGGCTGCGGACGTCTATAGGATTAGGAACACACAGGAAAATGAGTCTCCTCCGCCCTGTGCCTCACCCAGCTGCAGGACAAGGTAACTGATGGCCACATACCGCAGCATTCCGGGCAGAGCTCCCCAGCATGGGGCTAGGGCTGTGGCTGGCACACTGACAGCAGTGAGGTCAGTGCTGGTGCTATGTGCAGCGCCCCCACCAGCAGAGGTGACAGCCGGGACATGTCAGCTGACTACCTGTAGTGCTCGGCACCTTCCAGGACCTGACTTGTATGGCTCCTCCTTCTATCTCGTCCGCATCCAAAAACTCATGATCCGAGTCGTCAGGGCCATCGCTGTCCCCGTCACTGCCCGCGGTGTCTGGCGCTTCTTCCTTCACTGGCAGGAGGCGACCACGGAGCTCTATCACACCTGCAGCCCTCCTCCCGCCTCTCCAGCGGCGGCTGCCTGACATCCCCGAGCTCCCTGTAGTTCCAAATAGCCGCCCTCTCCAGCGGAAGTGACGCGCCGGCCACTCCCCCCTCCTCCCTGACCACAGAGCCGGCTACGGAACTTGCTGAGGAATATGTCGCGCTACAATAGTGGCGGACATTTTATTGGTTGGTTAAAACCATTTTCATTTTTCTGTTTAGGACCCCATATGGTTATTGTGTATATAACATGAACGAGACGTGAGAGCCTTACTGTATTTCCTATGTACATATAAATACAGCTGTGCAACAGAAGCCCTGTAGAAGCCTCTATATCTCATGACTATGAGTATTTGATACACTGCAGATTTTGCAAGTGTTCCCACTTAGGCCCTGTTCACTTTGAGCAAAAATAATGTCATTCCGCAGCAGAGAATCCCGCTGTACTCAGTGACCTGCAGTATCTGAATGGGAGGGCGCGCACGCGCCTACGCTTCCTCCCCTCTCTGCTTAAAGAATTGACATGTCAATTCTTTGAGCAGAAAGCAACGGGAGCAGAGGTGCATACACCCTTCCGTTCAGATACTGCAGGACACTGAGCGCGGCGGGATTCTCTGCTGCGGAATGACATTATTTTTGCTCAAAGTGAACTGGGCCTTAGGGTATGTACACACTAAGGAATCCAGGCGGATCACCCACCACAGATTCCGCACGGGGGTGATCTGCAGTAATCCACCCAGATTCCTTAGTGTGCACATACCCTTAACGATAATGGAGAGATCTGTAATTCTTATGGTGGGTACACTAAAACTGTGAGAGACAGTGTTTGCTATTACAGAGGTCAGACATTTCCTGTAGTTCTTAACTAGAGATGAGCAAACCTGGAGCATGCTCGAGTCGATCCGAACTTTTGGCATTTGATTAGCGGGGGCTGCTCAACTTGGATAAAGCCCTAAGGCTATGTGGAAATCATGGTTATAGTCATTGGCTGTATCTATGTTTTCCAGACAACCTTAGAGCTTTATCCAAGTTCAGGAGCCCCAGCTAATCAAATACCAAACCCGGTTCGCTCATCTTTATTCTTAACCAGTTTTGCAAACACTGAATCAGGAATCTAACCTGCTGATAGCCCCCTATAGCGCTGGGGACGCTGAGGAGGAAGGTATGTGTCATAGTAATGATATTTATACTGCATTGACTTGTATATGTCTTGTGTGTTTAATTTGTCATTGCCCTAATTGTTGCTAAAACTGTTAAAGAGCTGCACACAATCTTCCCCCTCCCAGTCAGTTTGTCTTTATTTTGGGAAAGAGACAACTGCAGAGATGTAAAGTTAGTTTCAGAGGAATGTTGTACCTCTAACAAAAGGACACATTGGACAGACCTTCCCCAAACATATGGCCATGCCTGCTATAATGGTGTAATTAGGGAACTTCAGCACAGAATAATAGCTAAAATTGTACTGTAACCATATGTGGAAAACTGTTCCTCTAACTTTGTGTATATATCTGTGTAACCTTATATGTATTTGTAACTTGTCTGTGGATCCTGATTGGATGAGGATTGTTCTCCCACTTGTTCGCTATTTCACATAAATAAATAAGGCCACCAACCATTTGGTAGGTTGGGCCATTTGTTCCACTGACCATTGCGTCTGTGTACTTCCCACCTCCTTCAGCTGAAGCTTCTTTAATCAGAAACTTCTAGAGTGAACTCTGCACATAACTTTTTTTTGCGCAAACCAAACTATTACTCTAACAGTATGTGTGTTATCTTCTCGGCAGCAGTCCCGCACTGTTAGGGTAAAGTCTGCTCCGGAGTACAGTTAAGAGCACTGCTGCATTATGCAGCCCGCCCCTTCTAATAATAATCAATGGAGGAAGCAGGCTGGATGACGTGGCAGTCCACCTAAGGGTGCTCCGGAGTGGACTTTACCCCAACTAACAGTGTGGGACTGGCGCTGAGAAGGAAGGTAAGACACACACCTTCCTCTTCAACGTCCCGGCATTATGGGGGGCTATTAGCAGGTTAGATTCGTCTAACCTGCTGATAGTTCCCCTTTAAGTCTTCATTTTGGACTGGAGGTACAGAGTAATACTTGCATTATCCTGGATATGCAAAGAAACAAATAGAAGCCAAATAAAGTCCAGTGACAGTGGCATGGAAGTTATATCCTGTCTTTTTCAGAACAGCTCCATGTTGACTTTTCATGAATAAAAATATTTACTACCATAATAAACCATAGGGTATAATTCCTTGGTTTAGGCTATGTTTCCATAAAAAAATGTCCATCTATTGGTAATCACAGCTGCAAATAATGATCATTAATGGCCATCTTTTTCTCGGCCGTCTAGAAAGACTGTGGCACATTCCTGTTGTGGTAGGGTATCATACATTGTTCCTTTAGGTTCAATATCTTAGCTATTTCTTTAAGGATATGCTCACATTACGTGAACACCCGGCTGTTCCGTAACCCGGGTGATCTTTCCAGCCGCGGAGCTCTGATTCGGGCACATCAGAGCTTCCCATAGCGCACAGTGAAGCGAGCGGTCGGAGCCGCTCGCTTCACTGTGTGAACTGACAGGTCTTTCTGTGGCCGAAATTCACTGAATTATGGCCGCAGAAAACTGACATGTCAGTTTTTTCCGGTGCCACACGGGATCCCGGCCGGAGCATATACAATGTGTGTACGCTCCGGCCGTGATCCCATTAGAAATAAGGCTATGTTCCACCCCTGAAAACTACTGCCATAGTTCTGCGCCGAGAACTACGGCCGTAGTTTTACGTAGTCTAAATCTGTATCGCCTAGGTTACCATCAGTGTGAAACGGAGCCATGGGTTCACTGCTTAAAACCATGAGGCTGAATATTTGGGCAGTAAAACTGGGAAAACAGCGGTAGCTTCAAAGTAGTTCAGCAATAATGCAATATAAAAGGGAACTGTTAACAGAACTAAATTCAATTAAACTTTTATATGATTTCAAGTTTCACTATCCAGGCGCTAGGACAGATGCCACAAAATGGATTTCATGCATATTTTTAGAGAGCAGGTACTGAAAGTTTATGGGGTATGTGCAGTCATGAAGTTCAGTGCCAGTGCTTAACCATGCCCTATATGTATATACCACACCATTAACCTTCCAATAGAGCTGATACTGGAAACGGGTGACATAAAATACTATTGCCTATTGGAGTGTTAACAGTCTTGCAAGATAGTGTTACAATGGCATGTTTCTAATTTCTATGTATCTCACATTTGCAGCATTTCAGTTGTTTTTCTTCATCAGCGGTTGTTTCAAAAGAACAAAGTTTCTCTTTTATCAAAGGGAATGTGTCATCAGAAAATGACCTACTGTTTAAATCAAGTTTTTATGTTAAACATATTTAGAATTTTTGGTGGCTTTTTTCTAATTTTCCATTTCCCTAGCCATATTATAAAATAATCTTGAATTCTTGCAGTTTTTATTCTCACCACTTGGTGTAACTAAGCTGAGACTTCCTGTTCTGTCTTTGGTATAAGAGGAGGCTGCAGTAAAGTGATCTATATAGCATAAGGCTACTGTATGTTCACACAATGTCAAAAAAGGAGAAAAGGTGTCCGCTTTTTCTATTTAAAAAAAATGTCCATTATGCTGCGATTTAACTGACTGCAAAGCATTGAAGTCAATAAAATGACAGACGTCTAATGCACACAGTGTATAAAATGACGGATGTTATCTGCATGGAAATCAAACTAATGTTCATGTCAATTATTTTAGAACGTCTTTTGCAAACAGCAGACGTTAATTTTTAATTGTTCACACACAGTTTTTCTTCTTTCAACATCCTTTCTTCGTTTGTACTATTAAATACAATGAACTTTTCAATGAACTAAACTAGATTAACAAAAAAGAAAAAGAGATCCTCTCCAACTCAGATAATGTTGAATGCTTTATTAGATGTGCATATAACACCGAAGCGTTTCAGACCCCACTGGGTCCTAAGTCATGGTTTTCTATACAAAAAGACATAGACAAACAGTAACCATCTCCATATATTAGTGACAAAAGTAAATTTTACAATAAAAGATTTTTTAGTATGTTAAATGAAAAAGATACACAACATAAACATATAAACGTGTATATACAAATCATGATTTTGTTAGTGTAATATACACAGTCAAATTTATAGGTCTATATATGGGTATTATATGACCGTGTGTAGATATATGTATAATGCATTATCTCATGAATTATCTCACTATCATGCCTTGAGTTGTATATCATATATATATCTCATATCGAGGTATAATAAATTTCTCTATAATAGTGGACAACTCTACATATAAATTAATAAATAATTCACTGGCCAACAAATTTTCAAAAGTTGTTTGGTTCCGAAATAAAATTAGCCATTTCTTAATGATTTTTATGTGCTGAATTCAAATATTACAAGAAAAAATGTGAATTGGCTCTAGTTTCTATGATATCGAAGAGTTCTCATGTTACTGTTTTGTGAATTGTATAGAATACAGTATAATAGCCTTCAAATTTATTACTTCTTCAATCATAATGAAGCAAGTTTACTGTTCATAAACTTTTGAAATATATTCATAGGAAACTTAGTTCTATCTGAAATCAACTACAATTTACAGGCATATCTAAGAATTTTTACGAATTAGTTATGTTTATTGAACTCTGGAATGTAGGTCCTTATTCAATGGCTTCTCAGTGCACTTACACATGTCTTTTGTATTCATACATGGGATTGTCTCTGATAACTGTCCAACAGTAATCTGCAAGCATTGATGGGTTCCATTGAGGCTAGGTCCACACTGCGTTTTTGCAATCTACTTTTTTCATCGGTTTTTGCAAAAAACGGATGAAAAAAATGGATGCGTTTGTGTGCATCTGTTTTGATCCATTTTTTCCATTGCCTTCCATTGTAAAAAAAAAAAACGGATCCATTTTTTTAACGGACACAAAAACGTAGCTGACACTACTTTTGTACTTTTGTGTCCGTCAAAAAAACTGATCCGTTTTTTTTTTTTATAATGGAAGTCAATGGAAGAACGGATGCACACAAATGCATAAGTTTTTTTCATCCGTTTTTTGAAAAAAAAAAAATGGATTTCAAAAACGCAGTGTGAACCTAGCCTTACCCTGATACCTTTTTTCCATATTGGTCATCCTAAGATGATGCAATATACCAGTTGATGATGCAATACTGATGATGCAAACTTTTCCTAGTATTGTATCACAGGCTGTGAGAAATATAGAAAGTATTGAAAATTAGAGCCAATTTCAAAATTTGAACATCATTTTCGATTTCAGCACCCCAAAATTAGTTAAGATCAACTGTTTTCATGACGGAACCTTTTTGGCCGTTGACCAGTGTAATGAGAAAATACCTGCAATGTATTCTGCTGTATGCATAGCACCAAAAATACGGACAGATAGAATTATTACTGGGGAGAAAACATGAATATATAATTATTCTCTCCCCCTCTTCACTACACAGTCTTGTAAAAAATCGAGGTCAATGTAATAACATGAAGTTTTCTAATGGTCTGACTATTTGGACAGGACATACCTTATGAAGCATCCTATAGGGAGTGTGTAGCCGACGCCAGGCGCAGCTGAAGGCGTCTGAAGCTAGATTGCAAAGCACCGCTTTATAACTCCATTGTAGGATGGACTTCCGGCAAAGGATTGTGATGTATATGCGTTCCAACTTGGAACGCACGTCCAAATTTGACTTACAAAGCGCCGCTACATATCTTCATCGTAAACTGGACTTCCATTGGATGTCCTATGACGTATATGCGTTCTAACTTGGAACGCACATCAGAGCGCACTGCATAGCAATGCGCATCGCATAGCAACTGGATGCCCAAACATTCCCAGAGGCACATAACCGCTGTGTGTTCCACATTGGGACGCATATTTACAGTGGCGTTCTATACTCAACTCCGTCACATATAATCAAAAGAGAAATGTTGCCATGGGATACATATTGACAGAGTAAACCACCAGTAGATTATACAAGTGGCCTGCTGCAGGCCATAGCAATCTATTGCCGAGCCGGGATCAGCGTCATTGCGACGCTGAGGCCCGGCATGGGCAGAAGAACGGATCTCCCCCCCGCGATCGCATCGCAGGGGGGAGATCTGTCCCACTAGACACCAGGGACATGTGGATCTAAGCATCTAAGTGCAGCTGTCAGGTTTGACAGCTGCACTTAGAGGCTTAATTAGCCGGCGCAGCAACGGGACCCGCGCCGGATAATAGAGGAACTGCCCGGCTGCACATGTCAGCCGGGATCAGCGCCATTCAGAGCGGGATCCCGGCGGGACCCCGCTCTGAACACCCCCCACGGCACCATGACGTATCAGATACGTCATGGGTCGCTAAGGGGTTAATACACCAACAGCTGTTATTGCACTGACGGGCAGCCAATCCTCAAAATAACAGACATCATTTGGGACTCAAATATCAGGCGTCATTTTAAAAATTATAAACGGACAAGAAAAAATGTCGTGGTAACATAGCCTTACAGTGAAAGGTGACACCAGTAGATAGATGGCACGAGTATAAGACAATAACAGCTCCCTGTGGAATTTTCTCTAAAGGTCACAGAATATGCTCTGTAATGTTTCACATTCAACTCAAGGAGACTGGTTCGGTCTATAGTTGTCTTAGTCCATGAGGCTTGCTGTAAAGCATATCACTAACTGTTGTTAAAAACAGCTCAGGCAAGATGACAGCCACCATAACAATGTACAAAAAATGAAATAAAAGAAATTACAATCAGAAAACAGAAACAGGTTAGGCTGGGTTCACACTAGGTTTTTGCAATCCATTTTTGCAATCCCTAAACAGATGCATTTGTGTGCATCCATTTTGATACGTTTTTCCATTGACTTCCATTAAAAAAAAAAAAAAAAAAAACAGATCAAAACGCAACAGTTTTTTTTTTTACATACACAAAAATGTAGCTGACCATATTTTTGTGTACGTTAAAAAACAGATGCTTTTTTTTTTTATACTGGAAGTTAATGGAAAAACGGATCCACACAAATGCATCTGTTTTTCATCTGTTTTTTTTGCAAAAACAAAAAATATTCATCATCTAGCTCTAATCAGTAAAAGAAAATGTGGGTAATAGATTTCCTTTAACATTGAAGGAACTGCTTGTCTATCCTCATACTATATCCCTGTATATCTGCCATGGCCAGATAATAGGATTTCTCCCATACACAGCAAGAAACTATGTCTGTTACATTCAGTAAATCACCAAGGTCAAGAAAAGCTGAGAAGGCAGTCTGCAGCTAGAGATCTGAAAATAGAAGACTCTCTGTATATGACATTAAAGGGGTTGGCCACTTTATAGTAAAATTGCTCAGTGTGCAGTATTAGTAAGTGTACTCACTGTATACACTGACAGCAGCTCCCTGTGTACCTCATAGAGCTAAAACCAGACTCCCCTCCTCCATTCTGTGCTGCCCTGCTCTGTGGTGATTCTGATAAGATATCTGACATGGAGAAGCATGTGACCATGCTCTGCCCCCAGTGTACACCACTGAGCCTGTACATGCCTATAGTGGACACTGGGGGGGCGGGCATGCTCACATGCTCCTCCATGTCGCCTTCGCCATCTTATGGACAGAGCAGGACAGCACAGCCTGGTGGAGGGTAGTCTGATTTTAGTTCTATGAGGTACGCAGGGAGCTGCTGTCAGTATATACAGTGAGTACACTTACTAATACTGTACACTGAACTGAATTTTACCATAAAGTGGCCAACCCCTTTAAGGGGCTTTTAAAGGCGCAGTCCCCATTTACATGGCAGCAGTTAGTACAGCACAGTAGTGAAACATATTGCACTGTAAATAGCAAATAAGATAACTAACAGTTGTGAATACTGTACTGTAATACTGGGTTGGGACAGTATTATTAATAATGTCAGTAGAGTTTCACTGTGTGAAGACCATAAGTTGATTCAGTTTAAGATCCTTCATAGGAGTTATTATTCACCTGCCAGGATGTATAGAATGTCGATCAGAGACACCTCGGAATGCCCATGTTGCTCCAGTCCGGAGGCGGATGTGGCTCACATGTTTTGGGACTGCCCAGCAATTAGTTTTTTTCTGGGGGGAGGTATTAAGCATGTTGGTTGCAAAGATCGGTCACAATCTCTCGCTATTCCCCTATGTAGCTATTTTAGGTGAAACACCGAGTTCACTGGGATGTGATGATAGCATATTAGCTATAAAAACATTATTTTATGCAAGATTGATTATCCTGAGAAATTGGGTAAATGTCAACCCGCCATCGGTAAATGAGTGGCTAAACGAGGTTTCCAAAATAAATAGATATGAACAAGTTTGGTATGCTAGAAGGGGAAAGAAGGGGGAGGCAGCCTTTCTGCGTTTATGACAGAAATGGTAGTGTTTTTTGTTTTTTTTAATTTCTTGCTCAAGCCAGTGGGATGGGGGTTTGGGAGGGCAATGGGGGGGGGAGGGCAATAGGGGAATATTGGTTTATTGTATATCAAGGATGCAAGCTTGCTACTAATGTTTTCCCTTTTGTGCATTCTTAATATTAGATTATTGTTTTTACTGCTTATATATAAATAAAGATATGAATTGAATACTATACTCCAAGTTTTGTGGAATAGTCATTGGGATTAGCTAAAGGGGTTTTCAGGAAATTGGAATGAAAGTCCATAAACTTTTCTTGAAATATTTCTGTCAGCAACTTACCTGACCGCGATCCAGCGGCGTCTGTCCCGAGCGCATGCGCCACCCTCCTCGCCGAGGCCGGGTGACGTCACGGAGACCAGACGGCGTCCCTAGCAACCAAGGGAGCCGCGGGTCTCGCGTCAGTCAGATCCGCCTGGCCAAGCAGCTGAGTGCTGTTGCACTCAGGCTGAGTGACAGATCTCCCTGCCGCTCAGCCTGCAGTGCACCAGCTGCAGTGTATTTGGATTCAGGAGGCTGGACCAATCAGCCTTTGGTTCGGGCTCCTGATCCAGTATAAAGTTTAGTCAGTATCACCTTCCAGTGCTGGTTATTAGGTTCTCTCCTGGTCCCAGCTCCCCCTTGCCTACTCCTGCGAACCCCGTCCTAATTCTTTCCTGCCTGACTTACTCGTTATCCTGACATCCGCCTGACCTTTTGACTATCCGTTGTCTCACTGATTTTGTACCGCGTTGCCCGTATAATTTGACCCGGCTTGTTCCACCATTCTAATTGTGTTTTGTCTGCCTGTATTGTTCTGTGTGTTCACATTCGTGGTTGTCTGCGACCGCCTAGGGTCGATTGAGGCAAATAGGTAGGGTCAGTGGGAGGGATTCAGATCCAGGGCCCACTGTCTCTTGTCTGTTTGTGCCCACCTGCCCTGACAGAATAACCAGCCCAAATTACCACCATTTGCTTCATGGACAACCGGACCGCCATGTCTAATATTGTGGACCAAATGCAGCGACTCAACACCATGGTGCGGGAGCTCGCTGTAAGAGTCCAGGAACAAGAGAGGGCACCCCGACAACTCACTGTGACCTCCCCAGTACTCCCTGAGCCACCCGTTCAGCTCCCAGATAAGTTCTCGGGGGACAGGAGGAAATTCCGTGCTTTCAGGGAAGGATGCAAATTATTCTTTAGGTTGCGCCCTCGCTCCTCAGGAGATGAGACTCAGAGGGTGGGCATTATCATGTCCCTTCTCCAAGGGCCACCCCAGGAGTGGGCATTCTCCTTATCACCTGACTCTCCTGACCTACAGACCCCCGACCAGTTTTTTGCAGCATTAGGTCTACTGTACGACGACTCGGACAGTGCAGCCAACGCTGAACGCCAGCTGACAGGGTTGAGACAGGACCGACATCCCGTAGAGGAGTACTGCTCAGAGTTCTGGCAGTGGAGCGGTCTCTCTACATGGAACGATTCGGCCTTCCGATTTCAGTTTCGGGTTAGCCTTAGTGACCGACTAAAAGACATGCTGGTGGCGTACCCTTCCCCTGACTTATTGGTAGAGAGTATGACGTTAGCCATCAGAGTGGACCGACGACTGAGAGACAGACAGCGTGAGAAAGGTACCCCAGACTTCCCCAAGACCTCGACGTCTCCAGTCTCCTTTCCCAAACCATCCACTCCTGTTATGTCCACGCCAGATGAGGTGGACTCCACTGACTCCCAGGTCAGACGCACGCATCGGCTGCAGAACAATCTCTGTCTGTACTGCGGGAAGGCAGGTCATCGGGTTCGGCAGTGTCCGTCCAGACCAGGACCACCGGCGGAAAACTCCAGCGCCTGAGAGACTATCGAGGGGGTCTCTCAGGCGCACAGGTAACCTTCAAAAATAAAGTACTGTTACCTATTTCTCTAGTGTTGGGTAATAAGAATATTAATGGGTATGCCCAGATAGACTCTGGTGCCTCAGCTAATTTTATTAACCCAATGTTTTTCTCTGGCTTGGAGATATGTCCCCTGTTGCTCCAGCGTCCAGTGAATGTCACTGGAGCAGATTCTGCCCCCTTTGCCCAGGGTAATGTACGTTATTGGACACCTTGTCTGGAGGTCAAGGTGGGGTCGGTTCATATCGAGAACCTTGACTTGATGTTATTTTGGGGTTGCCCTGGCTGGAAATACATAATCCGGTATTTGATTGGTCCAGCAGGAAACTTGTGCGATGGGGGCCTGGGTGCGCTTCCCACTGTATTGCTGTATCGCTTGTGGAATGCTCCCAGGCATAAGGGGAGATTCCGGAATTCTTGTCAGATTATGCTGCTGTATTCGCCGAAAAGGCAGTGGAGGGTCTGCCACCACACAGACCGTATGACTGTGCCATTGATTTAGTTCCCGGTGCCAAATACCCACGAGGTCGAATTTTTAATTTGTCCTGCCCAGAGAGAGAAGCCATGCGTGAATATATTAAGGACAGTCTAAGCAAGGGCCATATACGTCCGTCGTCTTCTCCTCTGGGGGCAGGCTTCTTTTTTGTTGGTAAGAAAGATGGTGGGCTTCAGCCTTGCATTGATTACCGGGAGCTGAATAAAATTACGGTTAAAAATCAACACCCATTACCCCTCATTCCTGATTTGTTTAATCAAATTGTTGGTGCCAAATGGTTCTCTAAGGTGGATCTAAGGGGTGCATATAATCTAATCAGGATCCGGGAGGGGGACGAGTGGAAGACCACCTTTAATACCCCAGAGGGTCATTTCAAATATCTTGTTATGTAATGCTTCGGCGGTCTTCCAACACTTCGTTAATGACATATTTCGTGAACATCTGGGTCAGTTTCTTGTGGTCTACTTAGATGATATCTTGATTTTCTCACCCGATTGGGCTTCCCATGTGTTGCATGTGCGTACAGTAATGGAGCTGCTGAAACAGAATAATCTTTGCGCCAAGTTATCGAAGTGCCAATTTGGTATTCAAGAAGTGTCTTTTCTGAGTTATTATATTACCCCTAATTCTTTTGCTATGGACCCCCTAAAAATTACTACCATTGAAAAATGGGAGCGGCCCAGTAACCTGAAAGCCCTGCAAAGGTTCCTGGGATTCGCTAATTATTATCGAAAGTTTATAAAGGATTTTTCCCTGGTGGCCAAACCCCTTACCGACTTGACGAAGAAAGGGGCGGACTTGGTTAATTGGTCCCCAGGGGCGATCATGGCCTTCAATAAACTTCGGCGAGCTTTTACAGTGGCTCCAGTGCTGGCTCAGCCGGATGTTGAACGTCCCTTCATAGTGAAGGTTGACGCATCCGAGGTGGGGGTGGGGGCAGTGCTATCCCAGGGTTCTAACACCCTTACTAACCTCCATCCTGTTGCTTATTTTTCCAGGAAGTTCTCTCAGGCCGAGAGTAACTATGATATTGGCAATAGAGAATTGTTGGCCATTAAAATGGCGTTTGACGAATGGAGACACTTCCTGGAGGGTGCCAAACATAAGATTATCGTGCTCACTGATCATAAAAATTTGGTGTATCTTGACAGCACTAAACGTCTCACCCCTCGTCAAGCCCGTTGGGCCTTGTTCTTCTCCAGGTTTAACTTTGAGATCACGTACCGGCCTGGTTCCAAAAATGTCAAGGCTGACGCCCTGTCCCGTAGCTTTGGCATTGTAAATCCTTCTAGGAACCAGTCCGATACAATTTTAAGCCCTGGTGTCATTGTGTCCGTTCTACAACAGGACCTAGTGTCTCAGATTAGTGAGTCTCAGTCTCTGGCACCCCGTAATACTCTGAGTTCTTGTTTGTTTGTACCTCCGAATCTCCGTCTTCGGGTCTTGGAGGAGATTCATAGTTCTGTGTTGGCAGGCCATCCAGGGGTGGCAGGAACCAAGTTCTTGCTTTCGCGTCACTACTGGTGGCCCTTCTGGGCCCGTGACGTGAAGGCGTTCGTTGATTCCTGTGAGGTTTGTGCTAGGTCTAAGATCCCTCGCAGACCACCTGAGGGGTTGTTACAACCTCTACCGGTTCCTAAGAGACCATGGACCCATATCTCGATGGATTTTATTACTGATTTGCCCCTTTGCAAGGGAAAAACTGTCATTTGGGTAGTTGTGGATAGATTTTCCAAGATGTGTCATCTTATTCCTCTGTCCAAACTACCAAATGCTCGCACGTTAGCCACGTTGTTTATTAATCATATTCTTCGTTTGCATGGCATTCCAGAGAACATTGTTTCGGACAGGGGTGTTCAATTTGTGTCAAGGTTTTGGAGAGAATTTTTTGAAAGGCTGGGCATTTCGTTATCTTTCTCGTCAGCCTTTCATCCGCAAACCAATGGGCAAACCGAGAGGATAAATCAGTCACTGGAACAGTTCCTGAGGTGTTTCGTGGCTGATACCCAGGATAAATGGATGTTATTTCTCTTGCTAAATTCGCCTTAAACAATCATGAACAACGCTCACTTGGTATGTCGCCTTTCTTTTGTAATTTTGGTTTTAATCCCAGGTATTCCTCTACTCATGCCGCTGAGTCTGTTAACCCTTCAGCTGAAGCCATATTTTCTAAACTGTGCACAGTTTGGGCCCAAGCTCATCAGAGCTTGGTTAAAGCCCAAGAACAATACAGAAAACATGCTAACAAAAGACTCATATCTGGCCATCAATATGCTGTAGGAGAAAAAGTCTGGTTGTCTACTAGAAACCTGAGGTTAAGGGTACAATCTGGTAAACTAGCACCTAAGTATGTTGGTCCATACAGCATTGTGGAAATTATTAATCTTGTTACCTTCAGACTAAAACTACCTACATCACTTCGCATACATAACGTATTCCATAAATCACTTCTGAAAAAGTATGTTCCTCCTGTTGCGCCATCTCCTCCTCCTGCTCCACTGGTCATCCAAGGGGAGTTGGAGTATGAGGTGGAAAGAATTTTGAATTCTGGTTGGGTACAAGGGTCTTTGCAATATTTGGTTCATTGGAAAGGGTTTGGTCCAGAAGAGCGTACGTGGGTTCCCAGCAGAGATATGCATGCCGCTTGTCTGGTTAAACAGTTCCATACATGCAATCCATCTAAGCCGGGTCCCTTGAGTCCCTGAAGGGGGGGGGGGTAATGTCAGCAACTTACCTGACTGCGATCCAGCAGCGCCTGTCCCGGCCGGAGAGCAGCGCCGCCCTCCTCGCCAAGGCCGGGTGACGTCACGGAGACCAGACGGCGTCCCTAGCAACCAAGGGAGCCACGGGTCTCGCATCAGTCAGATCCGCCCGGCCAAGCAGCTGAGTGCTGTTGCACTCAGGCTGAGTGACAGATCTCCCTGCCGCTCAGCCTGCAGTGCACCAGCTGCAGTGTATTTGGATTCAGGAGGCCGGACCAATCAGCCTTTGGTCCGGGCTCCTGATCCAGTATAAAGTCTAGTCAGTATCACCTTTCAGTGCTGGTTATTAGGTTCTCTCCTGGTCCCAGCTCCCCCTTGTCTACTCCTGCGAACCCCGTCCTAATTCCTTCCTGCCTGACTTACTCGTTATCCTGACCTCCGCCTGACTTTCCGTTGTCTCACTGATTTTGTACCGCGTTGCCCGTGTGATTTGACCCGGCTTGTTCCACCATTCTAATTGTGTTTTGTCTGCCTGTATTGTTCTGTGTGTTCACATACGTAGTGAAGGGAACGTCTTTGTGGTTGTCCGTGACCGCCTAGGGTCGATTGAGGCAAATAGGTAGGGTCAGTGGGAGGGATTCAGATCCAGGGCCCACTGTCTCTTGTCTGTTGGTGCCCACCTGCCCTGACAATTTCTAGGCCGAAATTGTAAAAAAAAAGCTGCAATTCTGCACCTATATTTCTCCTACATTGTTCACTTTGCAATAAAACTGATCTTTATTCTGTAGGTCAGTACGATTATAGTGATGGGTAGTTTATATACTTACTAACTTACTAACTTAAAAAAGGGGGGGGTTTGAATCTCCATATTCTGACTTCTATAACCTTGCCATTTTATCACCTATAGAAACATATGATGGCTTATTTTTTTGCGCTATGATCTGTAGTTTTTATCTGTACCAGACTTGGGTGGATGGGACAATATATTTGCTTTTTATTTCAGTTGTTATTACAATAAATCTGCAATTTGGCCGTATTTCTGATCCGTCTGGGATCAGTAATGGGTTATCTAATAATTCAGACACACACCAATATCAAACCTGTTTTTTTTTTTTTTTTTTTTGTTAAAGTTTTTTATTTAAGAATTGGGAAAAGGGGGTGATTTACTCTTTTAGGCTAGGTTCACACTATGTAACTGTGCGGCTGTATTTTTTATGCGGCTGTAAATGTGCGGATGAAACTCCGGCCGTTGGAAAAAATAGACATGCGGCTCAAAACATACGGTCATTTACTTTGAAATCTGGTTCAACTAAAAATAACAAATAAAATCTTAAGAAAGTGATGCAAACACCTCTGGATGCATCTGGGAAAGCAGAGAACACAGTTTACATGAATTGCTATTACCGGGGTTTGCGATCCTCTGCACTAATGCCGATGTCTCTCATGGTTAATCTATTAAAATAATAAAACACATTTTCGTTGTAATAAAGTGCCTTTCGTTGTCCAATAATTAAATTTAAACTAATCCATCATTTTGCAATTAAATATACTGTTAAAATAAATATATATATAAATAAATGTATATTTATATATATATATTTATTTTTTGACAGTATATTTAATTGCACAATGATGGATTCGTTAGAATTAAATTATTGACCAACAAAACTGAATTAATTTCATCGAAAATGTGTTTTATTAATTAAATATTAATTTGTACAGGAAGCTCCATAAGCCGTTAATTCATATTGCCGGCAAAAGAGCTTTCTGTACTAAGCATCACTTTACTTTAATGAAAACATCAAATGTTTCTTCTAATTATGTTATCACAATAGCATTATTAGAAGAAACATTTAGAATTATATGTGCGCTCAGCTGATTGGCTGATCGGCTGAGCGCACGTATAATTAGCGGGTCCGCAGCACAGTGACTTCATTGTGCTGCGGACCAGGGAAGAGGACACATCGGGGTGAGTATAGAGCTCTCCCCACCCCCTCCACAGCACTGCACCCCTCCCAGCAAGGAAGGGGGGGTCAGTTAACCCCTTCCTTGCTGGGATGGGTGCAGTCTGACATCAGTCTGGCCCCCAAGGGGTTAAGGGGTATGCAATACATCCTCCCTTAACCCCTTGGGGGCCAGACTGTAAGCAGCGATCTGTAAAGATGCTGCATACTGTAAGGTGCACAACACCGCTCACAATGATGGGTGTTGTGCACCTGTTTGTGTGTTTTTTGTGTGTTTCTCCCTTTTTGTTTTTCAGATATCGGTATCCTGTGGATTACGTCGGATTCCGTGGACTACGTCGATGACCAGCGTTTTTTTTAATGTTTTTTTTTTAATAAAATGGTCAATGAGGGGTGTGGGGGTGTTTTTATTTGAATAAAAAAAATTTGTAAACTTGTGTCTTGTCTTTATTTCTTTACTTTATAGACTTAGTAGTGGAAGCCGTCTAATAGACGGAATCCATTACTAAGTTGGGGCCTAGTGTTAGCCGGTATAAAATGGCTAACACTAACCCCCTATTATTACCCCAGTACCCAATGCCACCAGGGGTACTGGGAAGAGCCGGGTGCCAGTGGTCCCGGAGCGTCAAAATTGGCGCTCCTGGACCGGGCGGCAGCAGGCTGGTAAGATTTAGGCTGGGGAGGGCCTAAACCAATGGCTCTTCCCACCCTGGTGTTACCAGGCTGCTGTCGTTTGGTTTTTAACCCGGCTGGTTATAAAAATAGGGGGGACCCTATGCGTTTTTTTTTTATTATTTATTTATTTAAAAAAAAAAAAACAAAGAAAATGTGTTTTATTAATTTAATATATTAACTATTAGAGGCATCGGCATTCGGCATCATTGCCGGCTATTTTTGAAGTACTCCGTACGGACCGCCTGTCAATCCTCGGCCGCATGTCCAGCCGCAAACAATGGTCTTGTTCATTTTTTAGGGGTCCGTTTACAATCGGGCCGTAGATTCATACATAGTGTGCACTGTGCAGCCATATATCCTATACTTTCCAGCGTACGCATAAACCATCAAAAATACCGCCGCACAATTACAGCCGCAAATACAGCCGCACAGTTACATAGTCTGAACCTGGCCTTAATATGGATTTTTTTTTTGTAGTTTAACCTCTTAGGGACCGAGCCTATTTGGGCCTTAATGACCAGGCTCATTTTTCAAAATCTGACCTGTCTCACTTTATGTGCTTATAGCTCAGTGATGCTTTAACGTATGCTAGCAAATCTGAAATAGTTTTTTCGTCACATATGGTACTTTATTATAGTGGCAAAATTTGGTCACTGTCTTGTGTGTTTTTTTGAGAAAAACATCAAAATATCATGAAAAATATGAAAAATTAGCACTTTACAAACTTTGAAATTCTCTGCTTCTAAAAAAAGAAAGTCACAAAACATAAATTAGTTACGAAGTCACATTATCAATATGTCCTCTTTATTCTGGCTTCATTTTGTAAACATATTTAACTTTGTTCGAGTGTTACGGGGCTTAGACTTTTTTTAGGGACCAGTTCTTTTTATTAAGTGGGTTAAGGAGGCTTGTATACTGGAAATCCCCATAAGTGACCCCGTTTTGGAAACTAGACACCTTAACGAATTAATCTAGGGGTATAATGAGCATTTTGACCCTACAGGGGCTTGGGGAAAGTATTAACCATTAGGCCGGAAAAAATAGAAAATAGAAATTTTCCAATAATATATGTTTAGAATAAAGTATCATTTTCACAATAAACATGATAGAAGCCCCCCCAAAAAAATTTGTAACGTAGGCTCTCCTGAGTAACATTTCCAGTTCAGATTTTGCTGAAGAAGTTTCTCAGAACCAGGTGCGTTTGCAGTGCCCCTATAGTGTCAGCAGAATAGAACTTCCCTAAAAGTCACCCCATTTTGGAAAATAAACACCTTAAAGAATTCATCTTGGGGTGTGGTGAGTATTTTGACCCTACAGGTATGAGAGGAAAGTATTCAAAATTAAACAGTAAGAATGAAAAAATTGAATTTTTCCAATAACATGTTTGTTTAGTTTGAAATTTCTCAATTTCACTAGGAACAGGGGAGAAAATGCACCCCAAAATCTGTAACGCAGGTTCTCCTAAGTACAATGGTACCCCATATGTGGGCATAAACTACTGTATGAGCACACAGCCGGGCTCAGAAGAGAAGGAGTGTCATTTTAGTTACAGGCAATCTGTGTTTACTGGCTATCTGGGTTATTAATGGACAATCTCGGGGCGTTTACTGGCTATCTGGGGTGGCGAAAGGCAATCTGGTGTGGTTATGGGCAATCTGGGGTGGTTACGAGCAGTCTGCGCCAATCTGGGGTGGTTATGGGCAATCTGGGGGTGTTTACTGGCTATATGGGGTGGTTATGGGTAATCTGGGGGTGTTTAGTGGCTATCTGGGGTGGTGATGGGCAATCTGGGGGTGTTCACTGGCTATCTGGGGTGGTGATGGGCAATCTGGGGTGGTGTCGGGCAATCTGGGGAGGTGACGGGCAATCTGTGGAAGATGACGAGCAACCTAGGGAGGTGACGGGCATTCTGTGGTGGTGACGGGCAATCTGGGGAGGTGACGAGCAGTCTGTGGAAGTTGACGGGCTACCTAGGGAGGTGACGGGCAATCCGGGGGGGTTGACGGACAATCTGGGGAAGTGATGTGCAATCTGTGGAAGTTGACAGGCAATCTGGGGAGGTGACGGGCAATCTGTGGTGGTGACGGGCAATCTGGGGAGGTGACGGGCAATCTGGGGAAGTTGACGGGCAGTCTGGGGAGGTGGCGGGCAATCTGGGGGGTTACGGGCAGTCTTTGGTAATCTGGGGGGGTTACAGGCAATCTGGGGTGGTTATGGGCAGTCTGTGGCAATCTGGGGTGGTTACGGGCAATCTGGGGTATTTACTGGCTATCTGGGGAGGTTATGGACAATCTAGGGGTGTTTACTGGCTATCTGGGGTGGTGATGGGAAATCTGGGGTGGTGACGGGTAAACTGGGGTGGTTACAGGTAATCCACGTTGTTACAGGTAATCCGGGGTGGTTACGGGTAATCAGCGTTCAACTGCACCAGCAATGCCTGTTACTGGTGGCCACCGATATACTGTTAATAACGGCGATCGTTGGTGAGGGGACTGACCGGGACTGACCCCACACTCTGCCCCAACCCCTCAGCTACCTCCAATAGCTGAGAGGAGGGGGCTGCGGCAGGGCCGTTTCTTGTGGCGAGCGGGCCAGGCGACGGCACAGGGCGCCGCCAGCTAGGGGGTGCTGGTTGCCAGCCCCCAGGACCTCACCAAGCAGGGTTAAATAGCACGCCAGGCCACCACCCACTGCGCTCATCTGCTGCTGCCCCCGTCCCTCGGCTGCATCCATATCCCCCCCGCCCCCAGCGTCAATCCCCTGCTTAGGCTGCTGCCCCCAGCCGCCCGCTTCTCGACTGCATCGCCCAACACCCCCACCCCATACTGCGCTCATCCTCTGAGCGCACATCACCATCTACTACCGCCGACCGCTCTTATCTGCTGCCGTCCCCGACGCCCGCAACCCAGCTGCATCCCTCCCCGGTCCGCGCTCATCTTCTGAGCTTTCGTCACCAGCTCAGGCCGCCCAGCATCCTGGCTGCATCCCCTGCGTACATCACACGTCCAGGCCGCCGCCATTGGATGTCACCTCTACCTCCAGCAGGCGTACTGATATGACGTCATTGTGCCTGCTGGCGGATCCATCCCCGTGGTGACAGACTGGACAAGAGAAGATCCGAAAATAGAGGGACCTGCTCCATGCCAGGATTAGGTGAGTGTATATTTTTTTGTGCTTGGCAATGCAGGGGGCAGTGGGACAATATTACTATGGGGACAGAGCACAGGGGGACAGTATTACAATGAGGACAGAGCACAGAGGGCAATATTACAATGGGAACAGAGTACAGGGGACAGTATTACAATGAGGACAGAGCACAGGGGGACAGTATTACAATGAGGACAGAGCAAAAGGGGGCAGTATTACAATGAGGACAGAGCACAGGGGGACAGTATTACAATGGGGACAGAGCAGAGGGGGACAGTACTACAATGGGGACAGAGCAGAGGGGGACAGTATTACAATAAGGACAGAGCCCAGGGGAAAGTATTACAATGAGGACAGAGCCTAGGGGACAGTATAACAATGAGGACAGAGCAGAGGGGGACAGTACTACAATGGGGACAGTATTACAATGGGGACAGAGCACAGGGGGACAGTATTACAATGGGGACAGAGCACAGGGGGACAGTATTACAATAAGAACAGAGCAAAGGGGGACAGTATTACAATGGGGACAGAGCACAGGGGGACAGTACTACAATGGGGACAGAGCACAGGGGACAGTATTACAATGGGGACAGAGCACAGGGGGACAGTATTACAATAAGGACAGAGCAAAGGGGGACAGTATTACAATGGGGACAGAGCAGAGGGGGGCAGTACTACAATAGGGACAGAACACATGGGGACAGTATTACAATAGGTACAGAGCCCAGGGGAAAGTATTACAATGAGGACAGAGCACAGGAGGACAGTATTACAATGGGGACAGAGCAGAGGGGGACAGTACTACAATGGGGACAGAGCACAGGGGGACAGTATTACAATAGGGACAGAGCCCAGGGGAAAGTATTACAATGAGCACAGAGCACAGGGGGACAGTATTACAATGAGGACAGAGCACAGGGGGACAATATTACTATGGGGACAGAGCACAGGGGGACAGTATTACAATGAGGACAGAGCACAGGGGGCAATATTACAATGGGAACAGAGTACAGGGGACAGTATTACAATGACGACAGAGCACAGGGGGACAGTATTACAATGAGGACAGAGCAAAGGGGGGCAGTATTACAATGAGGACAGAGCACAGGGGGACAGTATTACAATTGGGACAGAGCAGAGGGGGACAGTACTACAATGGGGACAGAGCAGAGGGGGACAGTATTACAATAAGGACAGAGCCCAGGGGAAAGTATTACAATGAGGACAGAGCCCAGGGGACAGTATAACAATGAGGACAGAGCAGAGGGGGACAGTACTACAATGGGGACAGTATTACAATGGGGACAGAGCACAGGGGGACAGTATTACAATGGGGACAGAGCACAGGGGGACAGTATTACAATAATAACAGAGCAAAGGGGGACAGTATTACAATGGGGACAGAGCAGAGGGGGACAGTACTACAATGGGGACAGAGCACAGGGGACAGTATTACAATGGGGACAGAGCACAGGGGGACAGTATTACAATAAGGACAGAGCAAAGGGGGACAGTATTACAATGGGGACAGAGCAGAGGGGGGCAGTACTACAATAGGGACAGAACACATGGGGACAGTATTACAATAGGGACAGAGCCCAGGGGAAAGTATTACAATGAGGACAGAGCACAGGAGGACAGTATTACAATGGGGACAGAGCAGAGGGGGACAGTACTACAATGGGGACAGAGCACAGGGGGACAGTATTACAATAGGGACAGAGCCCAGGGGAAAGTATTACAATGAGCACAGAGAACAGGGGGACAGTATTACAATGAGGACAGAGCACAGGGGGACAGTATTACAATGAGGACAGAGCACAGGGGGACAATATTACTATGGGGACAGAGCACAGGGGGACAGTATTACAATGAGGACAGAGCACAGGGGGCAATATTACAATGGTAACAGAGTACAGGGGACAGTATTACAATGACGACAGAGCACAGGGGGACAGTATTACAATGAGGACAGAGCGAAGGGGGGCAGTATTACAATGAGGACAGAGCACAGGGGGACAGTATTACAATTGGGACAGAGCAGAGGGGGACAGTAATACAATGGGGACAGAGCAGAGGGGGACAGTATTACAATAAGGACAGAGCCCAGGGGAAAGTATTACAATGAGGACAGAGCCCAGGGGACAGTATAACAATGAGGACAGAGCAGAGGGGGACAGTACTACAATGGGGACAGTATTACAATGGGGACAGAGCACAGGGGGACAGTATTACAATGGGGACAGAGCACAGGGGGACAGTATTACAATAAGAACAGAGCAAAGGGGGACAGTATTACAATGGGGACAGAGCAGAGGGGGACAGTACTACAATGGGGACAGAGCACAGGGGACAGTATTACAATGGGGACAGAGCACAGGGGGACAGTATTACAATAAGGACAGAGCACAGGGGGACAATATTACTATGGGGACAGAGCACAGGGGGACAGTATTACAATGAGGACAGAGCACAGGGGGCAATATTACAATGGGAACAGAGTACAGGGGACAGTATTACAATGAGGACAGAGCACAGGGGGACAGTATTACAATGAGGACAGAGCAAAGGGGGGCAGTATTACAATGAGGACAGAGCACAGGGGGACAGTATTACAATTGGGACAGAGCAGAGGGGGACAGTACTACAATGGGGACAGAGCAGAGGGGGGCAGTATTACAATAAGGACAGAGCCCAGGGGAAAGTATTACAATGAGGACAGAGCCCAGGGGACAGTATAACAATGAGGACAGAGCAGAGGGGGACAGTACTACAATGGGGGCAGTATTACAATGGGGACAGAGCACAGGGGGACAGTATTACAATGGGGACAGAGCACAGGGGGACAGTATTACAATAAGAACAGAGCAAAGGGGGACAGTATTACAATGGGGACAGAGCAGAGGGGGACAGTACTACAATGGGGACAGAGCACAGGGGGACAGTATTACAATGAGGACAGAGCAAAGGGGGGCAGTATTACAATGAGGACAGAGCACGGGGGACAGTATTACAATGAGGACAGAGCACAGGGGGACAGTATTACAATGGGGACAGAGCACGGGGGACAGTATTACAATGAGGACAGAGCACAGGGGGACAGTATTACAATGAGGACAGAGCAAAGGGGGGCAGTATTACAATGAGGACAGAGCACAGGGGGACAGTATTACAATTGGGACAGAGCAGAGGGGGACAGTACTACAATGGGGACAGAGCAGAGGGGGACAGTATTACAATAAGGACAGGGTTCAGGGGACATTATTCCTATATGGGAGCACAGCAGGGGATCCTACAGTATATACAGGAACTAACCCACATATCTACTGACTTTACTGCACATGACACAAAAATGTGGAAGGAAGTTGTTGTAAGTGCGGAGCCTAAGATGTCTGTCTGGCAGATTCAGAAGAGTCGAATTGTAACTGCAAGAAATCATCATGTATGGCCGAGCAGAGGCATCTCCATGGTGAGCCCGGGAGCCTTCATTAGGCCCCTGGGATCACCATGGAGACCAACGGGGGACCGAACGGCGCAGCGGGACATCATGATCACGTGAGTATGCCCCACAGCCACCGGAACCCGTTAGATGCCGCTGTCATGCTTTGACAGCGGCATTTAACGGGTTAAACTACCCGGAGCAGAGGATCCTCCGTTCCGGGAAGTTTAAGGAGGGGGTTAGCTGATCCCCCGCTCTGCCGCAGCCGGGGGGTAGTTTATTCCGATGCATCCGCCGTTACAAGGCGTATGCATCGGAATAAAGCCTATTAGTGGCCGCCGTGAAAAGGCACCACACTGGTCACTAAGGGGTTAAAAAACTTTTTTCCAGACTTTTCAAGTCTCCCTAGGGGATTATAATATGCAGTCATTCAATTGCATATATTGATCAATGCTATGCTTCTGAGGATTTTCAGCAGCTACAGCATGTGGAAGGGAGTCAGGATGTGCTGCAGACAAACGGCCTGATTCATGTAGTATTAGACACAAGCTTAGGGTCCTATTAGACTACACAGTTTTTAATGATTAACAATAAACAATTGCAAATTAAAGCAACCTGAAAGCGTTCACCAGATTACACAGTACGACAGTAGTTATGATTGTTATTATGATCGTTTACTTCATTTGATCCCAGTAAATATACAAACCATGTGGAATTACACTGAGCGATTTGCGAACGATTAGTGAAAGAATGTGGAATTACAGCAAACGATTAACGAACGATTAGCAATGATTTTAGGTTCTGTTCAAAAGAAGCGATCAACGACATAGAAACAATTAAAAAAAAATTTTAATTTTTGTTTAACCCTTTAAG
This sequence comes from Dendropsophus ebraccatus, assembly GCF_027789765.1. Lineage (NCBI taxonomy): Eukaryota > Metazoa > Chordata > Amphibia > Anura > Hylidae > Dendropsophus > Dendropsophus ebraccatus. Next base: position 88,838,891 of record NC_091454.1, on the reverse strand, counting down.
GACATGGCCCATTTTCGTTTTTACGTTTTCGTTTTTTCCTCCTTGTGTTTAAAAGGTCATAGCACTTGCATTTTTCCACCTAGAAACCCACATGACCCCTTATTTTTTGCGTCACTAATTGTACTTTGCAATTACAGGCTGAATTTTTGCATAAAGTACACTGCAAAACCAGAAAAAAATTCGAAGTGTGGTGAAATTGAAAAAAAAAACGCATTTCTTTTATTTGGGGGAAATGTGTTTTTACGCCATTCACCCTGGGGTAAAACTGACTTGTTATGCATGTTCCTCAAGTCGTTACGATTAAAACGATATATAACATGTATAACTTATATTGTATCTGATGGCCTGTAAAAAATTCAAACCGTTGTTAACCAATATATGTTCCTTAAAATCGCTCCATTCCCAGGCTTATAGCGCTTTTATCCTTTGGTCTATGGGGCTGTGCGAGGTGTCATTTTTTGCGCCATGATTTGATCTTTCTATCGGTACCTTGATTGCACATATACGTCTTTTTGATCGCTTTTTATTACATTTTTTCTGGATTTGATGCGACCAAAAATGCGCAATTTTGCACTTTGGGATTTTTTTGCGCTGACGCCGTTTACCGTACGAGATCAGGAATGTGATTAATTAATAGTTCGGGCGATTACGCACGCGGCGATAGCAAACATGTTTATTTATTTATTTATTTATTTGTTTACTTTTATTTAACCCCTTAACGACATCGGGCGTAAACTTACGCCCTCGCGCCCTGGTACTTGGCGCATCAGGGCGTAAATTTACGCCCGATGTTTCCCCGATCGCTGCGTGTTCACACACAGCGGTCGGGGAAGATGGCCTGCTATAAATCATAGCAGGCCATCTTAGCTTCACGGCACGGGGGGTGGTTAACACCCCCCGTGCTTACGATCGCCGCTATAGGCTGATCAATTCAGATCAGCCAATAGCGGCGATCGGAACCTTTCCGGGTCATCGGCGACCCGATGACCCGGAAAAAAAATGGCGGTCGGTGCTGTCCGAGGACGGCACCGACCGCCATTACTGTAAAAAGTAATGGTGATCGCCGTGCCACCGGCCCGATCGCCGTAAACGGCCGGCCGGTACCGGCCGGCCATTCACGGCGATCGGGCCGGTGGCACGGCGATCAGAGTCCCACAATATAGTAAATACCTGCCCTGTGTCCCTCAGCTAGGTAGCCGAGGGGTCCAGAGCAGGTATTTGTACATTACTCACCTGTCCCGGGCTCCTGATCGGCGTCTTCCGGGTTCGCGGCATCCTCGTCTTCGTTCGGGTCTTCGGCTTCTTCCGTGACGTCACGTTCGGCTTCTCTCGGCTATTTTCGGCTCCAGCGTCGGCTCTTTCCGTATTTTGCGCTCTGCTGCCCTCTAGCGGCTGATATGTGTAATACACTTATCAGCAGCTACAGGGATTTTCAAATGTAGAATTTTTTTTTTTATTTTTTTTTTTCAAATTTTTTTTTTTCTATTTTCCGCACCCTATCGCCGCTGCGTGTTGATCAGCATCGCACGAAAGTGCGCTGCTAATCAGCAACTCCTCCTTTTTGGCGTAGGGTGTTTTTTTTCTATATTCTACTGCCACGGTCTGCTTATAAGTGCCGCACATAAGTGCGGCATTTATCAGCAACTCCTTTGTTGGCGTAGGTTTTTTTTTTATACTTACTGTAAAAAAACACGTAAAAAACACTACATTACACCACACTACATTGAATAAAGTTTGACACTACACCACTACATACCCCATATACCAATCCCCGTATAAAGATGGCCCCCAGGGTGTTTTCGGCGTCAGAGGGATACGTTATTATTACCTCCGACACCGAAACAGCCAGTGAGGATGAATGGGGGGTCCTTCGTTCCTCCATTCATCCTCATCATCCTCATCCTCCAATGACGTGTCTGGGGGTAGCGTAGCGTACGCTGCCCCCCAGACACATCTTTTCCGCCAGTACCGTCCCAATAAGAGATGACGGTATGGTGTGAAATTCTACAAACTCTGTGAGCGTGCCTTAGGGTACACTTACAGATTTCGGGTACGTGCACACTGCGGAATGGCGAAGGATAACCCTTTGTGCATTCCGCAGCTGGCACCCGCCGGCGGACTGATGCAGGCATGTGTCTCCACCCGTGTCATAGAATCCATTCTATGCACGGGCGGATTCCATCGTCCGTCCAAAGAATGAACACGTTGGACAGAGAGGGGAATCCGCCCGTGCATAGAATGGAGTCTATGACACGTGTGGAGACGCGCGCCTGCATCAGTCCGCCGGTGGGTGCCAGCTGTGGAATGCACGAAGGGTTATCTGTCGCGATTCCGCAGTGTGCATGTACCCTTAGAGTGTATGTAGGAAGGGACACCCGAATCCAGCCCCCAGATGCCCCCCTCCCCCCCATCCTCGGAGTTAGTGGGAAGATCGTCCGGGAACTGATCTTCCCACTGCTGGATAAAGGTCACCACCTGTACGGGGATAACTTTTATACCAGCGCCCCCTCCTCTGGTCTCTCGCTGCCCTGTAGCTTGCGGCACGATCCGAACATATCAGAAGCAGTAATAGCGCCCTAATATTTAGCAGCCATGGAGCGGACCCAGCACTTCTGGATATGAAGGACCCCGTATCGCACCAGGGCAACATTTTCCAGGTGACGTCCCCCACACTGGAGAACAGGAGACCCCAGAAGAAGTGCAGAGTGTGGCGTAACAGGGGGATCAGGAAGGACAACATTTTCCAGTGTGACGCCTGTCCTGATCCCCCCGGCCTCTGCATACTGGATCGCTTCAAGGCGCACCACACGTCATTGGGGTTCTACATTATCTAAATTCTGTCCCTTATTCCTATTTCAGGGGTCACGTTGATCTGGGGATTATTCTGATCGCCATTATGGAGTCGGGAAGGAATTTTTCCCCTGTGATGAGGCTACTGTCGTCTGCCTTAAGAGGGTTTTTTGCCTTCCTCTGGATCAACACAGGTTGAATTTGATGGACACCTGTCATTTCCAACCTTATAAACTAATAATTGGCCTAATACCCCCAAATAAATTAGAATTGTCCCTTTTCCCCAGCTAAGTAGGTATGGCCGCCATTCCCATTAGAGGATGCCATGTCGCAATTACAAAGCCTCTGTGCGGCCAGGACAGTAGAAACCCCCCACAAGTGACCCCATTCTGGAAACTACACCCCATAAGGAATCTAAGAAGGGGGGCAGCGGGGATATGGCCCCCTGGTGACGGCCACATTTGGGACGTGAAAATGAAAAAAATTGTATTTTTTATTTTCTCGGCACATGTTCTACGTAAGTGCCCGTCACCAGTGGGGTCCATATGCTCACTGCACCCCTTGTTAGATTCCTTATGGGGTGTAGTTTCCAGAATGGGGTCACTTGTCGGGGGTTTCTACTGTCCTGGCAGCACAGGAGCTTTGTAATTGCGACATGGCCTCCATCCTCCATTCCAGCCTCTAAATGGCGCTCTGTCCCTTTGGTGACTTGCCCTGTGCCCATATGGCACATTATGTCCACATGTGGGGTATTTTCGTACTCAGGGGACACTACCCTACACGTTTTGTGTTCATTTTCTTTTTTAACCCCTTGTGGAAATGGAAAAAAATCAAGGCTAGACCAACATTTAGTGTAATTTTTGTAAAATTTTTACTCTAAATCATTAATCTTGTCATGTTTTTTCATTTTCACAAGGGGTTAAAAGATAAAAAAAAACATTTAATGTGTAGAGCAATTTCCCCTGAGTACGGAAATACCCCACATGTGGACATAAAGCGCCATGCGGGTGCAGGGTAAGCCTCCGAAGGGACGGAGCGCCATTTGGTTTTTGAAGGCTGGATTTGGATGGAATGGATTTCGAGGGGCCATGTTGCATTCAAAAGGCCCCTGTGTTGCCAAGACAGTTGAAACCCCCCACAAGTGACCCCATTATGGAAACTACACCCCTCAGGGAATGTAACAAGGGGTGTAGTGAGCATATGGACCCCACTGGTGATGGACACAAATGTGGAACAATGTGGCGTGAAAATGAAATATTACATTTTTTACACTATAATGTTGGTTTAGCCTTGAATATATCATTTTCACAAGGGGTTAAAAGAGGAGAAAAAAAACAAAATGTGTAGCGCAATTTCCCCCGAGTCCGTAAATACCCCACATGTGGACATAAAGCGCCATGCGGGTGCAGGGTAAGCCTCCGAAGGGAAGGAGCACCATTTCGTTTTTGAAGGCTGGATTTGGATGGAATGGATTTCGAGGGGCCATGTTGCATTCAAAAGGCCTCTGTGTTGCCAAGACAGTTGAAACCCCCCACAAGTGACCCCATTATGGAAACTACACCCCTCAGGGAATGTAACAAGGGGTGTAGTGAGCATATGGACCCCACTGGTGACGGGCACAAATGTGGAACAATGTGGCGTGAAAATGAAATATTACATTTTTTACACTATAATGTTGGTTTAGCCTTGAATTTATCATTTTCACAAGGGGTTAAAAGAGAAAAAAACACACAATATGTGTAGAGCAATTTCCCCCGAGTCCGTAAATACCCCACATGTGGACATAAAGCGCCATGTGGGCGCAGGGCAAGCCTCCGAAGGGAAGGAGCGCCATTTGGATTTTGGAGGTTGGATTTGGCTAGAATGGATGATGAACGCCATGTCGCATTTACAGAGCCCTCCTGCTGCCAAAACACTGGAAACCCCCCACAAGTGACCCCATTCTGGAAACTGCACCCCTCAAGGAATCTAACAAGGGGTGCAGTGAGGATATGGACCCCTTGATGACGGGCACATTTGTGCCATGAAAGTGAAAAAATGAAATTTTTCCCTTTCACGTCACATTGTTCCACATTTGTGCCCGTCACCAGTGGGGTCCATATGCTCACTGCACCCCTTGTTAGATTCCTTGAGGGGTGTAGTTTCCAGAATGGAATCACTTGTGGGGGGTTTCCAGTGTTTTGGCAGCACGAGGGCTCTGTAAATGCGACATGGCCCTTGAAATCCTTTTCAGTGAAATTCAGCTTCCAAAAGCCAATTGGCGCTCCTTCCCTTTGGAGGCTCGTCCTGCGCCCCCTTGGCACTCTATCGCCACATGTGGGGTATTTCTGTACTCGGGAGAAACTGCGCTACACATTTTTTGTCTTTTTTTGCCTCTTATCCCTTTAAGAAAATGAAAAATTGAAGGCTAGAACAACGTTTTAGTGTAAAAAATAAATTTTTCTTTTTTCACGCCATATTGTTGGGAAAATCTGTGAAGCACCTGTGGGGTCCAGATGCTCACCGCACCCCTTGTTACATTCCTTGAGGGGTGTAGTTTTCTAAATGGTGTCCCTTTAGGGGTGTTTTTTAGGTTTTGACACCCCAGAGCCTCTGCCAACCTGAAGTGGTACAGTCAAAAATGACCAAATATAACGGAGGCGTTGAAATTCACTAGGCGCTCCCTTATATCTGAGGCTTGTGGTTGCGTCAAACAATGCATTAGGGCCACATATGGGGTATTTCTATAAACTGCAGAAACGGGGCAATAATTATTGGGGTGCATTTCTCTGGTAATAGGTTTATAATTATGAAAAATATTGGATTACAATAAAATCTCTGCACAGAAAATTAAAATTTTCAAATTCCTTACACACTTGGCTTTTATTTCTGTGACTCCCCTAAAGGGTTAAAACACTTTCTGGATATGCTTTTGCAGAGTTTGGGGGGTGCAGTTTCTGAAATGGGGTGCTTTGTGGGGCTTTCTAACATACAGGCCCCTCAAATACACTTTAAACCTGAACAGGTCCCTAAAAATATCTGATTTTGAAATTTTACTGAAAATTTGGAAATTTGCTGCTAATGTTTTAAGCTTCCTATCGTCGAAAAAAAATGAAAGATAGTTTAATAAATACCGCCAACATAAAGTAGACATGTTGCTAATGCTATTTAATATATAATTTATGTGGTATAACCACTTTCTGTATACGCAAAGAAGTTTCAAAGTTGGAAAAATGCATTTTTTCACATTTTTTCACATTATTTGGGTTTTTTTCATAAAGATTTGTTATGAGTATCGACTCCAATTTACCAGAAATGTAAAGTACAATATGTCACGAGAAAACAATCTCAGAATCAGCCGGATAGGTAAAAGCATCCCGAAGTTATTAATGACTAAAGTGACACTGGTCATATTCATAAAATTTGTCTCTGTCATTAAGGCCATTTCAGGCTCTGTCCTTAAGGGGTTAAAACCTGGGAAAAGGGGGGTGATTCAGACTTTTATTAGGGGAGGGGGCTTTTTACTATTAACAACACTTTTTTTTTTTTTTTACACATATACTAGAAGCCCCCATGGGGGACTTCTAGTATATACACTGTGATCTCTCATTGAGATCTCTGCAGCATAGATATGCTGCAGAGATCCATGAGATCGGCACTCGTTTGCTTTCGGCTGCTGCAGCCGAAAACGAACGAGTGCCGAGCCGAGGACGGCGCCATCTTGGACGCGTCCCCGGCCGGCATCAGTAACGGAGATCGCTCCTCCGGGACAAGGTCCCGGAGGAGCGATCTCCCCCACTAGACACCAGGGAAACGTTGCCTCCGGTAATCGGAGGCAGCTGTCAACTTTGACAGCTGCCTCCGATTAGCTAATTAGCGGGCACGGCGATCAGACCGTGCCCGCTAATAGCGGCGGTCCCGGGCTACACGCGGCACCCGGGATCGCGGCACTTCAAAGCGGGGCCGCCGCGCGGCCCCGCTTTGAAGTGCAAGTGAGGACATAGGACGTACCGGTACGTCCTATGTCCTTAAGAGGTTAAAGTATTATAAGGTTTTTTTTTCGCACGAAAGTCATCTCGTGTAATAGCAACAGAATCCTCCACTCCACAGCTGGGTCCAACAGGCGCGGGTCCAGGTAAAAAAGCATGGCAAAATAAAGTACTAAAAATTTATTTTAAAAAAACAACGCAATGCATTTCAGGATCCTGAAACGCGTTGTCGTTTTTTAAAAATTATTAGTACTTTATTTTGCCATGCTTTTTTACCTGGACCTGCGCCTGTTGGACCCAGTTGTGGAGTGGAGGATTCTGTTCTGTCTTGTGTTGTGTCTTGTATTTGCACAATACCATCAGGTGAGAATCTCTATTTTCTCTTTTTCCTGATGCCCTTCTCCCTGATTTCTACACTATGGAGCGCTGTTCATTTTTATATCCTTTGTAATAGGGCCCTTATATTATTGTGGAGGGGGGTTAAATCTTTATTATCTGGAGTTCCCCTTTAAATACTTGCATGATTAGAGCTATCAAGCTGTAGCCAATTCTTTGTACCAAATTGTTACTTTGCTTTAGACATACAAACTGAATATTGGCATCATGGCTATACATGAGCATAAGATCTTTTGCCATAATAACAATCCCACTCTATAAACAAGTCTGTTGGCTGGGTTTCAGAAAGCATTCAATTAACAGAAAATACTCTAAAATATTGAATATGAAACTGAATCTTTAATTTCTACGCATCTGGCGTTGCAGTCTATCTGTCTTGCAGACTTAAAGCTCCCCCTTGTGGTCATTTAAACTCTGAATACCCCAGCCCCATTTGACTATTCTTTTCAATATTAATTGTCATACCTTAGTTCTGCTTTCTCTTTATTTAATTCTTAAGTATTTATTTGTCTTTATTTATCATTTATATTATAGCAACAAATTCTGCAGTGCTGTACACAGATGTATAAACTCCCATCCATTTTCAGCCCCATCTGGCTATTGGCAGTCTCTGTTTTGTTATTGTTGTTTTTATCTTTCCATGTGTTCTGACTATTGCTATCTTGTTTGCTGAATGAATTCCTTATAGGAATAGGCATCCCAGCGCATAGAAACAACTCTAAACAACACTCTTGGCTGGTTATTTACCAACATTGTCACTAGCGGCGCTCCTGCAGCCGATAACTGGCCCGTGTAAAAGAGACATTGATCAGCGGAAGACCGGGCAAATGCCCTCCGGGGAAGCAGGGCCTGAAGATACAGCCGACGCGAAGAGCAGTGTGGCTGGTATGTATAGACTGCTGTTTGTGATCTGGAAACTGACAGGACAGATATATACATATTTGTGCTATCAGTTTCCTGGGTTGCATGAGCGATACAAAGATCATTCATGCAGCCCATCTGCTCGATTTCTTATGCTGTATAAAGGCACAGCAAACAAGACGCCGATCTCACATACCATAGAAATCCCTTGGTCTAAAAGGACCCTTAGAAGGAAAAGTTTCTAACAATAAAAATATGGCTGCAGGGCTCAAAGATGAATTTTATCAAGCAACTGTAATTGCATGGCTGAATTTTTTTCCACCATTGCTTCACACAGTAATAGTGTCCACTTTGTGTCCCATGAAGTATTTACATTTAATTTGGGTGTTTAAATAGTATTTAGGCTCTACATGCCCTTGTACAGTAAAAAGCAAACAAAAAAAAACAAAAACTAAAAAGCCACATGAAAAACCACATCAAAATCAGTACCACAAACCACACAGCAAAATCTATGCTGATTAGAGATGAGCGCAGCTTAAACACGCTTGAGTCCGATTGTTTGGCATTTGAGTAACGGTGACTGAAGAAGTTGGATACGGTCCTATGGAATCCGGGAAAACATGGATACAGCCACAGGCACTCCCTAGGGCTGTATTCAACTTCAGTCATCAATATTTCAATGCCAAACTATTGGGCTTGAGCATACGAGATTTGCACTCATCTCTAATGCTGATTTTGAGGTGTTTTTTTTTTTCAGACCAAATTTTGCCCATTAAAACATACCTTATAACTGGCTAAAATTATCCCATATACTAGAAACCCCTAAAAAAGTGACTTTACCCCTTCTTTGATGGACCGGGTTCAGTACACTAAACATAGTGTGGGTTGCACTGAGCCTGGACCAGTGAGGAAAGGGTCAAGTCAAGTGATTAGACTCTTTTCCCGCTGTGCCAGGCGCAGTGCAACCCATCTGCGTGCACTCTGTACGGCCAAACAAGGAAGTGGTTAAGTGACTTAACTCTAACTTTGCGGACGTTCGAGCACAGTACGCTCAGCAAGTGGGACAGCTCCAAAAGGATTAACCCTCCGGGGGCCAGCCTGTCCTCCACTTGCTGTGCTGAGTGCACTGCACCTGGCCCAACAAGGAAGGGATTAAGCAACTTAACCCCTTCCTTTTTATAGTAGGTGCAGTACACTCTAGTATAGGGGCCGCAAAGAATCAATCCCAGTGAGGAAGTGTTCAAGTGACTTGCAGCGCTGTGACACCCATCTGCTGTGCTTAGTGCAATCATGAGAGTTACATGCAGAATAATTCCTCCTATTGAAGCCCCTTCTCTTCCTCAATGCTGCAAATACCTCACTTTTGCTCTTAAACTTAAAGGGAACCTGTCACCCCCGGTGCCGGGGTGACAGGCTCCCGACCCCCCGTTAGAGACCCCTATACTCACCTAATCCCGCCGGGTCCTGCTTCTGGAGGTGGTCGGGTGATGAAGATCTCAGCCGCTGCAGCCCGGCGCGCGCGCTGAGAGATGAGTCCAACACCCATAGAGAATGACGGAGCGCTGGACTCTCCTGTCATTCTCTATGGGTGTTGGACTCATCTCTCAGCGCGCCGGGCTGCAGTGGCTGAGATCTTCATCACCCGACCACCTCCAGAAGCGGGACCCGGCGGGATTAGGTGAGTAAAGGGGTCTCTAAGTAGTAATATTCCCCCATTTTGCTCTTGAAGTAGTAATTTTTCCCTCTTGCGTCCCCCAAGTAACAATATTCCACCTTTCTGTGGCCCCCTCCCCTATGCCCCCAGTAGTAATGATCTTCTTCATGTACCCCTAGAAGTGATGATCCCCCTCCTGTGCATCCCATTAGGATGATCCCCCTCCTGTGCCCCCAGTAGAAATTATCCCTCTCCTGTGCCCCCCCATAGAGATGACCCCAACCCCCCCCCAGTAGTGATGATTTGCTGAGTGACCGTGGCAAATACGTCCTGGCTCTAATGACTTGCATTCTTCATTGTGTCTTCTTTTTCAGGCTCTGTACAGTAATCTGGTGTATAAAACCCATTTAAAACATCATTATTAGGATTCACAACTGTTAACTTTGACTGTTAAGAATTGAGAATGCATTTTATATATTTATTATAATATATTTTAAATAAATAAACATACAGAGAGGCAGACAGTATAGAAACATAGGACTCTATTCTCATGATCAGTGTGGCTAGTGGTTGAAAACCCACGGTTAAAAAACTTGTGTGACTATGTGATACCTTTTTAACCTTGGAATAACCTTTTAAATTGAATAATAAATTACACATTAACATATTATAAATAAAACATGTTTATACAACAATTACCACCTGGTAGAAGGCTTTTGAATTATTGTTTAGAAGATGAAAAAGTGCATAAGCGCTGAATGCAACTCATCATGTATGGGGGTAGGCATGAGAAAGGGCACAAGGAACCCTAGGGTAGGCCTTTGTGACACTTTCCTGGGTATAATAAAAGATTTATGACACGTTGTGCTGCTAGGACAGGAATACTTTTGTTATAAGGTATGCTGCTGTGTGTCAAGTTACTTATGAAGTTGGGGGTGGCAGTTTCACTTTAACCTTTATTATTCATTAATTATTTTTCATGGCTTAAGCCATTTGTCAGACATTCCTCACAATATGATGTGCTGTCTGGTCCTGGTGAGCAGCTACACTCCACCGGCCTGCTTGTGTAAGACAGATCAGTCATCTGCAGCTTATGACCATTTAGTGATGTATTCCTGCTATGTATTGGTGTACATAAATCAATTTTGGCACTACATTTTCTGGAGCCTCCTACATATGTCACTTCAGACTGGCTGCATTCACAAGGGGTTATGGTTCGACGTTTTTTTTCAAACAAACTTTCAGACACAGACAAAGTGTCCAGGGTTTCATCATTTTCAACCGGAACATTGGAATTACTCCAAGGCAGTGGACAGAGACAAGGTGGAACAGACATGAGTGTCCTAGGCTGGTCGTCAATGCACTTGTCAGCCATCTTACAGCTTTTAATCATTTCCAGAACCTGCAGGAACATTTACAATCAGTCTCCTATGCAAAAGGAAGGACATTTAACTTTCGTGGAACAACATTACATTTCAATTCCTAATTTCCCACATTATTTATTTTATACCCTGTAGGATCCTAACATTCCATATTTTCCACTATATTATATATATATATATATATATATATATATATATATATATATATATATATAATCGATTGCACACCACATTTTATTTTTAAGTTATTAAAAGAGTGTTCCCATCTCATAAAATGATGGAATATTGCTAGGATATGGCATCATTTATTAATTAGTGGGAGTCTAACCCTTGAAACCCCCCAAATCCTGAGTTTGAAGGGCCTACATTATTAGTTCAGCATTGCAACTTCTTTATGAGCTTTGCCTGCACAGTTGTGCTATGGTCACCTGACATGTATGGGGCTTGAACCGCTGCCGATTCATGTGAATAGGGTCAGGAGCAGACCCTCTCTCTTCTTAGGATTGGTGGAGGTCCAGGAAGTCAGACATCTACAAGTAATGCCATATGCTGAAAATATCCCATAATTTTTTTAAAAGTCTACCCCCTTTAAAAAGGATGTTTTATGTAGACTACCTGTTTTTTATGATAAACCTAGACTGGTGATTGGCCAATCGCTACAGGTCTGTTTTCTTACACCACTGGCATTCCCCCCAAATTATTAAAAATCAAGTATAATTTGCCAACCATTCAAATGAATGTAATAATTGGGCCGGTCAAGACCACCAGGGCAGGAAATGTTCTATGCAAGAGTAGTGTCGTAGCTACCATAGAAGCAAGGTAGGCAGTTGCTATGGGGCCCGTGTAGGAGAGGGGCCCAGGGGAGAAGGTAAGGGCATGTGTTCTTCTGCTTAACCCCTTATGTACTGCAGTGTGTAAGTGACCCAATGTTTACTTACATGCTGCAACACAAAAAAAGGGTTAACAAGCAGAAGACAGAGATATCTGCTTCACTGCACTGATAACCTCTGACCTCTGTTCTCCTGCTGCACAATGAAGTAGGAAAATGTACAGGGGTCAGGGGTTATCAGTGCACCAGCAGTAAAGCAGATATCACCTTGTCTTCTGAATTTTGGGTCACATAAGCCCCTATTACACTGGGCAACTGTGAGGAACAGACGAACGCTATGAGCGCTCGTTTGCTTCTCATTCCCCGCTTGCTGCTGTCACATCCACGGCCGCGGTACATACCTCTCGCCGTGCCGCTGTTGCCCCATCTCCTGCTCTGTGCCGGACCTCCTCCTCCTCCAGCTCCCTGTCAGCTCGACGGGCGCGCCCCTGTCTCTTAGGGAGCACACACGCCTGCTCTGCTAAAATTTAAAGGGTCAGTGTGCCTTTAATTGGTTGCTGCTGTGAAGATCTCCTATAAATTGCAGCCCTGCCCCACCACAGGTGTTGGAGCCTCAACATGCTTCCTAGTGTGTTCTGTCCCAGCTACCTGTTGTTCCTATCCCTTGTTCCTGCACATTGTTTCTCCCATCTGCGGTTCCCTGTATCCTGCTGAATACCTGCCTGTCTCCCTGCCTGCCTGCTGTTCCTGCTACATCTCGTCCACCGTCACTAGCAAGCCAAGCCAGGGGTAGCGACCTGGGGGTCGCCTGCCGCAGCAAGTCCATCCCGCCTTGCGGTGGGCTCTGGTGAAGACCAGCGGCCCCTTAGACTGTGGTGCGGCTTACGCCTCCGCTAGTGACGGTCCAGTGGATCCATGACTCCAGTCATTACAGCTGCCCCCGGGTGAGTACAGAGGATGCCAGCGGCGGTCTGCTGCCACTCCTATTCCTTGGCGTGATGGCAGCAGATCGTTGCTGTATGAGTTGTTTGTCATTCAACATGTTGAAAGACAAATGACTGCAACAATCAGCTGACATCGGTTATGTTGACTGATCTTTGCCTTCTATTACACAGAAGGATTATCGACCGTAACGGACGATATTGGCCAAATATGGCCGAATAATTGTTCCGTGTAATAGGGCCTTTACACACTACAGTACAAAAGAGGTTAAGCAGAAGGTAGTCTGCTCCTGCACCTATGTATTTAACCATAATGGGACCTTATAGGTAACAGTGGACTGACAAAGCAAGCAGCCAGTTGCTCTCTGCTCTGCAAAAAAAATCTAAGTTAGGCAATATATGAGCTTGGGTGCATGTCTCATCGGACCGGACCTAGGTCCGTGTAGAAATCCAAAGAAGTATAGAGGAGAATGCACATCCAAAAGAAATCTTCACTTTAATCACACCAGTGCAACGTTTCGGCTATAGTAGCAGCCTTTCTCAAGCTTGAAACGCTGCCAAAACATTGCACTGGTGTGATTAAAGTGAAGATTTCTTTTGGACGTGCGGTCTCCTCTATACTTCTGTGGATCTCTGCTCTGCCAGTTACTCTTGTGGTTGCAGCCAAGATTCTGCCTCTGGACACAAGATTTTCTTTTTTGGCCACATCACAGAGCATATACTCTATCTATATATGTATCTGTATATGTGTATATATATATATATATATATATATATATATATATATATATATATATATATATATATATATATATATTTCTCTGTGTTGTGCATAGAGGGGGGGGCTATGGGGCCCCGTGAATCCTAGCTATGCACCTGCGCAAGAGACCTTTTTTTACAATATTCATATGCTCTAATAGGACAGATGGATAGTGTATGTCTCATTGAGAAGTCTCCTTTAATGTAATGTACTCAGTACACCAGAAATCCATATTTGATGAGCAGAATCACATCTGGAGTACTCCTTTGAAACAAAAAAGACTAGTCATTCAAATTGCATACTTTAACTAGCATTGGGGTAGGTGTAATTAGTAGGTATAACAGAACATGAAACCTCACCATTTCTATTGTTGGTCTCTTCTTAGCACGCAGTGAAGTAGCTACAATAGATATATCCATAAGTTTGGATGCAACACCAAGGGGCCAGTTTTTAGCCTTTTTATCCACAAACTGGAGAAGAGATTCAACACCACTTTTATCCACATGATTCCAAAACATGTCTCTCTGTTCATGGATCCAAATAAAATTTTAATTCAAATTTAGGACTTGAAATGAGAAGTAAATACACAGATCAGTAGAAAGCCTGATAAATAGTTGCCCAGTAGATATTAAAGTTAAAAAAAGAAAAAGAAGCCATGGGAAATAATGGTTAAAGGTATGGTCACAAGCTACAGATTTGGGCTATGTTCCCACACAGTATTTGTGCTCAGTATTTTGGTCGGTATTTTGCAACCAAAACCAGGAGTGAATTGGAAACACAGAAAGGCTGTTCACACACTTTTGAAATTTAGTGGATGGCCATAATTTAACAGCAAATAAGGGCAATTATTTACCATTAAATGACGGCCATCCACTAAACATAGCCTTTTTGTGTTTTCAATCCACTGGTTTTGGTTGCAAAATACCGACAAAAATACTGAGCAAAAATACTGTGTGGGAACATAGCCCAAATCTGTAGCTTGTGAACATACCTTTAACCATTATTTCCCATGGCTTCTTGAAAGCCATAAAAGCTAACATGTCTAACATGTCTCCTTGATCTAGCAGTTATCTAACAGTGTCAGCAGTTTGGAACTTGAATTGTAGCTGATAGATTCCATTTACATGTCAAAAAAGGGGAGGCCTGGAACAGGCAATAGCTTTTACTGGCTATCACTCTTAGGGTACGTTCACACTTACCGGATCCGCAGCGTATTTTCTGCTGCGGATCCGTAGCGTATCCGCAGCAGATCCGCAGCAGATTTCATTTAAATAACTGAACACAGCATCAAATCTGCACCATCAAATCTGCTGCAGATCTGCTGCGGATCCTGTAGGTGTGAACGCACCTTTAAGGTCCTATTACACAAAACGATTATTGGACGATAATTGTTTAGTTCTCGCCGCAGAATTACGGCCGTAGTTTTGCGGTGTGTAACATAGCTTTATGTTGAATGGGATCCGGGCCGGAGCGTACACACATCGTACACGCTGCGGCTGGGAGCCCATGCGGCGCTGGAACAAAACTGACAGGAATTCAGTGAATTCCAGCCGCAGAAAGACCTGTCAGTGCACACAGTGAAGCGAGCGGCTCGGGCCGGGGTCACGGAACTGCCGGTCTCATACAACGTGTGAACATAGCCTAATAGTTATGTTAAAAGGCAACGATTAGGCAAAATGTACAATGACAGCTGATCATGGTCTTTTAACATGCTGAAAGAGCACGATTTGTGCAGCGCTGGTCTGCTGCACATTGCTCCGCATAATAGCAGACCACCGCTCACTTCAATAGGCAGCCCAAACGATCTGAGGATCGTTCAGACAGCCCCTCCTGATGCTCCCTGTGGTCCCCCCTGCTGCTCCCCGCTCACGGTCTGTGCCTGTGGTAGCACAGGCAACGAGCAGGGAATGAAAGCAAAGCAAGCACTGAGCTGACAGGTGTTGTGCAGGGAACAGAAAACAGTTCAAGCCTTCTCCTCCCCAATGCTAACTACCTCTTTCCATGTCTTAGAAGACACCATCATCACGTGCAGACTAAACCACGTCCACAGAAGTGACCAATAATTGCAGAATGTCTCAGATGTTGTGATAATATGTAACTTAGTCATCTCAAGCCTAGCTGGACCCCTGTATGTATATTAAGGACCCTCCATTCTCTCTATCATCCATGCTTCTTTCTAAGGTATAGTTTATTCAGTATGCATAATGCGGCTCAGCAATGCTAAAGAACCTTGAGTAAGTGACATATCATCATTACTATGTTTTTCATTAAAATGTTAAAGAAGTGGCCAAGCCCAGATAAATAGATTTGGAATTGGACTGTAAATTCTCTTTAGGTCTACACGTCAAATTTCAAGATTTGAACACTGAGACATTTGTGCCAGAGTTCTATCAGCATGAAAACCAGCACCCATTCACTGCAAGGGAAACAACTCTCCTTGTACAAGATGCTGAAAAAACATTTCAGAAGTAGATTGTGAGCAGATTATGTTACATTTTTAGGTTGCGCTTATTTAGTATGCATAATGGGGCACAAATATAGAGGCTATGGGCTTAGCTAAGGTTTTCATTGAAACAGTACAGGCTATTTTAAGAAACTTTGTTATTGGGTTTATTAGCCGAAAAATGCATTTTTATTATGAAAAAGCAGTTTGAAGTTCTCCCCCCTGTCTACATTGTTCTCTATGGAGAGGAGAGGGGAGGGGAGGAGGGAGATGAGGCACCAAAACAGGACAACAAAGAGTTAATTTACAGCTACAACACTGGGCTATCTCATCTTAAGTCAGCACTGACCTCTCTGACCTCTGTTCTCTGCTCTCTGTTGGTGACTAATCTCCCTCCTTCCTCCTCCCCCCTCCCACTGATGTAAAAGAGACGAGATTTCCTGATAACGAGCAGTGGATGAGAGAGAGGGGGGAGACCTGGGGAAAGGCTTTTTGAATGCAGAAAATGGCATATTTGCCTAATAAACCCAATTACAAAGTTTCTTAAAATCGCCTGGACTATTGATTTCTGCAAAAAAAAATGAAATGACAGTGACACTTTAAAGAAGTGGCCTAACCCAGATGGCAAAGTGAACAAGCCCTATAGGCTTACCATGTGCTGTAAACTAAACGTATAGAATTATACATGTTGGTATTTTCTATATATGTATCATTAATTGTTAAATAATAAATCTCACCAGATATGTACTTTTCGATTCATTAAGAACTCGACATGCACTTAAGACTTCCATCATCACCTTCAAAATAAAGGGAAAGTAGCATTAGAAAATTACCCATTATTTAATTTTTTTTTTAAATAAATCAGTCATCGTAATAAAATTATTGATCGATGACTGGAAAAGCATTTCCCCTTGACAATGACACCTGAAGATCTCTGAAGAAGAAGGGTGGTCAATGTACCTCTGCTAACAAAGTTGCGTTGGCAGAAAAGGCTTCATTGATCACAGCAGTATAGGATTTGGTCCTTCATTGGTTTGAATAACACAAGCTTGTGGTAGCAGCATTATCGTCTGGGAAATGTTGTGATGGCATTCTTTGGGCCCACTGTGTAAAGTGCACTTTTGGGTATGAATCCATCCTTGCAGATCACATTCATCCATCCATACATGCTGATCTTTCAGCAAGATAATGCTACATGTCACATGGCTAGAAATGTTCAACACTGGTTGGAAGAAGATGACCATGACTTCCAAATACTACGTAGTCCCCTAATTCCCCAGACTTGGTGACATCTGTGGGACCACCTAGATTGTTGTGTTCCCTCTACGTATCCTCCTTAATGCACACTTCAGCAGTCGTGGGATGCACTGTAGTCAGCATAGCTACAGATAACTGGATTTCAGTTTGTGTGGCACAAACTGAAATCCATGATACCTATGAGATGGCCTAGATTTCTGCCCTAATTTACTCTACTTCTTCATGTGAATTATAGTAAATCTCCCCCTACCCTTCCTCCTAATCGCTACTTGCCAACATTTTGGACTTCATGTTTGCCAACATTTTGGACTTCTGTCTGCCAAATAGTGGCAAAAAGCCTGTCATTTCCCTTCATTGTTTTTATGATTCATATATTTTGAGGTTTATATATTAGCTCATGAGAACTCAAACACTTGCATTTTTGGTTGTTTCTTGAGCAAGACTTCTAAGTTTCAGTAATGCAGGTATTTTAACATTTGCACATAAACGTCTCACTTGGACTCACATGGTTTCTTTATATAAAAAGAGGTATACATTTTAATCAAGCTCAGAGTCACTCTTCCTATAAGTTGATTTGCATAGGAAACCTCTGTGATAAAATTCATCATTAAATGAAAAGCGGTTTTTACACACTCACAACTCCATAGCTGTACACATCAGTTTTCGGTGACAGTTCTCCCCTCCTAATGTACTCCTCTGGCAAGTATCCCAGGAACTGTAGGGTGGAATGATTCATCTTTATGGTGTAATTGTGATTTATCTGGTAAGATCTCAAATGGACCATGGCAAAGTCCGAAAGCTTTGGTTGAAAATGCTGATCAAGCAATATATTTTTGCTGGAAAAAAGGAAAAATTAACTAGTAAGTATAATATATAGAATCTGCTCATTTTAGTTATACATTTCAGACCACACTAATGTAATGACTCACAAAACAAATGAACCCAAGCCTACTTAAAACCTGACATGACAAGGGAGTATATACTTACTACAGCAATACGTCTTTATAAGGCTGGGGCTATGCGGGGCCTTGTTCCACACAAAGATGAAAGGAGAGTGCTGCACAAGTGCGATTTTTGGCTCAGGACAATCCTGCAATACACATTGCAGTAAAGTCAGCTCAAGCCGCCAATTTAGGCAGGGCTGGCTAACTGTGTAATGTGTATAGGGACTCTTGACTCTCGCTTAACAAATGATGTTGACCAAGTTGTGATATTTTAGGCTATTGAAGCTGGAATGCAGCCTGCAACCAGGTAATAGAACCTGATATAAAGATGAAATCACATATTTTGTGTTACCTAGTTATGTTTCCACAGATGACCGGGCAGGGTTTCATTCTGTGCAGATAGTAAATAGCATGTGCTATACCAAGCAGAATGTTGTAACGTTTTTCCCAAGGCAGAGGAGTAATGTCCTGCCAAAAAAAATCAAATAAATATAAATGCCAAGCAAATTATCTACTGCTAGAGTGTTATTTATATAGGGGTTGTGCTATAACAACAACTTATCAGCTATCCACAGGGTAGGTGATAAAGGTCTAACTGGTGGGAGTCTGACAGCTGGCATCCCCACAGTTCACAAGAAGGGGTGTCCAGAGTTATCCTGTATGAATTGTTCGTTGTTAAGTAGACACACTGCCACAGACTGGTTCAGATAGCCAGGTAAAGCACTTGGCTATCTTTACCAGTTCCACATAGCTTAGATAGAGTAATGCTCTTACCTGACAGTTGCTCCATTAACACAGAGTATCACATAACTGTTTTTGTGATTGTTGGGGGTCTCAGCAATTAGACCCACATTGTTCAGACACTTATCAACTACCCCTCTAAGCCAACCACAGCTACTGTATCAGACAAATAATGAGCTGTCCAGGTTCACCTGTACTACACTAAATGTGATCTAAACAATTGTATGCACTAAATATCCTACTGGGATCTCTTTCCAGTGCAGAAGGTTGGAATGAGAATGAAACACACATCGTCACACAACAAAGAAAGAACATATTTGTACTACATTTGACTACATCATGAGCCATCATGCACTTTGGCTTGCTGTATGCAGTGGAGACCCCCAGTGTAACGTGGTGTCCTACCACAGGTGTTATTATTATATACACCCTTTGTAAAAGCCTGTACTTATTGTACTTATGTGGTGATGAAAGTAGTGATAAAGTTTCGCCACTAGATGTCGCTGTATTAGATATGTATGTTCAGTAGCTGCACAGCTGAAGTGTATAAAGGGTTATTATTTGTATGTCACATGGATCTGCAGACCAATAGGAATCCGTACTTCTTCTCTCATATCACCTCTCTCTTTACTTCTTTT
Source organism: Dendropsophus ebraccatus (assembly GCF_027789765.1). Classification (NCBI taxonomy): domain Eukaryota; kingdom Metazoa; phylum Chordata; class Amphibia; order Anura; family Hylidae; genus Dendropsophus; species Dendropsophus ebraccatus. The sequence continues at coordinate 88,819,287 of NC_091454.1, read as the reverse complement.
GTTTGCACTCTTCACCCACTCACAGCGCACTTTAGATGCCCTGGAGGAAGGAAGTCACCTGGGTACAGGAAGTGTGCATGTCTTTTTGTGTTGGACATTGTAGAGGAAGGACGCAAGCTGCATAGCTCTCTACAGGGGTCCTTTTTGGGCCCTGGCCCTCTGCCAGGTCCCCCATCCCCTAAAGGGTCAGTCTTAGCTAGAACCCTGTATGGGTAGGAAGCAAGACAGTACACAGCTTACAGTTTCTTCTCAGTGATGCTACACAACACTATGCAGTGTTAAACCCCTTTCAAGAGAGGACAAGTCAGAGACAACCTCAACCCACGCCGTGGACTAGGAGAGTCACAGAGCAGGACAGTATCCACAGAAGAAGTTAGGAACTGATCCAGATAGAGCAAAGGTACAGTAAGCCTATGAACTCTATCTCTCTAACTCTATCTCAGGGAAGCCTCAGCATTCTGCTCAACCCAGGTAACAAGGTCTGGGCCTGTGTCCCCATCAAGGACAGTTCAGCCAAATCTAGTAGGCATAAGGTGGTGTGAAGACTAATCAATACATGGGCACAGGTGTTCTTCTTCTAAGCACTATTCTACCTCATCCTCTAACATCCCGGCAGAGCACAGTTGGGTTGAGACTGTCACAACATCCTCCACTTTGCTTCTCTGTATCGCTCCACAAGCACGACTATATCTCACACTGCATTCCTACTACACATTCAGTTGCTGTATGGTCAAGTATCTGTCTAACAAGTGTTATCAAGTGTATTATCTAGTGCTTTATCAAAACTAACATAATTTTGTAACCTACTGTAAGCAAGTACTTTCTAGTAAAAATTAACTTATTTATGGTAAAGAAACTCTGTGATCTTTCGCCTTCCACCGACACAGTACACACCACAACCTTGGGACACTTCCTCTTTCTGTGGGTGGCAGATCCGATAGTCCAGGAGAGTCACTACACCACTCTGGCCATCCATGATCATACTATGCCAAGGGACCCCGTAGCAACCCGGCAGGACACTGACCCCAGGGTAAAAAGGTACAACCGGCCTTGTAAAATAAAAGCAGGTGTGCCCTTACACCTGTGTGCCCAACCGACACAGGTGTCACGATATAACACCTCAAGGCCCGGCTGTATCTTGGCCAACCCCAACTGGGTGGAGTCACACTTCACTACCTAGCAAGTGACCGGACGACCTTCGATATAAACCTACAAAAAAATCTCCACAATGATCAATTTACTCAGAAAAGTTCATTTATTTATTAATTACATCAAGACAAAAAAAGGCCCTCCCATAAAAACATATACACATAAGACATATTAAAAGCACAAACAGGGGAATCTAGTACAGAAATTCCTGTTGTAATTATAGGGGACTACAGGTCACAGGATACCATATACTCAGTTTATAAAATCAGTGGCAGGATGGAAGTAGGAGCATTAATTACGTCAGCTACAATAGTCTCATAAACACATAAATAATAATATTGCACAATCCACTTGTATAATATATTTAGCAGCAATCAAAGTATTAGCTAAAAATAGTAACACAGCCTAATAGCAGCAATATGTTTAAAGTGGTAAACAGTATGTATATCACTTATTAAATATCAATTGCACAATGCCCCTAGGCTGTAAACAGATAGACGCTGAGGTTTGTGGTATAGATCTCACATCCAAACCTACTACCATCCCTACATTTGTCCTACCCCGGATTCCTGCATCCCTTCTACCAATATACTGACCCAGTGGCCATGTTGTACCGGTTCCCCCTCTGCCACACTCCAACGCGTTTCGCAACCGCTTTGACGGGGAGCGACCTTCGATATAACATCATCACTGGGGGCTCACACCACACTATCCCCTTCCCTCTGTGACACGGCCAAACTTGATTCTAATTAAGGGCGCATCACCGAGGGGAGGGGATATCGGTACACGCCCGGCCTGCCTCCAGTGCATAGAGTCGGGCGGAAGGCAGGTAAAAAAACCTGCCCCGATTGCAGAAAACGGGCTGCATTTTGAAAAATGGACTGCGCCACCAAGATCTCCACGCCAACACCAACTAGGTGATGAAAAAAATAATCATTAAGCGAATTGGTACATGGACATTTTAATCCACAACAAGATGGTGAAATCTGGGAATGCATACTCATGAGAAGCTTTGACACCAGCACATCAAGACTCAATATGTATGTGCTTATATATACTAATTTGGTAAGATTTTAATGAAGAATTTACAAATAACAATAATAAAACAAAATACAACTTACAGCACAATGTAGTTTGTGAAAGAGCGATCCATTAATCATATTTGGGTAGACCAAACATGTTAATCCTCCTGCTGTGATGTATCCAACCAATTTTATAATATTCACATGTTGAAATCTAATTATAAAACAAATACTGTGTATAGAATAAAATTTTAATAGTAACAGAGAGTTTAAGACATCATGTGGTACTGTAGTAGAGGACGGAATTGATTTACAATATATAATATCACTATACAAGGGTCCGCTTACTGCATTAGTTTGAAATCAACAACCCATAATTTTAATAAGAATTTGTGCTTTAGTTTATACAACATCCACATGCAGAAAAAAAGAGGAATCTTATCAATTCTTGGCATTAATTCTATTGTAGTAATGGCAACCAGTGGCCCAGATGTGGATTACCCCCCAAACTTTAGAAATATCCATTTGTAAATGTGTAAAGGTATACAGCTCCAATACAGTTCTTTTCCTGAATATGGAACCATTTCTCCTCAGATAATGATGAATACATACTTTATCTGCAGCATATTTCTTTGCTACTAAAAAAAAATACTTATTTATCTGATTTTGACAGATCCTATTTTTTCCTATGGAACTCTAAATGCCAGTGCATCAGTTTACATAAGTCTTTATCACTTTCAGCCTGATCTTTTTTTTTTTTATTAATATAATAGGCCATGATATTTTTCTATTTTGAGGTTAGTCACCTCTTTCCCAGGACCCTAGCTGTTGTGCTCCATAGTATGTCTAAGTGCTAAGCAATTAAAGGGGTTATCAAAAACATGGCCACTTTTGACTCACTCTTGTCTCCAGTTCAGGTGCGGTGTGCAATTAAGCTCCATTTACTTCAATGGAACTGAGTTTCAAACCCCACCTAAACTGGAGACAAGAGTGGTGCAAAAGTGTAGCACTGGATAACCCCTTTAATGTTTTGTAGTGACAAAGAAGCCATATAATGTGACACTGTGTAAATGATAAAAAACAACTCTCTCTACTACTGTACAGGAATGGACTTGCAAATGGACACCCAAGATCTCCCATTGTCAGGGACCATAAAAGTGAGATGCTGGGGTCTTATGGGCAATGCATTGCCTGGTCAAAGCAAATTTTTCAACTTTTGCTGCTAAATACCATATGCATGAATAACATCTAGAAATTCTAGAACATTTACTAGGGATATATACCAAGCCAAATATCTATGTAAAAGGAAAAACTACCCATCTGCAGACGGCTCTTTGGTGGTTTTTGCCCCTTGGTCAGTACAAAGTAGCAACTCTTTGCTACTTTGTATGCCATTGATGCCATGACACTAGGTCTCTCACTTGCCAGTCAACACTCTACTCTGTACTTACAAAGGAGCAATAACCCTGAAACAGCTGTCTACAGATGAGTAGTCTTTCCTTTTGGAGAGATAGTTGGCTTGACATATATCCTTAGTCAATTCCTATCCGCGGCGCGGGTCCGCTTACAATTTCCGACTCTTTTGCATGCACAGGCCCATAGAGTTAAAATTAATATTAGTTTTCTAATGTATTCATATTATTGGAATTACTTAACTGATAAACATTTCAAAAGATAAAATGTTCTAATTATACTAAAGATAATGCTATAAAATACTAGCCTAGGTAGACTTGTCCATTTTGACATAAAACACTTGAGTGTTTTCTGATCTTCGTCTTGATTCTTCTGCAGGAACAGAAAAAGTATAACAATACAGTAATGTGGTTTTAAAATGAATACTCTATATTTTTAAGGGGCTACCCAGCATTAGGAAAACACGGCCACTTTCTTCCAGAGACAACACAACTTTTGTCTACAGTTTAGCTGCGCTTTGCAGTTAAAGAAGTATTCCACAACTTTTTTTTATCTGTTCCCCCGCTGCACGCTGGCACATACACTGTACTCACCAGCAATGATCGGCGCTGCTTTGTTCCATTCCTGCGATGCCATTCAAATCCTGTGTGCGGTGACGTCACTGCTCTTGTGACCCCTCTTCTGTCTCCATGTCAACTGAACGCCGGAAGTCACACTCTCCAATGCATCGCTATGAGAGTGCTCTAATAGAGATGGATTGGAGAGCGTGACTTGTGACCTTCAGTCGACATGGAGACAGAAGGGGGGGGGTCACAAGAGCTGTGACGTCACCGCAAGTGAGATTTGAACAGTGCCGCAGGACCGGAACAAAGCTGCGCAGGGTGACACCGATCATTGCTGGTATATGCGCCAGTGTGCAGTGGGGGACAAATAAAAAAAAAAAATGTGGAATGCCTCTTTAAGCTCTATTTACTTGGAAATGGAACTTACAAGGGAACTAAGTTGCAAAACCTGCATCCAAACTGGAGACAAGAGTGGTGAAGTCTCTAGAAGAAAGTGGCCATGTTTTTCAGCGCTGGATAACCCCTTTATTATAGTAATAAGGAAAAGTTGACATACATAAAAGCTTTGAGCAGTCATCGCTAGGTGTCAGGAGATGTCTGTTAAGTGCTGCCCCCCTTAATATTGCTGCCGTAGGCACAGTGCCTAATAGCAAATACAAACCCGTGTATAGCCTGTATACACATGCATTCTACATTGTTTATTATTGGGACTGAGTTGTCAGGGCACATAGTTCAGCGTTAGGCTAGGTTCACACTGCGTTTTTGCAATCCGTTTTTTTAATCTGTTTTTGCAAAAAACGGATGAAAAAAACGGATGCTTTTGTGTGCATTTGTTTTGATCCATTCTTCCATTGACTTCCATTGTAAAAAGAAAGGATCAAAACGGATTTGTTTCTTTTAACGGACACAACGGATTGCAAGAACGGATTGCAAAAATGCAGTGTAAACCTTATTCATAAATAAATGCATTGTACCTGTTTAAGCAGCTTTACCACATACAATTTTTTCGTAATTTCTGCTGTGAAAATGTCAAAAAAGTGTCCTTGTCTGATTATGAAATCATTGTGAAAGTTGTGAGTTGCTTCTGCGATCTCTTCAAAACTCACGCGTGACAGGATATTTGTCTCTGTGAAAAGATGAAAGCCTAAAATATTATTTCCTACTATTTATAATTTTTAAGGTTTAGTACAATAGTTGGTCAAGAAATGAAATTTGGCTGAATCCAGTGAAACAGATAGTTGGGTACTTTTAAAGCACTTGATTACTGTATAAGAAAAAAGAAATAGGTTCTAGATAAGAAATTTCATACCTTATCCCATACTATACCATATATAGTTGTTGTTATTATTTATTTTTAAATCTGCCTTGAATCCAGAGGCCTGACCTGTATAAGGGGTTACCATAGAGAATGTACACATATAAAGCAAGATTAAAGGGAATGTTCCAGTTGGAGTAGTGTTTGTTTTTTCACTGCCTGGTTGGCGGTGGCGTGGAGAACATATGGACGTGGAATGTTGAGATATATATATATATATCTGCTGCAATCCCTCACAGTTTCTGTTCTGACATCTTTACATTTACCTGCGGAGTAGATGCGTCACAGACACAAAGCAGCAGTGGGAAGTGGCAGGGACTGTGAGCGGGTCAGATCAGCAGGGGTTGGGCAGGTCAGTACGGTAGTAGTTTTTATACCACTTTCATTTTTTTTCTATGGGGCTGAAATACTCATTTAATTCCCAGCTACATTCAGCATTTATATAGTCCATAGCAAATAAAGAACAGGCTCATAAAAAGTTGCTATTGGGAAGTATCCAGCCTTGTCATTCATCAACTTTTTCATTCAACTCCAAGAAAAAAAGTTTCCTATGCTGTTGCTAGATATTTTCTAACATAGGCAATGAAGAAATGGTATATACCAGTAAATAGGGTGATTGCTCTTTGATTTCCCATTTCTTGAAGAACTTCCAACAAGTCACCAACTGTCTTATTTTTGTGTGCCCAGCTCCATAGCATTTCTTTTGTTTGGCTTTTATCTTGTCCCGCACACATTTCAATTTTGCGGAAATTCATCCAATCTGTAGAGATGCGCTCACCTAGAAAAATAATACCAGTATTATTAGACAACAATTATAGTACAAGTCATCATGAGTAGTTTTAAGTGGGACAGACTAAATGGGAAGATGTACTGGAAGGGTAAAGCAAAATTCTCCATCCCAAAGCATTTGCAAAGTCTTCCGACCCTTTTACTTTTTTTAACATTTTCGTATGATGCTACCTTGGGCTAAAATTAAAAAATAATTAAAAAGAAAATTTCACCCATAATTCTGCTCTCAGTACCCCATAATGAAAAAGTGAAAACAGAATGATTACAGAATGTAATTGAGAAGGAAAGACTAGAACGCATCATTAAAGTGGTTATCCAGCGGTACAAAAACATAGCAACTTTCTTCCAGAGACAGCACTGTACTTGTCTCCAGTGTGGTTTGCAATTAAGCTCCATTCACTTAAATGGAACTGAGTAGCAAAACCTGCACCCAAACTGGAGACTGGGTCTACTGTCTCTGTAAGAAGGTGGCCATGTTTTTGTAGTTCTGGATAACCCCTTTAAAGGGGTTATCCAGTGCTACAAAAACATGGCCACTTTCCCCCTACTGTTGTCTCCAGTTTGGGTGGGGTTTTGAAACTAAGTTCCATTAAAGTAAATGGAGCTTAATTGCAAACCACAACTGAACTGGAGACAACAGTAGGGGGAAAAGTGGCCATGTTTTTGTAGTTCTGGATAACCCCTTTAACATATTCAGACCCATTACTTAATACTTAGTTGAAGCAAAAGTCTTCTTCTGTCAGGTTAGATGGTGCCCCAATGGGGCCAAAGACAGTCAGGGGCTTGTTTACATCAGCTGTCTCAGAAGGAAGGGGGGAAGAGGGAGAGACAGAGAGAAATGCTAACACACAGATTTACGTGTTTTTAGCAGAAAGCAGCAGCTGAGAACTGGGAGAAGGAGACTAAACAAATTGTTAGTCTCACCATGGGCAGCTACATATCAAAACTTGTTTGAGTAGAATACCCTTTTAAGCCTTTCTTGTGTTGTCTTGTTGGAAGGCAAAACTTTAGTCTATAGTTCAGAACACTCTGGATCAGGCTTTTATTAAGGATATTCCATTCAGCTTTCCCTCAACCCTGGGCCCAAAGCATACATTTCATATATGGGGAATCAGATATAACTGCTAAATAACATCTCAATTGTATATACCATCATATGACTGCATCCAGCTTCCTTTTCAATACACTCAAAGTAGCCATTTTGGAGTCCCCTACACTAAAATATAGCAGACATCCTCCACAATTTCAAAGTAATACAGTGGCAGTAATACCAGACTGATTAAAGGTTGTGTAAGATTTTTTTAGTATTGTGTAGTACTATTTCCTCATGTGCCAGTCAGCATCACACAGTCATAGTCTTGCTTGCTCTGGGGTGCCGGCTTATAATGAAGTGTAGTGTAGATATGTTGCAGTGGGTGGGGGGGGAGGAAGACTCTGGTTAGAGGGAGGCTGCAAAGTGTTGCTAAGCTTATGCCCCCCCCCCCATACACCCCCCCCCCCATACACAACAAAAGTATTACAGGTTTTAGGATGACAAATGAGGCAACTGGGATGAACAAAAAACTTAGGAGATAAAAGAACATCTTAGCAACTGATACAAGCTATTTCTCATTTTAAGGCAATGGAAAACCTCGTGAATATATTTTCAATGCTTTTTTATAATATTTAGCATCTCAGTGCATTACAGACTTACCTAAACCCTTCCATCCTAAATCTCCATCACTGCAGTCCATGAGTTCACAGAAATGTTCCATAATAATAGGTGAAACGTTGAATAGAGAATCATTTAGACTGATTAAATGCGCAGCCATAGCAAAAATATCCAGATCGACAAATCATAAACTGATGTGGTATGTGTGTGCTCGGCATGAAATAGAAATCCTTAGAGGGCTGGAATTTCCCAGTCCACGCCCCATAATAGAGTGGTTAGTTAAGCAAGGAAATCCTGTAGTTGCGCAAGTTCTGTATGCTTACCAAACAGCTGTAACCATGTGTGAAGGGACACTGTATACCTCCTGGGTATTTGCACTGTTACTACAAATCAGTTATCTTGCATAACTGCTAGGGCATGAAAAATGAATAGAGAGGAAAAAAGTAACAGAAAAAGATCTATGGCATAAAATAAAACACATCAGCTATATACAGTTTCCTTTAATTTTAGATGCATTAGAGGACACTCAGCTTTTTTTAAACTTATTTACTTACTTTTTAACTTACTTTGTTAATAAGCACTCCAGGTTGTTGTTTTTTGGGGGGGGCTTGCCCATATCATGCACACTTATCATCACTGGTCCTACAGCAACATGTGTTTCATTCTAGCGCAACATTTCATTACTATAACTTGATCTTGTAATCACCTGGCTGACCCACAGAAAATCCTAGTGTTTAACCCTTTCACGACCTGGGAGCATTGATGCCTCAATGCCCAGGTCGTTATTTTACATCAGCTTATGGGATCACTGATAGCTGGGACCCGCCGCTGATGACACAGGCGTAGCTCCTACGCCTGTGTCATCCTCTGCAGTAAATTCACATCGCTGCAGGAGTGCAGCAGCGACGAGAGGGGGTTAATGTGTCAGTGGTCTGTCCTCGGTTAGATGATTACCTGTGAACTACAGGATGACATCATCAGATGTCTTTGTTATGTAAGAAAAAAAATCCCAGACTGCTTCTGTAAATGAAAGATACATTTTAAAGGGAAACTATCAGCAAGGCTGCCGATAGTTCCCTCTTGAGCATGGGACACTGAGTATGAAGGTTAGTCTCTTATCTTCATCCTTTGTGCCATTTCCATGCACTTTGCAGTTTAATCCCTTGTCTAGTAAGGCCGTTTGGAGCATTGTGGACGGGGCTTCAACCTTCAGAGCACCGATCTGGCCCACCCCTGTCTGGCCCACTCCACTAATAATAATTTCAAAGGGGCCAGCCAGGGGTGGGTCCATGCTCTAGGGGCGGTAGCTCTACCCTCCAGTGCTCCAAATTACCTTACTACAAGGGGGATTAAACTGTAAAGTGCACAGAAAAGGCCCCCCCAGGGGGGAAGGTAAGAGACTTACATTCATCCTCCGTGCCCCGTGCGCAATAGGGAGCCATGAGCAGGTTAGATTGTCAGGTTAGTTTTCCTTTAATCATTGTACATTGTCTGCTATTGCAGTGTTTCTCAACCTTTTCAAGCCAAGTACCCCCATGTGATGAGATGCTCCAGCTGAGTACCCCCAAGGATGAGATCAATTATAAGTGTTGCCTTAATAAGGCTGGGATCATACTGCTGCCACAGGCCCTGTATAAAGTCTCTGTCAGCAATGGATTCCCAGAGCAGATCCCCCATAACAATGTGACTGATCAGTGGGAGCCAGTTATAATGCCAGTAGTAATGTCTAATATTGCCCCCCTGTAGTCAGTCCCTAATGTCCCTTCACAAATAATAAGTCCTCCATCCCTAGTATTAATGCCCTCTTTCCAACAATAACAACCCCTGTGGCCAGTAATAATGTCCACCCTGTAGCTACAGGCAATGCTTCCTGTAGCCAGATATGACTCTTTAGATAGAAAGACCTGTAGCCAAGTATGCCTACAGTAGCTAGGTATGGCTCTTGTAGCCAGCTTTACCCCCTTCAGCCAGGTATGACACATACATCCAAGTATGCCCACTGCAACCAGATATGCTCCTTCCCGCTAGGAATGTCCCTTCAGTCACATATGCCCCTTGCAGCCGGATATGCCCCTAGCCAAGTATGGCCCCTGTAGATGGATATTCTATTTGTCAGGTGTGCCCCCTGCAACAGGATGTACCATTAGCCAGGTAGCCCCCTGCAACAGGTTGTACCATTAGCTAGGTAGCCCCTGCAACAGGATGTACCATTAGCCATGTAGCCCCCTGAAGCTGAATATGCCTCTTGCAGACAGGTGTGTCCCCATGCAGCCACATACATGTCCCCCTTGTAGGCTGAAAAGCAGCCCGGGCACACAAACCCCACCAGCCTACATATATATCTTTCCACCCCCACCAATTGCATTAACTGTGTGAAGCAGAATTTTTAGCTCTCTTACATATGTAAAGCCCAGAATTATCACAGAGAAAAATAAGTGTACAGTACCGATATAATCACTAATACCACCATACACTGACCATATAGCCACCAGATACCAGGTGTACACAGATGCTGCAGTATTACTCCCCGCAGACTATAGAAGAGAATACAGCAGTGATATCAGATACCACGTGTACACAGATGCTGCAGAGTATTACACCCTGCAAACTATAGAAGAGAATACAGCTGTGATACCAGGTCTACACAGAGGCTGCAGAGTATTACACTCTGCAGACTATAGAAGAGAATACAGCAGAGATATAAGATACCAGGTGCACACAGATGGTGCAGAGTATTACACCCTGCAGACTATAAAAGAGCGAATACAGCAGTGATATCAGATACCAGGTGTACACAGAGGCTGCAGAGTATTACACTCTGCAGACTTTAGAAGAGAATACAGCAGTGATATCAGATACCAGGTGTACACAGATGCTGCAGAGTATTACACCCTGCAGACTATAGAAGAGTATACAGAAGTGATCAGAAGTGATCAGTCACAGGTAGAATACAGAACAATTATAGATGATCTGTCATCTCTCCTGTCATTGTGCTGGTCCCCTGTTATCCCTCCTGGAAATCTAGGAATAAATTGATCACTGGGCGTTAGAGCCTTATTACACAGAGATTATCAGCCAAACAAGGCAGATCTCATCCCGTGTAATAGAAACAGCGATCAGCCACGGAGGCGGAGCTCATCAGCTGATCGCTGTCTTTAAACATGAAAATCATCGGCTTCTGGTCACAACTGATCACAGCAAGGGCTGCACGAACAATTTTGCGGACCCCTAAATACATTCATATCCAAGACCCCTGATTACACGGAATCCACAAACGCTAATCGTTCCCCCCCACTCTTCTCCCCCATTACACTTGCAGTTACATCCAAGGACTCACAGGGGACGTCTTCTCTGATCGGTTGGTCACTTTTATTTTCTTCCCCATTTGGCCAAGACCACCATAAAGATGTCTCCTGATCACAACTCATCTCCACCAATTCTGCAAAACAAACATTTTAGACTCCTGGCTTCAGCACCGTCTCTGTACCGCAGCCTGAAGCAAGTCCCAGCGTGGAACTTACAGAGCTCTCAGGGTATCCTAGGAGTTGTAGTTTCTGAGGGGACAACCCCTTGAGTTCTCTGTTTATATATACTACAACTCCCAGCACATCCTGAGAGCTGCAGACTGTCTATAAATGCTGGGAGTTATGTTTGCAGCTGCTGTAGTTGGAGGGTCCTAGGTCCTATGGGGGGGGGTAATTTTTCCATTATGCCCCTGGCATAAACCAGGGAAAACGTGCAGGTAATGCCAGATTTACTAAGAGGTATGCAACTCTTGCTAAATCCAACAGTGTGTACAGGACGGGGCTTTATTTAAGACTGCTGAACAGGTGCGCTAGTAGAGTGTTCTCACCTGTACTGATCGGGAGAATATGCCGGGAGAGGACCATGCTCAGCGTAGTCCATTTTCCATTCTGTGTCATGTGATCAGTCTGGCTTCATAGACTGAGTTCACATCTCCTTGCAGTCAGTATAGGTCTGAACACTCAGACCCGGAACGATCAAAACTTTTGACATATCTCTGTGACATGGCAAAAGTTTTTTTATAATGACAATGACACTTTTATTACATGGCCTGATCACTAATGTAAGCGAGCGCTGATCGGCACTCGCTTACTAAACCTATTACATTGTGCAGCAAGGGCTGTGTGTGTATCACTAACTATATATATATACATACACTCTGCACAAACCTTCCGGTGTTCTTCTAACTTCTCTCTGGTTCCCAGAGCTGCCGCTGCAAATTCAGGGCCGGTCTCTGCAGTGATAGGCTGCTCAGCTAATCACTAGCCACATCGACCCCATCTCGACCAGTGATTAGCTGAGCAGCCTGTCACTGTAGAAACCGGCTTTGAATTTGCAGTGGTAGCTGCGAGAACCGGACAGAAGTGAGAACACCATCGGGGAGCGTGGACAGGTATGTATAACATTTATAGTTTTTTCTACACAGTCATCAGCCATAGACCGCGCATCACTATTACATGTAGTGATGTGCGACCTTGTGGACGATGATTTTTATGGAATAGACGGCAACAATCTGCTGATGATTGTTGTCTTTATTACTCGGAGCAACTATCTGCCGAATAGTCCTGATAACCAGGAGATTATCGCGCTATGTAATAGGGTTTTTATTATAGGAATATAGGCCCTATACTGTGACTATCTGTAACTTCTCTGGCTCCTTTAGTTTCTTTTTATCAGAGACTTCTTTATTGCAGAAAATGGAAAGGCTTAACTCTTACACCGCCTGCACAGGTAACTGGTTCATGAGCTGCAGGAAGGCAGCGTAAGGGTTAAACTGTCAGCAACAAATAGTTACTGATAAGACGGAAACTAGTGAATTCAGAGAAAGGAGCTACACACACACACACACACACACACACATAATCACTTTCATCCCGTCCCTAAGACCCCCCTCCTTAACACATACACACACACATATATATATATATATATATATAAACACATACACTGCACTGCCGTGACCTCCCCCATACACACACACACATATATATATATATACATACATATATATACATACATACACTGCACAGCTGGGACCCCCCCATTCACACACACACACATAAACACATACCCTGCATAGCTGTGACCCCCCCCCCCCCCCCCCCAACACACACAAATCGATCCATCCTGGCCCTGGCACTGCTGTGACGGGTCGGGGGAGGAGTCACTGTCCCCGGGTGCTGCTGCCTGTGTGTGCAGGGGGAGAGGATTGTCACAGCAGCCGGGAACGGACATCAGGAAATTCCTGTTGCTCTGTGCTCTCCTCTTCCCTGCTGCCACAGGATAACAGCTCTAGGTTGGGGCCCACTGACTGCAGTTTGAGGTTATGCCACCTCTGTGCCCCATAAAGTTGCTATATGCTCCCTCTGTGCCCCCAATATACCAAAAAAACAAACACATTACTCACCTGTCACCAGCGTCTCCTCTTGCAGGGTTCTGCCAGCAGCTCTCCCATCCGTGATGCGTTTTTCTCCTCGGTCTCCTCTGTCAGGTCCTGGAGCAGAGGCACTGCCTGCACCCAATAAGTCCTGCAGCCTCACTCATTCATCTGCACACACAGGTGACGGATGACCCGCACCTCCATTCCTGCTGTGAAGAAGCATGTCCTCAGCAGGGCTGTTAATGTTTTTTGTTTTTTTTTCACTCTTCCCGCGTACCCCCTCAACCTGCGCCGCGCACCGCAGGTTGAAAAGCCCTGTGCTATTGTATTCTAATGTGTACTGGGATTTTCCTTATCTATGTATATCTTGAGTTAAATATGCTGTCTTGTAGTAAATATGTATGTAGTAAATTACCCTTATATCATCCTTGAACAATGTAAGGCAGGGATCACACTATGATTTTCCTTCCATTTAACATATATGTTAAAAAGGGGGGGGGAAACTGATACACTGACATATGGTGGTTGACCACATATTTATGTGTGTGAAAACTAAAACTTAATGAAACAGAAACAGTGAAATGGACAAAAAAAACTCGGTGGGAACCTAGGCTTTAAAAAGGGTTATTGAAGATTAGTAAAAGGTCAGCTACTTTCTTGCATAAACAGCATCACACCAGTTTTCGAGTTGTGTGTAGAATTACAATTCACCCCCATTCACTTTAATAGAACTGAGGTGCAAACCCACACCCATACTGAAAGAGTTGTGCTGTTTCTGGAAGAAAGTGGCCATGTTTTTTAAACCTGGATAACCCCTTTTAAAAGAGACAGATTTGTTTTTAATTATTAGAGCCAAATACTGCAAATATTCTTTCTTTCTAATCTGTTTTTATTGGATGCTGCAATCTTGCCTAAGCTGTTTTAACCCCTTCAAAACCAAGCCCATTTTTCAAAATCTGACCTGTCTCACTTTATGCGCTTATTGCTTAGTGATGCTTTAATGTATGCTAGCGATTCTGTTGTAACATATGGTACTTTATGTTAGTGGCAAAATTTGGTCACTATCTTGTGTGTTTTTTTGTGTGAAAAACATCAAAATATCATGAAAAGTTAGAAAAATTTGCACTTTACAAACTTTGACATTTTTTGCTTCTAGAAACAGAAAGTCATATCACATAAATTAGCTACTAAGTCACATTTTCAATATGAACAAAATAGAAAAGGACAGCGCTCCATAGCGCGGATCAAATTATAAGAGACAGAGAGGGACCAACATGCAAGGAGACCCTCACCTGATGAGGTTGTGCTAAATGAGAGGCACAATACTCGTATTGGCATATACGATGGACCGCAGCCACTCCCGCTATCCAAAGGAATGAATTGCACAAAAACACCTCCAACACCAACCAAGCACGGATCGTGGAGCGCAGGTCCAGTGGAATAAGGATATGTAGTAATAAAATATTTATATTTATTGAGACTCGACGCGTTTCGGAACCGCACCGATTCCTTTCTCAAGAGTCAACATTTTCAATATGTCTTCTTTTTTCTGGCTTCATTTCGTAAACATATTTTACTTTTTTAGGGTGTTACAGGGGTTAGAAATGTATCAGCAAATTAATAAATTTTCATGAAATTTCCAAAACTGATTTTTTAGGGACCAGTTCTTTTTTTAAGTCAAAGAATACATCTTGGGGGTTGGTGAGCATTTTGACCAGGGCCGGGACAAGGAGTTTTGGTGCCCTAGGCAGAGAAGGCAACTGGCGCCCCCCCATTAGAATTGGTGCTCCCCGCACAGTATAATGCCCTGAATGTGCCCCCACACTGTATTAAGAGCCCCAATACATACAGTAAATATCTTATAATGCTATTTCCACCGTTCAGTGATTACATATTGCATGAAAACTGCACTGAACAAAACAGGAAGATATCACCAATGATACCATTACATAATACCGCCACACCATGACCCCTATCACTACAACCCTATAACTGTGCAGTTACATCCAGCAACTCACATGGGGCGTCTTCTCTGATCTGTCACATTTTCTTTTTCTCTCCATCCAGCCTGGGCCACCTTGAAGTCGTCTCCTAGCTGTGAATCTTCTCTTCAGTATCTGTCAGAGAAACATTTTAGGCTCCAACACATACAGTAGTTACCCCCCTCTGTACCCCTATATAGTAGTTACACTCCTCTGTGCCCCCATAGTTTTAAGGTGTCCCTGTGCCCCAGTATTGTAGTAAAGCCCCTCTGTGCAGCCCCAATATAGTATAAACTGCTGTGTGCTGCCCCCAGTAGTATATAGACCCCCCGAGTGCTCCCCCATAAGTATAAAGATCTCCTGTGTGCTTCCCCAGAAGTATATAGACCCCCTGTGTGCTCCCCAGAAGCATATAGATCCCCTGTGTGCTCCCCAGAAGTATATAGATCCCCTGTGTGCTCTCCCAGAAGTATATAGACCCCCTGTGTGCTCCCCCAGTTGTATATATATATATATATATATATATATATATATATATATATAGACCCCCTGTGTGCTGCCCTCAGTTATACATAGACTCCTCTGTGTGCTGCTCCCAGTAGTATATAGACCCCTGTGTGCTCCCTAACCCTTCCCATATAGCAGTAATTCTCCAAAACAAACAAACAAAAAAAACCACTTATACTCACCTGGGCCATGCGTCTTCACTGCATTCTTGTGGCAGAGTTACCTGCGGTCACAAGAGGCCGCTCTCCCCATCGCATAACAGTGCACTCACACACCCCTGACCCTGCAGAACATCACATAACATCGCACCCACACACCCCTGACCCTGCAGAACATCGCATAACAGTGCACCCACACACCCCTGAACTGCAAAACATCGCATATCTATGCACCCACACACCCCTGACCTGCAGAACATCTCATATCTATGCACCAATACACCCCTGACCCTGCAGATTATCACATAACAGAGCACCAACACACCCCTGACCCTGCAAACCATCGCATAACAGTGCACCCACACACCCCTGACCCTGCAGAGCATCACATAACAGTGCACCCACACACCCCTTACTCTGCAAAACATCTCATATCTATGCAACCACACACCCTTGACCTGCAGAACATCTCATATCTATGCACCCACACACCCCTGCAGATCATCTCATATCTATGCACCCACACACCCCTGCAGAACATCTCATATCTATGCACCCACACACCCCTGCAGAACATCTCATATCTATGCTCCCACACACCCCTGCAAAACATCTCATATTTATGCACCCACACCCCCCTGCAGAACATCTCATATCTATGCACCCACACACCCCTGCAGAACATCTCATATCTATGCTCCCACACACCCCTGCAAAACATCTCATATTTATGCACCCACACACCCCTGCAGAACATCTCATATCTATGCACCCACACACCCCTGCAGAACATCTCATATCTATGCTCCCACACACCCCTGCAGAACATCTCATATCTATGCCCCCACACACCCCTGCAGAACATCTCATATCTATGCACCCACACACCCCTGACCTGCAGAACAACTCCTATCTTGCACCCACACACCCCTGCAGAACATCTCATATCTATGCACCCACACACCCCTGCAGATCATCTCATATCTATGCACCCACACACCCCTGCAGAACATCTTATATCTATGCTCCCACACACCCCTGCAGAACATCTCATATCTATGCTCCCACACACCCCTGCAAAACATCTCATATTTATGCACCCACACCCCCCTGCAGAACATCTCATATCTATGCACCCACACACCCCTGCAGAACATCTCATATCTATGCTCCCACACACCCCTGCAAAACATCTCATATTTATGCACCCACACACCCCTGCAGAACATCTCATATCTATGCACCCACACACCCCTGCAGAACATCTCATATCTATGCTCCCACACACCCCTGCAGAACATCTCATATCTATGCCCCCACACACCCCTGCAGAACATCTCATATCTATGCACCCACACACCCCTGACCTGCAGAACAACTCCTATCTTGCACCCACACACCCCTGCAGAACATCTCATATCTATGCACCCACACACCCCTGCAGATCATCTCATATCTATGCACCCACACACCCCTGCAGAACATCTCATATCTATGCACCCACACACCCCTGCAGAACATCTCATATTTATGCACCCACACACCCCTGCAGAACATCTCATATCTATGCACCCACACACCCCTGCAGATCATCTCATATCTATGCACCCACACACCCCTGCAGAACATCTTATATCTATGCTCCCACACACCCCTGCAGAACATCTCATATCTATGCCCCCACACACCCCTGCAGAACATCTCATATCTATGCACACACACACACACACACCCCTCACCCTGCTGACCAGTGCCCTCAATGTGGCTTACCTCCTGCTGATCTTATACACTGCACTCACTGCCTCTTAAACAGCCCAGGAAACCGGCTGCCTCATAGAGAGCCTAGCAGAGGAAGATAGCTCCTCCCACACTGGTCACATGGGCATGATGTCATCAAAGGTCCTTTACACCTCCTGGACACTCTATTCCTGCTGCTGTATGTAACAGTTACAGTGCAGGGCGGGCAGACAGGCAGGGGGCGAGCGGGGGGCAGGATGGATGGGTAAATAAATTAATTACCCATCCAGATGGTGCCCCCTGACGTTTGGTGCCCTAGGACATCGCCTACCCCTGCCTACTTTTTGTCCCGGCCCTGATTTTGACCCCACAAGTATTAGACGAAAGTATTCAAAATTAGACAGTAAGAATGAAAAAAGTTAATTTTTCCAATAATATGTTTGTTTAGTTAAAAATTTCTCAATTTCACTAGGAACAGGGGAGAAGACGCACCCCAAAATTTGTAACGCAGGTTCTCCTGAGTACAACGGTACCCCATATGTGGGTATAAACCACTGTATGGGCACGCAGCAGGGCTCAGAAGGGAAGGAGTGTAATTTTGCTGGAGCAAAACCGCAGCTAGTATCGGTTATTAGAATAGCAAAGTTGCTTAAAAAAAAAAAAAAAAAATGAGATTACATGTAATCTGGATGTGTTTACGGGCAATCTGGGGGTGTTTATTGGCTATCTGGGGTGGTGACGGGCAATCTGGGGTGGTGACAGCAATCTGGGGTGGTGACGGGCAGTCTTTGGCAATCTGGGGTGATTACAGGCAATCTGGGGGTGTTTACTGGCTATCTGGGGGTGGTTATTGGCAATCTGGGAGTGTTTACTGGCTATCTGGGGGTGGTTATTGGCAATCTGGGAGTGTTTACTGGCTATCTAGGGTGGTTACAGGCAATCTGGGGTAGTGATGGACAATCGAGGAGGTTATGGGCAGTCTGTGGAATTTGGGGTGGTTACGGGTAATCTGAGATGGTTATTGGTAAACTGGTGTGGTTATGAGTAATCTGGAGTGGTTACAGGTAATCCGGGGTAGTTACAGGTAACCTGGGGGTGGTTCCAGGTAGCCTGGGGTGGTTACAGGTAATCAGGGGTGGTTACAAGTAATCCGGGGGGGTTACAGGTAATCCGGGGGGGGGGGGGGGGGTTACAGGTTATCTGGAGTGGTTACAGGTAATCTGGGGCATCTGACTTTTTATCCCGTTACCAATCATTTACGGTGACAGGATAAAAAGTGACGGCAGCTTTTGGAACAAGAGATCAGTGGTTTATAGTATATACTGCTGATTGCTTGTACCAGGACCACACCAGGTAGTCCCTGATCATTGCCCCATGCTCTCCGCCACCTCTGGTGGTGGAGAGAATGGGGCTTCGATCTTGTTTAGGAATCAATCACTGTGAACAAACAGAGTCT
Organism: Dendropsophus ebraccatus; assembly: GCF_027789765.1. Lineage (NCBI taxonomy): Eukaryota > Metazoa > Chordata > Amphibia > Anura > Hylidae > Dendropsophus > Dendropsophus ebraccatus. The sequence continues at coordinate 88,800,141 of NC_091454.1, read as the reverse complement.
GTTCACAGTAATGGCGGCTATCTTCCTAAGAAAAACCCACAAAAACTGTCACCACATTGCAAGATCCAGAGCTGGTTTTGGGCTCATTTTTCGCGCGAAGATCTGTAGTTTCTATTGATACCAAGTCTTACACATATGACTTTTTGATCTCTTTTATGACGTATTTTCTAAAGCAGATTGATAAAATACAGCAATTCTGTTGCTATTTTTTTTAATTACAGTGTGTCTTGCAATATATTTAATGATTTAGTTTTATAGATTGGGTTGTTACGGACGTGGTGATACCAAACATGCATAGGTTTTGTGTTTTTGATCTGTTTTATGTAACAGTTCATAGTGTATAGGAAATATAATGCATTTTTATTATTAGGGGGCTGGGGGGTGATCTTTGATCACTGATACAATACATTGCACTACTACTGTAGTGCAGTGTATTGTATTATGCATCATGCTGACATGCAATCTGCATAGCTGGGAATCCTCCGCTCCGGGTAGTTTTAGGGGGAGATCAGCTGTCACACTGACAGCTAATCCCCAGCTCTGCCAGAGCAAGGGGTGGCAGAGCATTCTGATACGTACGCCGTTAAAAGGCGTACATATCGGAATAAAGCCCATTAGTGACCGCCGTGAAAATACGAATTGGCGGTCACTAAGGGATTCATGTAATATTTGTATTGCCAGCGACATTACGCACGCGGCAATACTAAATATGTGAACTTTTTTTTAACATTTATTATGGTATTGGGGGCTATGGGGATTATATATCAATTTTATTTTATTATAAATATATTTTGTGTGTGTGTGTGTGTGTGTGTGTGTGTGCGTGTTTGTGTTTTTTTAACCTTTTAGTCCCACCATGGGGACTTTACTGTAAAATTGCCTGATTACAGGCATATTGCATTGCAATGCTCACGAGCCAGGGCCCAGGTAGGACCACTGTGAACAGAAATCCAGTCTGCGTCCTTCCTCCACAGAATCCCGACTAAGACTCTGTCTTCACTCGGGTGCTCCGGGAGGACGGGGAATGCCCCAAATGCTCGGAACCCTCTAATTAGCATACCAGCAATCATCCAAAATCTGCCCAGTACCGGACCCCACAAGAGTATAAACAGCGGCACTGCAGTCCTAAGGTAAATAGCGGCTGGCGCATATCAGCAGGTTCACTGGCCCGAATACAGGAGGATTACCTACAGGGGGTGGGGGGCTTACTACTCTTACCTATGGAAGAGATTGCCTAAAGTAGGGGCTTATTACAGAGAGATAACCTACATGGGGGAGTCAATTCAAGCCCCTATTGCATTGGGCGATTCAGAGTAGAAAACGAGTACCAACCTGTCAGGTCATCGCTCGCCAGGAGAGATGAGCAAATCGCTCATCTAAACTTCATAAAAAAAAAAAAAAAAAAAAATATATATATATATATATATATATATATATATATATATATACTGTATATGTTATAAACCAGCAGTAAAAGGATGACATGGGCCCCCTGTGCTTAATGTGCACACGGGGGGTGTTTGCACAAAATTTAATCTTTGCCCCGGGTGCAGGAGACCTTAGCTACACCTCTGCCTTGGGTAACAAAGTATTGTGGTTGAGTGTCTAGTATTGACTGGCTTTATGCCAGTTAGCAATTCTACATAATTTGACTGGTCTATAATAGGTTTATACTGTATATCTGTTAGACCTACACATCCAAAAGGATTGGGTCATTTACAGTCTTGTATGCCACTCTTTTCAATGACCCTTGCCAAATATATTGTAGAATGCTTTACCATAGTTGAAGGAAGAAGGCTTTGGGTAAGAAAATAGGTAGTGTGTGCAGCAGATATGTGATCTTAGGGATAATGAACATTTTGGGTAAATTGCAGCAACCCATTCAGGAAATGTATGGGACTCGCCATCATGGTGGTGGTTATCAACAAATCATTGGCTAAGGCCACCATAAGTAAGGTGGGTTTAGGATTCGATGGTGATGCTATTGACGTTGATATGGGAGTGTTGTGGAGTCAAGCAGTGTGTCTAGGACAAACCCAGTTTGTTCCAGGTGTGTTACATAAGGCAAAAGATGCGTCTGTGTATTTGTTAGTAGCTTAGCATTTAGTTTGAGGTTTACATTAAGCAGAAATACTGGGCGGTAGCTACCACAGCATTGTGTCATTGCCTTGTTCATGAACAATGAAGATGTGGCATGGCATGGAAAGCCAATAAATTGATAAATTAAGTTGAGTGTATTTAGTAATCTACAATTGTGGAATTGGTTTTACAGTAGGATATGTTGCCTATTTTTCTACTGTCGTCTATCACAAGTTGGAGTTTTGAAGTTTCTACTTATTTAGAGTGTAGCGCCAGATTTCACAGCTCTCCAGTGCTATCATGTATGTGTGGTGTGGGGGTTGGTCGGAGTATAGCTCAGCCAGTGGTTGTACTGTTGTGATGCCAGTACCAGTTGGGCACACAGGTAAGGAGGCACACCTGCTTTTAGTTTAAGGTGGCGAGCTGTACCCTTTCCCCTGTGGTCAGTGACCTGCCGGGCTGTGAGGGGGTCCCTTGGGTACTTATCACGGTGATCCGGAGTGGAGTTGTGACGCACACAGACTATCGGTACCGCCACCCACAGAAAGGGGAGATGACCCAAGGATAGAGTAGTGATGGTGTAGGTGCCGGAGGAATAATCACTGAGTCCTGTTGTCATAAATAGAATCTTCTTTACTGTGAAAAAATACTTTGTACAATAGCTGATCATAGACAGTAGACGTGACAGAACAAAATCTGCGCTAAGAACCTTTGGAGTAGAAGAGCTGAGGTGACTTGATGCGTGCTGAGAAGCAATGTGAGCTGAAAACAATAGAAAGAAGTTTGTGCTGCAAGTTTGCAGTAGTGGAGAGGAGTTTGTGCTGAGAGTCCCAACCCAGGGTAGAAATGTGCTCTGCCGGAACTTTAGAAGAAGTAGAATACTGAAGAATACTTGAAAGTAGAAGTATACTTGTGCCCGTATTTCAACCTTTGTTGTTGCTGTACCACCTGTTTCCCTACAGTGCCGGGTGACCTGTCCTATTAGGGTGACACAAGCCCCAGACCTTGTTACCTGAGTTTGAGCAAGGTGGACAAGTTTACCTGGTTACACCTGCGCAGCGAGAGGCTTGTAGCAACTTTGCTCTATCCGGATCAGTTCCTCTTGTTTCAGGATACTGTCCTGCTCTTTTACAAGTGTTCACGGCGTGGGTTGGGGTGCTCTCAGACTTGTTTTCTCCTGAGTAGCTTAGCACTGCATACTAGGAATAGGTGTAGCTTTTGACAAAAAAGTGTCTGTGCCTCTTGTCCACTACCACACACTAGACTACAATGGACCGACCGGAGAGGGGACCTGGAGTCCACTGTGAGTGGTGAAGAAGAAAGTGTAAAGAGAAAAGAGGATAGAAATAGGTGAAAGGAAAGAACAGCTCTAATTGGTGCGCAGATTATAAAAAACAATAAAACCTTGTTCACTACAGCTGTGTAATACATAAGTGCATATACAGATAACAGCGACATCTTGTGGTAAAACTTATGTACTACTTCATTACCACGTTTACTTATAAAGAATAGACTTTTGTGAGGGGTGTAAAAACTAATAACACCCGTGGTGGGACAAACGTTGTGACTCATAGGTGGACATTTATCAAGACTGGTGTATGCTAGTCTTAAATAAAGCCCTGCCCCCATTTACCCTGTCAGTCTTACTAAGAGGCACATGCCTCTTAGTACACCCAGCAAGACATGCGCCAGTTGCAGGGCTTGTGCAGGAATCTACACATGCACCGAAGCAGGTGTAGATTTCTGCACAGTTTATGCCTGTTTGCACACCTCCTCCTAGCCTTGCTGTACCCCGCCCCCCATCCAGTCAGCATATATGCAGTTGAAAAGGTAAGTGTCTAAAAGAAAACAGCAGCAGCAGCAGCCTAGTAACATCAGGATGAGAAGGGCCATTTATTTTTATTTTACTAGTCTGCTACTGCACCAGACCAAGACCACCATTTTTTAATGGCCATGGAACTAATAGTGAAATGGACCCACTATACCCACACCCTAAGATAAATTAGCACTGAAAGGCTGTGTTTTGAACATAAATGCAATGTTGGAACACTCATAACTCCCGGTCCTGTGGGCGCCAGCACTCAAAGTGCTTAGGGCAAATACAGACCTGCCACTGCTCCAGGTTGAAAGCAAGTGAGCAGTCATGATGTTCTGAGACTAGAGGGTGAGATGTTTACTGACTTGTGAGGCTTAGGACGAGAGCCTCGCTGTTGGTGATTGGTACAATGCTGAGCACAGCCCGGTAATGGGGAGGTAGCTTGGATGAATAGGGCTCTGGAACTAATAAAGCTTCCCATGTGCCAAGACTGACATATCACAACTGCACCACACTGTTCCCACAGATCTAGGCTTCCTGAACAGTGGTTTGAGAAGCTGTCACTTCAGATAAAGACTTGAGATAGGGATTAACCGCTGGTTAGCGTGAGTTTCTGTGTAGCATGTATTTTCTGCACTGCTGCTCATAACCATTTGATTTGAATTTGTACTGTAATTAATTATGTGTCTATTCTTTATTGCAGTAGCCAATTGGTTTGTCGGTCTGACACACTTGGCTTTATTCCACTGTTAGGGTACAAACCCACACACCGTATACGCAGCTTATTTACTGCTGCGATACGCAGCAAATACGCAACAAACACGCAACAAACACGCAGCAGATTAGATCTAAATAACTGGACACAGCATCAAATCTGCACCACCAAATCTGCTTCAAATCTGCTGCGTTTTTGCTGCGTATCTGCTGTGTATACGGTGTGTGGGTTTGTACCCTTAAGGCTTGATTTACATCATGTTTCAGGGCTTTGTCATACTAACATGGCATGATACTTTCAAAAAAGTTTTCTGGTAAATACTGGTCTGTGTCTGCAGTGTGACCTTAGGCTTTAGTAGACCAGGTGTAATTTCCTACTTATTTTTAGAAATGTATACATTTAGGGGGGGATTCATATGCTGGTCTTAAATTAGGCCCCACCCCCTTTTCCACAGCTGGATTCACTAAGAGGCGCACGCCTGAACTTATGCCCGGCGTAGCAAATCTACACCTGCTTCCAACAGGTGTGGATCATAATTTACACCTGCTCGCAGGCATAAATCATGATAAATAAGGCACGAGAGGAGGCCCTGTCTCCTTCCCACGCCCCCTGAGACCCCCCTGCCCGCCCTTTGGGTTAGTTGGCATTCAGTAAGCATACGCCAGGGAGAAGGGGCAAATCTGTATCCTCAGCCTGGCAGACGCCCCAGGCGTACCTTTCATAAATGTCTCCCTTTGTGTGCAGAACTATTAAAATAGTCAAGGGTGAGTGACTTGACGCCTGCAAGGACATTTGTTCTCTTGAAGTACAAAACAGTATTGTCTCAGAATGGATAGCCAGTCAATTGTGCTGGTGGCTTTAGCCATTACATTGCCAGCAGGTCTGCCAACAGAACTTTATTGTATTTGCCTAACTTTAGGCTTCATACCACTAGTTTTTTTTTCAGCTCATCCATCCTTTTAAGTCATCCATTCATGAGCACATAAAAGCGTACCCATGACGGAAAAACAATGAAAAAAGAAGGCAGAGGTGCGCTGTTACATTTCTTTTGATGATGGAACAACAGCGCTTTCCGCTACAATTCAATTCATCCCTATGGGCTGTGAGACATAAACAGTTTTATTGTACATTTCAATCACTGTGTACTTGTAGTCTCAGGGTCCTGTTGACATTTCTGATGCAGATCACGCACACTGCAAAAGCTGCAGAGATATTGGATAACTTTCCTAATATTACAGGGGGTTTAGTAGAAAGGCTGTAGTCATGACTAGAAATAGAAAATCTGCACTATTGTTCTACACATACCGTATCAAGGCAGATTTCTGTCTACTAGGTGGAACAAAGCATATGTTGTAGTGGAAGTGGATTGTACATTGAAGTAAATTATTACAAGTGAATGTACACCTTCACTAAAGTAATCAGTGAATGGGGGGAATAATAAAATCTACATCACTATGAATTGAATAACCTCTTTAGTACTTCTTTCCTTTATGAGGGCCCGTGCACAGTGCCCCCCTCCAGAGCTAAAACTACCACCATGTCCGGCTAACAGGTCATGATGCGAGTTGGCCACAGGCTGCAGAAGTACAACTCCCATCATGACCTGTCAACAGGGCATGATGGGAGTTGTTGTTCTGCAGCCTGTGGCCATCCAGGTTTCAGAAGTACAACTCCCATCTTGCCCTGCTGACAGGTCATGATGGGAGTTGTACTTCTGCAGCATGTGGACATCCAGATTGCAGAAGTACAACTCCCATCGAGAGTCAGCAGGGCATGATGGGAGTTGTAGTACTGTACTCTGGGTGGCCACAGGCTGCAGAAGTACAACTCCCATCATGACCTGTCAGCAAGGCATGATGGGAGTTGTAGTTCTGCAAGCTATAACCATCCAGTTTGCAGAACTTCATCTCCCATCATGTCCTATTTTTTCTTCTTATCAGGAATTCCTGAAGACATTTCCTGATGGTTTCCTGAAGGTAAAAACGGATTACTGTCAGGAAATCCTGATGCTTTCCTCATGCCATTAAAGTCCTCCTCAGGATTTCCTGAGAGTAAAAACGTGTGAATGGGGCCTAAGGGAGGGAAATGTAACGGTGCTGTCATGAGGAACTTAAGAAAAGTGAACTATTGGTGAGTCATAATTCTGGCTTTTCATTTCGTCCTCATGACAGCACCAAAATTGAGACATACCAACTTAGACTTTAGGGAGGGACCACTGCTTGGAGTACTTTTGTCCCAAAAGCCAGATCTTGGGAAGTGCCAACGTGCATCTGGTAGTGCCTAAAGAAGGAGTGAGGCTAAGACCAGGTAGTAGCTTGCAGATTTGCTCCAGAGAGGCTGCTGTGGCTTTTGTAGAGTGTGCTTTCAGACCAGACAGGGGATCCTTCCCCATAGAAGTATAGGACTCACAGATTGCTGTCTTGATCCACCTGGCATTGGAGCCCTTGGTCGCTTTTTTGCCTTTGTTTGGACCCTGAAATTGGACCAGCAGACTTTCATCTATCTTCCAAGGTTTGGTTAATTCCAGGTACTGGAGGATCGATCAACTTACATCAAGATGATGAAAGGATTCTTCTTTTTCATTTTTAGTTTTGTCACAGAAGGATGGCACCACATGAAGTTCCCTGACTCTTTTTGCTGTTGTTATCGCAATGAGGAATGCAGTTTTTATTGTAAGAAATCGAAGAGAAATTTTGTTGATTCTGGCTACTGCCCTTAAGAAACTTTTGATCCACCTGTGCGCTGCTATTGGGGTGTCATAAAAACATCCTAATGCTGACACTTGTACTTTTAGAGTACTTGAGGATAAGCCTTTGTCTTGCCATCTTGAAGAAAGTCCAGGATTCTGGGGATGTCAGGGTGAAGGGTGAGGAGAGTCCCCGCACCATGAATAAATTTTTTTCCAAAGCTTTAGGTAAATTGAAGAAGTGACCACCTTTGTTGTTTTTAAAAGTGTGTCTATGACCCTGGTAGACAGACCTCTTGCAGAAAGGAGGGACTTTTTAAAAGCCAGACCGCTAGGTGAAAGTTTGAAATGCTTGGATGGTGCAGAGGTTCCTGGATCAACAGATCTTCCTGGAGAGGAAGGAGGACTGGACCCTGGATTGCCAGAATTCTCAGAAGACTGTACCAGGCCTTCTTGGGCCAGTCTGGGGCAATGAAGATCGCCAAGGTCTTTCCTGCCCAAATCTTCTGTAGAGCTCTAGAGATTAGCGGTAGAGGAGGGAAAGCCTATGCCAGTTCGAACTCTCAGACCTGCTGAATAGCATCCAGGGCGTCTGGACGATCCAGGCGATTTATAGAGAAGAATCCACTTTTATGTTCAGTCTGGAAGCAAAAAGGTCTATGACCAGATAGCCCCATCTGTTTGCTAAGGACGAGAATATCTGGGAATTTAATTCCCACTCTCCCGCCTGAATCTGATGGCGACTTAGATAGTCCACCAGAACATTTTCCATGCCTCGTAGATGAACCGCAGAGAAGGAAGGTTTTTTCTGTTCCGCCCAGGTGAATATCTTTTTTGACTACAGCTGAAGAAGAGAAGACTTTTTGCCCCTCTGGTGCCGTAGGTATGCAACCACTGTAGCGTAGTCGGTCAGGCTCTTGACATGTTTCTGTTGCAGAAGAACTTTGGCTGACTTTAAGGTTTCTTAAACTGCATTCGACTCTCTGTAGTTCGAGGATTGCTGTCTGGGTCCCTTCTTCCACTGTCCCTGGAAAAGGAGGCCCTGAACATAAACACCCCATTCCCACTGGCTTGCGTCTGTGGTGACTTGAATCATTGGATCTTGAATCCAATGGACACCTCTGACCAGGTTCTTCCTGGACTGCCACCAAACTAAAGATTACTTCACCTTTGGGGTTTTTCACCTTTGGTTTTCTTGAGTGATGCTGTCACCACGGGACCGCCGGTGTAACAGGCCAGAGTATACCCCCAGCCCAAACTATACCCAGGGTTAAAATGGCCTAAACCAATTCATACCCCCTCAGGATATTTCATACCGCCATGAAATCAGTAGTTGGTTCACACTGTGATTTTGCAATTCTTTTTTTTTTTCCCCATCCGTTTTTTGCAAAATGGATGAAAAAAAAGGAAGTGTTAGTGTGCCTACGTTTTGATCATTTTTTTCCATTAACTTCCATAATAAATAACGGATAAGAGATAAAGTGGGAAAACCAGTTAAGTGATAACATTATGACCTGAAGGGATATATTCTGGCCTAGGCTATTTTACATCCCCTGGTATAGAACATATCCCCTGGGGTATACTGTATCCTGGGCTAGAACTGAGAAAACCAGTGACATGTTAACTTGGAGGGATATAGTCTGACCTAGACTGTTTTACATCCTCAAATATAGAGTCTATCCCCTGGGGTATACTGTGGCCTTGGCTGGACTATACCCAGGTTTATAGTATGGCCTAGGCTATATAACACCCCTGGGTATGATAATATATGCCTTGGGGTATCCTGTGGCCTGGGCCAGGGGTAAGAAAACCAGTGAAGTAATAACATTATGGCCTGGAGAGATATAGCATAGCCTAGGCTGTTACACCCCAGGTATAAATTTTATCCCCCGGGGTATACAGTGGCCTGGTTCGACATTAGATGTATATATTCTGGCCTAGATGGGTATACTCTGGTCTAGGCTATGTTACACCCCGGGTATATTTTGGTCTAGGCTATTTTACACACCAGTTATAGTTTGGCATAGGCTATTTTATACCCCGGGGTATACTTTCGCCTAGGACATTTTATACCCCGGGTATATTCTGGCCTGGAGGGTTATAGTTTGGCCTAGGCTATTTTATACCCCGGGTTATACTCTGGCCTAGGCCAAACTATACCCGGGTATAATCCGGACGGGGGTTAATCTGGCCTGCTACACCAGTTTATGCAGGGTATTCAGGGTTAGAAAATAACACTGTTTCAGAGTCCTTTTCAGTGAATATATATCCGTATTTAATGGATGCTATATCCTTTTAGTGTCTAAGACGATGCACTTGTGTGATGCAGTATAGTAGAAAAACATCTTGGATATATGTGTTGTTTTCTCTTGATTAGAGTTAGGATTTATTCAGGGTTCACACCATGATTTATTCCTTTAAAGGCATGAATACATCAAGAAACTGCCAAAATGACCTGCTGACATATAGCTGCTAAGATAATTAGCCCAGTTGTAGTCAGCTAGTGACTATGTTTGGGTAAATTTCCAAGCATGTTTCAGTGTGAGACAATATATTCAGAAAATGTCCCAAATATAGTCACTAGCTGACTACAATCGGGCTATTAAAATGAATGGAAGCTGTGTGGATCCGAGTAGGGATACATCAGTGCGTCATTTTGACAGTTTCCTGACTTATCCATGCCCTGAGGCTCAAACCGTGGTGAAATGGATCTAACAAAATTCTCATAATGTAAAGTAGTAACAGCACTGGTCCTAAAGCAGTTGCCCACAAAAGACATTGGGGGACATTTATGAAGTCCGGTGTTTTTTACGCCGGGCTTACAAATGTCCCTGCAGCTCCGGAGCTCAGGGGATTTATGTAGAGGCGCACTGTCTCTACATAAATCCCGATCGCACGGAGCTCGTCCCCAAAATCCCAATGAGAAATCCATTATAACATATGTGGTGGCCTATTATCATTATTTCTCCAAAATGAAGGCTTTGGCTGTGGAAGGCAAACAAATCGGAAAGGTAAGACCTTAGTGGAGTTGTATGTTGTAATATGTGTATTCTTGATTGGTATCAGAGGTTTGCGAATTGTAAGGAACCCTTATTTTACATCTGTTGTCTTTCAGAGGTTAGTGCTTTTGACTGATGGTGCAGGTTTTGCATAGATGTACTTTATGAGTGATAGGCGATATTGCAAGAAAGTGAAACTGGCTCCGGGACATGGATTAAAGAAAGGACTGTGGCACCGGTTTCCCCACGCCGGCGCAGTTCTATCCATGTGCAAAACTTAAAGCGAATGTACTAATGGTACATTCGCTTTAAACCGCAGTACTGTTTATACAACAAATCTCGAAAATTAATGAAGTCATTTTAATAAGAAAGAGGCATCAGAATTGCTGACAGCTCAGGTCAGGGAATGGAAAGACTGCTGTTGTGGTTATATAGTGTCTAATTTCCTGTACGCTGTGTACGCTGTCATAGCAAGGGCCATGGAGCAATAATCTGATGAATAAGGCTGTCTCTAATCATTCTACCCTTATTGCTAAATACTCTAAGGCTCTCAGGTATCTCATCAATATCATGTACATATTTCTATTCTAGCAAGAGGGAGTATAAAAAATATGTCAACTTTCTTATACCATCTGTCAAATTAGATTCAATTCAGTACATTACATTGTAGATCATATCATATATACATTTTCATTAAATCATGTGGGGTGTTCGTCTTTAACCATTTAAAACCAATGAAATCAGATTTTTATTTACTCTCACAAATTTCTTATATTGCAATATACCTGACAGAGAACACACACAGACAGCAATTATGTGTATCCAGAACTTATAGCTTTCCCTGCCATTCACACATTCATCACAATGCAGGCAGGTTACATTTACATTTTTTATCTGTCATATAACCCCAACATGTTTAGAAACATATAACATATGGCAGTACAGACAAACAATAGACATACATGGGCCCATTCACAACAGTCTCACAGGAAGCGCAAAGTCACTTCCAAAAAAAACAAAAACAAAAGAGTTCTTATCAACTCAAACTGGAGCTCCAAACAAAAACCAAAAACCTAAATGCGCATTTTTATTCAGTCTGGTGTCTCACTGAACTACAATCTCCAGTATAACTAAATAACACATGTGGGTAGTACTACAAAAAAGAACATTAAGTTTTACTCTGGCCAGGACTCAACAGGTGATATCAAACATGGCTTCTCTGCTAGGATGGCCACTTACTCCTGCAAACAAACAAATCATTAGTTGTAATTAGGGGAAGAAAAAACATAAGCAGGGGCTGTCTCTTCACTTCTGTTCTTCTCTCAACAGCTGCAGAATACAAAACAATAAGGAAAACACAACATGTACACAACACAAAAGTACTGACATTTGGCCAATTTGTTACCACGTGGATTTAAATTAATGTTAAAGGATATCCATTACATCCCAGGTTATACACATACTATATATAGTGTGGACATGTCACTGGTAAAGTGCTCGAGGGGATGTACATCTCACCCAGGTTAATACGTAGCGTGAGATGGTGAGTCCAGGAGGCATCTGTGCTCAGCAGTGTTATGCTGCTAAGCTATTATTTATTATTGCCGGGCCTGGACTTACATGGAATGGCAGGTAGGTTTTGGTAGTGGGACTTGCCATTCCCTTCCCCCCGATCCAAGTCAGGTTTTGGGGTCAGGTGTTTCTGACCCTAATCAGCCTGAGAAGGTAAAAGCCCTGCAGAGGATCCAGTGTTTGCTCTCAGCCAGGAGTGATCAGCCTGGGTGTCTGTTTGGGAGCAACCTGGGAATAAAGCCTCTGCTGGAGCTTGTGTATACCCTGCGGTATCCAGGTGAAAGACGCACTGTGATAAGTGTTAGATAGGTGAGCTAACCTGTTAGTAAGCGCCCAGACGTGCAAGACCTTTTTGTTTGTTTTATTCTTAAAGCACGGTGTTGCTATATTTCTGTTATGGACTGTTTATGCTGCAAAAATGCTGTGAACTGTGTCCAAACACACCATCCCCCGGGAAGATCCCTACAATTGGTGCTGCGGAGCGGGCAAAACGGTTGCTAGGGGCAACGGTGTGCATCAACTTGGCTACAGCTGCTTATGTCCTGGGTGAAGGCTGCTGCTTCACTCCAAAAACAGTCAAGCAACATGGAGGAGATGATGAAGCAGTTCATGCAAGCTCAGACAGACGCTAATCTGCGCCATGAGCAAGCGATGGCTCAACAACAGAGACTTATTGAGCACCTGATAGCAAAGCAAGAGGCGTCTGCAGGTGCTAATCCCCAGCTGGTGGCAGCAGCCGCGCCAGAGACTTTGTCTGTGAGAAGAGCTGTGCAGCGTGCGCTGCAAAAGATGACTGCTGATGACGATATTGAGGCCTACTTAACTGTCTTTGAGCGTGTGGCTGAGCGAGAAAAGTTACCCTCCACTGAGTGGGCAGAAGTCATTGCTCCCTATTTAACAGGCGAACCTCAAAAGGCCTACTATGACCTCAGTGAGCAAGAGGTCAAGGACTATCCTCGGCTAAGAGCAGAGATACTCGCCCGACTAGGAGTTACTGCTGCTGTCCGTGCCCGGAGGGTCCGCAACTGGAGCTACAGTCTGGACAAATCAGCGAGGTCCCAGATGTACGACCTGATTCATTTGGCAAGAAAATGGTTGGAGCCAGACACTTCTACTCCTGCACAGATCCTAGAGAGGGTCGTGATGGACCGCTACCTCCGCGCACTCCCTGCCGATCTGCAACGCTTGGTGGGACAAGGCGACCCTAAGAGTGCCGACGAACTTGTCAACCTTGTGGAGAGGTTCCAGGCGACTGAGGACTACCTCCGTGATGTTCCTGCAGCACCTTCACCTCCCCGGAGTGCCAGACCTGTGCCGTCAGCTGGTAAGAGACTTCGATCTATTGGGGGAGTGTGGAGGGGTGCTGATAGAGGGAAGAGTGCTCAGGAGGCGTCTCAAGGGCAAAAGACTGGTGGTGGTCCCTGGTGGCTAAGTGGCCCTAAAAAGGACTCCCTGCCAAGGAGACCAGGCCCTATCCAGTGCTGGAGATGCCATGAGACAGGACATATGTCTGCCCATTGCCCTCTTACCACTGAGCCCATGGAGTGTGACGCTAGCCGGCGTCAGTCGCTATTTGCGGAACCGTCTTTTGTTGCGGTCACTGAACTAGAGACTGAACCGCAAGTCTGCCACATTACTGTCAATAACTTCCCTGTTAAGGCGTTGCTGGACTCAGGAAGCCTTGTCACCTTGGTGCATGCCAGCCTGGTGACTGGGGACTTTGTGCCAAAAAGACATATGAGCGTCGTGTGCATACATGGTGATACAAAGGTTTACCCTATAGTACTGGCTAATGTCGGGACTGAACTAGGCACTGTACAATATGAAGTGGGTGTGGTTAAAAACCTTATGCATAATGTGATATTGGGGCGTGATTTTCCATTGTTCTGGGCTCTATGGGGAAAACAACAATCCCCTGAAAGGAGTGAGGAGAGAGAGCAGGTCACTGTTATGAATGGGGTACCTCAGGAACCAGAAGCTGAGAAAAAGTTTCCACATTTTTCTATGACTAATGATCTCTTCTATAGAGTCACTAAGATTAATGATGAGGTTGTGGAACAGCTTCTGGTGCCTAAGTCATACCGACGTCAGGTACTCGATATGGCCCATAATCATGTCCTTGGGGGCCACTTGGGGACAGATAAAACGCAGGAGAGTGCCCCATATGTCAGCTTAGCGCTCCAGTGTCACATTTTCGCAGTCCTTTGGTCCCACTCCCCATCATAGAGGTACCTTTTGACCGGATCGCAATGGACTTGGTGGGTCCCATTGTAAAGTCGGCTAGGGGACACCAGTACATTCTAGTTGTGTTAGACTACGCGACCCGCTATCCTGAGGCTGTACCCCTAAGAAACACTGCCTCTAAAACAATTGCACAGGAATTGTTTTATATGTTTTCCAGGGTGGGGATCCCCAAGGAAATCTTGACTGACCAAGGTACCCCATTTGTGTCAAAGGTGATGAAAGAGCTATGCAAACTGTTTAAAATCTCACACCTACGTACCTCTGTATATCATCCACAGACAGACGGGTTAGTGGAGAGGTTTAATAAAACCCTGAAACATATGTTAAAGAAAGTGGTGGAAAAAGATGGTCGGGATTGGGATCACTTACTACCTTACCTGATGTTTTCTATTAGGGAAGTACCCCAAGCGTCCACAGGGTTCTCTCCCTTCGAATTAGTCTATGGTCGTCACCCTAGGGGTTTGTTGGATATAGCGAAAGAGACATGGGAAAGTGAGTCCACCCCATACAAGAGTGTTATAGAGCATGTAGCACAAATGCAGGACCGTATAGCCACTGTAATGCCCCTAGTAAGGGAACACCTCCAGAGGGCGCAAGAGGGCCAAAGCAGAATTTACAATCGTTCTGCAAGAATCAGGACATTTAGCCCAGGTGACCGGGTACTCATACTTGTTCCCACGGTAGAAAGCAAATTCTTAGCAAAGTGGCAGGGTCCCTATGAAATTGTAGAGAAGATCAGTGAGGTCAACTACAAGGTGCACCAACCCGGTAGAAGGAAGCCTTTCCAAGTTTATCACATAAACTTGATCAAGCCCTGGAAAGACAGGGAATCCTTGGTGGCGACAAAACCTGTTGGTCATCTGTCACCACCAATCCCTCCGGTCAGGATTGGTGACACCCTATCAGTGTCCCAGAAGCAGGAAGCTAAGGAGTTCCTGCAGAGAAATAAAGACAAGTTTTCTGACCTCCCAGGGCGTACGCATCTCATTAGTCATCATATTGAAACTGAGCCTAGAAGCAGAGTAAACCTTAAGCCCTATAGGATACCAGAAGCACGGAGGGAGGCGGTATCATCCGAGGTAAAACGTATGCTTGACCTAGGAGTCATTGAGGTGTCCCAGAGCGAGTGGTCCAGCCCGATTGTGTTAATCCCAAAGCCCAATGGAACTTGGAGGTTCTGTAATGATTTTAGAAAGTTAAATGAGATCTCCAAGTTCGATGCCTACCCCATGCCCAGGGTAGATGAGTTGATAGAAAGGATGGGTAATGCCAGGTACATAACTACCCTCGATCTCACTAAGGGCTACTGGCAGATCCCACTCACTCCTAAGGCTAGAGAGAAGACTGCATTCTCCACCCCTGATGGGCTCTTCCAATACATACTGATGCCATTCGGGTTACATGGAGCCCCTGCCACTTTTCAGAGGTTGATGGACCTGATTCTGCGACCACATCGTGATTACTCCGCTGCCTACCTCGATGATGTGGTCATTTTTAGCCCGGATTGGGAAAGTCACCTCTGTAAGGTCCAGGCGGTGTTAGATGCCATAAGTGATGCGGGGTTAACCATCAATGCAGAGAAGTGTGCACTAGCCTTAGAGGAGGCCAAATACTTGGGCTACATTATTGGAAGGGGGTTAGTGAAACCACAACTAAATAAAATTGAGGCAATACAGAATTGGCCTCAACCCCTCACAAAGAAACAGGTCAGAGCTTTCCTGGGTATTACGGGCTATTACCGAAGGTTTGTGCCAAATTTTGCTTCAGTTGCAGCCCCACTAACTGACCTGACAAAGGGTGCAAAGTCCGCAATGGTGACATGGACTCCAGAGGCTGAGAAGGCTTTTCAAAGCCTTAAGTCTGCCCTGTGCCAACAACCTGTGCTAGTTACCCCTGACTTTAGGTGAGAGTTTCTAGTACAGACAGACGCTTCTAATACAGGGTTAGGTGCCGTCCTCTCACAGGTCGTGAATGGCGAGGAGCACCCGGTGATGTACTTGAGTAGGAAGCTATCCCCGGCCGAGAAAAACTACGCCATTGTGGAGCGAGAATGTCTGGCAGTGAAATGGGCCCTAGAATCCCTGAGATACTACTTACTAGGCAGGAGATTCAAGTTAGTGACAGACCATGCCCCCCTAACATGGATGAAATTAAACAAGGAGAAAAATGCGAGGGTGACTAGGTGGTTTCTGTCCCTCCAAAACTTTAATTTCATGGTGGAACACAGGCCAGGGAAATTACAGGCGAATGCTGACGCCCTATCAAGGGTACACTGCCTGTGGGGACGAAACGCTCAGCCCTCCGGTCTGAAGAAGAGGGGGGGGGGGATATGTGGACATGTCACTGGTAAAGTGCTCGAGGGGGTGTACATCTCACCCAGGTTAATACGTAGCGTGAGATGGTGAGTCCAGGAGGCATCTGTGCTCAGCAGTGTTATGCTGCTGAGCTATTATTTATTATTGCCGGGCCTGGACTTACATGGAATGGCAGGTAGGTTTTGGTAGTGGGACTTGCCATTCCCTTCCCCCCGATCCAAGTCAGGTTTTGGGGTCAGGTGTTTCTGACCCTAATCAGCCTGAGAAGGTAAAAGCCCTGCAGAGGATCCAGTGTTTGCTCTCAGCCAGGAGTGATCAGCCTGGGTGTCTGTTTGGGAGCAACCTGGGAATAAAGCCTCTGCTGGAGCTTGTGTATACCCTGCGGTATCCAGGTGAAAGACGCACTGTGATAAGTGTTAGACAGGTGAGCTAACCTGTTAGTAAGCGCCCAGACGGGCAAGACCTTTTTGTTTGTTTTATTCTTAAAGCACGGTGTTGCTATATTTCTGTTATGGACTGTTTATGCTGCAAATAAACGCCAAGCTGTTATTTTACAAGTCCAAGTCTGCTGTGAACTGTGTCCAAACACACCATCCCCTGGGAAGATCCCTACAATAGCAATACTCCAAGAACCTGCAGATAAAACACAGACATATTAGTTATATCATAGATTAAATAATCCCATGAAGTCATCATGTTCCATCAGATTAACCTTTATTTGACTGGTCCACATACAGAAAATACAAACACTAAAACAATGGACAGAGGACAACACTTTGTACAGAGATTAAGTCTATAAATCTCGCCACCAGATAGCCATCAACTTTCCTTCAAATGACAAACAGAGTCCAAAAACTGATATCATTCTAGCCAATATATTCATGATCTTCATTAGTTTCAAATGTGAATATCTAGTAATATTAGACTTGTTGTCAAAACTCCACCAACTCCATGCTACTAATATAAGCCATAGATCAGCTTCAGGGGCTGAACACAGACTGTTAACTGACAAGCTGCTGCTCACTCTGCTCTCCTAAATACATAGAGAAAAAACTTTTCTGCAGTGCAAATACACATGCAACGTCATATACGGACCATTACAACACAAATATACAAGCCTTTATTTATGGATGGAAGTTACACTTTTCACTATCACACTTTACCTTTTACACATTCGTCGTTCCAATACCGGTAAAACAATAACATCCATTCTTACCTGCCAATAACACACAACTTCTACTCATACTCTTTGCAAACACATTACTACAGGTTTCACATCCCTCAAACTCTTAACATGAGTTACTTCAAACCTATAAACCAACACACTGCGACCGCTCATTGGCCAAAACCTGGTGAGGAGCCTGCTCTCACCCTACAATCTCCACATCCATGAAGCCCACTTGCTTCACTTCTTTTTCTTGCATGTCTCTCTCAATTCGCGCCAGCAGACAGATCCATCCCACATCTGCTGCGGTCTTCCTCCATTCAAGAGACATAACAAGGCACCACCAGCCGACTGGGGTCTGTCAGCTGAAATGGTGTCACCACCTTGAGTGCTGGGTGCCCAGGGTCGCGAACTATACACCCACCAGGGGACTGGACTCGCTTTGTCATCTACCCCGCAACTACACATCTCAGCTAACTCATACATTATATTTCTATTATACAGTTATAGCAATTCCTGGACTATTATCCCACTTCTGACACCATTATGTAACCGGTTGCTTTTGATAATAGTCTGAGAAGGCTATA
Source organism: Dendropsophus ebraccatus (assembly GCF_027789765.1). Lineage (NCBI taxonomy): Eukaryota > Metazoa > Chordata > Amphibia > Anura > Hylidae > Dendropsophus > Dendropsophus ebraccatus. The sequence continues at coordinate 88,781,963 of NC_091454.1, read as the reverse complement.
ACCACACAGATTTATAGAAAAATAAGAGATTTATTACAGAAAACAATACTTAGCTGCAGTTACAGATGGTACAGATGCATGGTTGTTCCTTCCACAATGAAATGGGGAGCCCCATTGTGTATTATGCACTAATATACACCCATCTCGCTCGATGACAGGGTGCTGGGCACCTTCCATCCATGGTCCCAGCTTAGGCTGACTAGAAGCTACATACCCCTAGCTTTAATAGTAAGTTTGGGTGGGGGGTGATGTGCTTCCAGAAATGTCTATGTAGACCACTGATGACCATGAATGGAAGTTTCCCAGGCCTTATACATGTTTATCAAGCAAAATGGGCACATGGTTTAACAACTACAGCTACAAAGTTTTGACAGCTGAACAACAACCAATGTTGACACTACTGGGGAGGTTTACAGCGGATTGACACGAACATATTGACCATTACAAAAGGGCATGAGTATACATATGGGTTCCCACACACACAACTATAATGAGTTTCACACACATAGCCATACAAGGCCAGCTAATTTATACATATACAATACATTGCTTCCTATCACATCAATAAGACACTTTAATATTCTTTAATAAACCCATCTGGTTACACAGGCCGATGTGGCAGATTATCGCTGCGTGTTATAAAGACAACGATCGGCTGATGACAACCGGCTTATCGTGTCTTTATGTCCTGACTAGAGATGAGCAAACAGTGATCGAATATTTGAATCTAAATTAACTTTACTAAAACTGCTGAACAATTTTACGCTCTGGAATGTAACTGGGAAAGCAGGGAAGCGGTATCAAACCACTATTACAAAGACCGGTATTAGCAATCCCCGGCAATAATACCGATCCCTGTAATAGTTAATATTTAATTAATATAGCAAATTTTCGTTCTAATAAAGCTATTTTTCATTTACAATAGCATAATTAAAACAAATAAATGCTTTTTCCATTAAATATACTATTAATAAAAAAATTAATATATAAATAAATGTATTTATATATTTATTTACAGTATATTTAATAGAAAAAGCATTTATTTGTTTTAATTATGCTATTATAAACGAAAAATAGCTTTATTAAAAAAAAATTTGCTTTGTTAATTTAATATTAAGTATTACATGGAGCTGTATTACCCCTTAGAGGACTGGGCCAATTAGCATTTTTGCATTTCCGTTTTTTTCCTCCTTGTGCTTAAAAGGCCATAGCACTTGCATTTTTTTTACATAGAAACCCACATGAGCCCTTATTTTTTGTGGCACTTATTGTACTTTGCATAAAGTACAGTGCATAACCAGGAAAAAATTCAATGTGTGCTGAAATAGAAAAAAAAAATTGTTTTTACGCCATTCGCCCTGAGTTTAACTGATATATTGTTATATATGTTCCTCCAGTCGATTACGCACGCGGCGATACTAAACATTTTATTAAGGAAGGTTTTTTTTTTATTAATAATAACACTTTTTTTTTTTACACTTATACTAGAAGTCCCCCTAGGAGGTGAGGGGAGAAAGGAGGAGGTGAGGGGGGAAGGATGAGGTGATGGGGAGAGAGGAGGTGATGGGGAAGAGGAGGTAATGGGGGAGAGAGGAGGTGGTGGGGGAAGGAGGAGGTGATGGGGGGGGGGAGAGGAGGTGGTGGGGGGGAGAGAAGAGGTGATGGGGAGAGAGGAGGTGATGGGGGAGAGAGGAGGTGATGGGGGGAAGGAGGAGGCGATGGGGGAGAGAGGAGGTGATGGTAGGGAGAGAAGGTGGGGGGAAGGAGGAGGTGATGAGGGAGAGAGGAGGTGATGGGGGAGAGAGAGGAGGTGGAGAAAGAGGAGGGGGGATGTGCTACTATTAGAGGTGACCGGCCAGCTAGGCAGTCATGGTGCCGGGGGCTCCGGAAATAGTGAGTTGTGGACGGGGGCAGGGAACCTCATAGGGTACGAAGCAGAAGCAGTTTTGGAGCATGTTCTCCCCCTGCAGCTGCTGGATTGGGGAGCAGCATCCAGCCGGGGGCTCCAAGAGGGACGAATCCCAGGCAAGTGGGCGGACGTGACCTGCGCGGGCGAGAGGAGAAGCGGCAGCAGGCTGATGTCCCCGCCGGCGGCAGCTGGACCAACCACCATCCACATAGGGCAGGCCAACAGGGGTGAGCAGCAGTGGCAGCCGGTGGGGGTGCCCCATCTCCCAGTCCACAACTTACTGCTGCTGAAACCCAGGCGGGGAAGCCCGGCACACCACAACACCCTTGCCGCTGATCTTAAGCCCCTGCTGGCTGGTCTGGCGGCCACTGGCGGGAACATCAACCTGCCACCGCTTCTCCTTTCCACCTGCGCAGGTCACTTCCGTCCGCCTGGAACTCGTCCCCAGGGTGCCACCTACCCTCTTGGAGCCCCCAGTTGGACGCCGCTCCCCAATCCGGCAGCCGCAGGGAGAGAGCGTGCACCAGAGGCTGCCACTGCTGCTTCGTGCTCTGTAGTTCCATCCTTTCCCCAGCAGCCTCACCAAGCCCTGTCCCCCACAGAAGGCTGCTGAGCTCTCCCCCCCCTTTCCTTGCTGGTATGGGTGCAATCTGATATCAGTCTGGCCCCCAAGGGGTAAGTGAGGACTCTTACTTAACCCCCTGGGGCCAGATTGTTCAGTATGGCACCCAAAGGGTTAAGGGGAATGCAATGCATCCTCCCTTAACCCCTTGGGTGCCACACTGTAAGCAGCGATCTGTAAAGATGCTACATACAGTAAAGTGCAGAACACCCCTCACAATGATGGGTGTTGTGCTCCTGTTTGTGTGGGTTTTTTGTGTTTCTCCCTTTTTTTTTTTTTTTTCAGATATCGGTATCCTATGGATTACGGCGGATTAGGTGGACTACGTCGATGACCAGCGGTTGTTCAACAAGGGGTGTTTTTATTTGAATTAAAAAAAAAATTTCACTTGTGTCTTGTCTTTATTGCTTTACTATATAGACTTAGTAGTGGAAGCGAGTTGGCCTGCTATCTATTACCCGACACACAGTGATCGGGTAAACCACAGGTGTAAATGTACGCCTGTTTGCTTTAAGGCACAGGCTGCAGGGGCATACATTTACGCCTGCGGTCCTTAAGGAGTCAAATAGGAGAGGAGTCGCTGGAGGTTTGAATTAGGCGCCAAATCACGCTGCGCCGCTACCCTGAACTTTCGGGTTACAGAGGGACTTCCCCGGTGTAGGCTGCAGGAGCACAGCAGATGCACCCGAGGGCCCGCAGCGACTTAATGCTCCCCTGCATCAACTCTGGGACCGCCACAAGGGGAGCAGGGATTGGAGGCACCCTGGAGGATGCGACAACTGAGGCCTAATTCACACGTCAGTATTTCTCATCCGTTTTCCCGGACCATTACAATTCATTATTTTTAATGGTGCTATTCATACATCCGTTTTTTTTGCGGATCCGCAATCCGTGACAAGAAAAAAACGGGCATGTTGTAATACGGTCCGTAATTACGGAACGGACACCCCAATAGAAGTCTATGTAGAGCACAAAATTTACATTGCAATCCGCAAAACCATCCGTATCACGGATCCGTTTTTTGTGACATCACCAAGCTCCTCCTGTAGAATGACCCCCAGATGACCAGGGGACCTTTTCTGGGGGGTTGGGACTGCTTCTGACATCATTATTGCCATCCCCTCTTTTTTCTTCACTACACCTTTTTTGCGGATCCACCAAAAAACAGATAAAAATACGGAACACGATACGGATGCAAAACGGATGATTTTTTGCGGATTGCAGATGAAAAATAGAGGATACAGATTTTCATCCAGGAAAACATACTGACGTGTGAATAAGGCCTGAGGCGGGGAATCAGGAAGGACCCACGGGCCACTCCAACGCCAGGTCCTGGAGACCCATGACCCTGAAGGATCACAGGTAACCTCAGTGTTCCTTGATCCTGTCAGGAACAGGAAAAACACTAAGAGAGATTGTGGGATGTGCCCTTGTAACCTCTGTGTGTTTCCTGTTCCTGATAGTGTCAAAGGTTACGTCCTTCATGTTGGTGCTGTCATGAGGACGAAGTGAAAAATAAAAGCGCAATAGCTCTTTGAAAACGAGGAGGAAAAAAAATAAACATGGGTATCATTTTATTTAGACTCACCTATAGAATAAAAACATGTCAGTTTTATCTTAAAGCGTAAATAGGCTACGGCTACAAAAAAAGTAGCAAAATTGCATTTTTTTCCAATTTCACCCAATAAATAATATTTGTTTGGTTTTATTTTAATTGTTATGGAAAATTACAAGTCATTACAAAGCACAGTTGCTGAAAAAAACAACCCCTTACATGGCCCTGTACATGAAGAAAATTTTAAAAAATTGGCACGGTCATTAAAGGAGAAGTCCGGCCAAAATTATTTTTTTATATGTTATTACTTATGGAAAGTTATACAATTTTCTAATGTACATTAATTATGGGAAATGCTCATATACTGCTATTTCCCTTGATTTAGTGTATCAGGAAGTGTTAGAATTCTCTCAGAACCAGTGACGTCACGACGAAGGGTGTAATTCCTATGGAGTGTCCAGCAGGGGGCGCTCTCTATATAGAAGTCAATGAGTACCATTGACTTCTATATATAATGCGCCCCTGGTGGACACTCCATAGGAATTACAGTGTATGTAATGTAATGTTATGCACTGTACTTTTGTGACTTCATGAATACATTTATGGAATACTTTGGGGAGCAAGTGTCCTTGCTCCTCAAAGTATCTCATAAATGTATTCAGTGAATACATTTGCTGGGCACCGAGCAGGGAGGGAGAGAGGTGCTATCTGCCTCCCCCCTGGGAACATATACAAAGTACTACTCCCCCATTATCTGCAGATAATGGGGAAGTAGTACCTTTTGCTATCCCTATCACCGCCCGCTCCTGTCGCAACCGCCGCTCACACAGGGGCTGCTTTTCATGCCCCCCGCCGCTCCCCCTCCTCCTCCCGGCTTCAAACTTACTATCGCGCCGCTGATTCCCCGCTGCCCGCCCCGCTCCTCACTACCTGGCCGGCCGCTGACTCCCGCCCGCCCGTCCGCACGCCCCGTTCCTCACACTATCTGCTCTTGCATGCCAGCCGCGTCAGCCCGCCCCCACCCCGGCCGGGAGCACGGCGCTTCCTGGTGTCCCCAGCCGGGGTGGGGGCGGGCTGACGCGGCCGGCATGCAAGAGCAGAGAGCGGCGGCCAGATAGTGTGAGGAACGGGGCGTGCGAACGGGCGGGCGGGAGTCAGCAGTTAAAAACATTAAAGGAAGGCATGAAACTCGTTTTTCTCATTCAGTCCAAGGGGACCTGTAGCTTTAAAATGGGAAATAAGATAGGCTTCTCTTCTCAAGAGATATTTGTGTCTATCGCCTCCATTTTCATTTATGTTCACCCTTTCGAGACCGCAGAACCTCAGGCTGCTAGTATCGCTATTGTGTGCTGATCTCATGTGTTCAATGAATCTGGGCGCACCTTTACCTGTTCTTATAGAAGTTACATGCTCTCGAAACCTGATTTGCAATTGTCTGATAGTTTTGCCAATATAAAAATAATTACAACTACAGTAAATCATATAAACAACGTAGGTGGATTTACATGTGATCAGCTGTCTAACACTCCATTGTTTCCCTCCTATGTTAATGTTCTGCAGTGCAGCATTGGATTTACAATGAGCACATTGCAGACACTTCTTATTACCTATAGGGGAATATGGTAGCCAACTATTACTGTAGAAATTCTTTTTAACCTGATTCTCCTTGAGGCGATCCCCTAATGTTGCGTTTTTCCTAAAAGTAATTAGGGGTTTTCTCAGTGCTTTTTCTCGCAGCAGGGGATCTCCCTCAAGCACGTACCAGTATTTATGATTCGCATTTTTTAAGGCGTCATTAATGGGGGAGTTATTAAACGCAAAGCAAAATCTGTCGCTGTTCTCATTATTTTTACTGCGTCTGCGTTTTTTGGGGTCCAAGGTAGCACTTCTGGGAATCTTTTCAGCTCTAATCATTGCTCTATTTAGAACTTCTAACGGATACCCTCGATGGAGAAATCTGTTTTTTAGTTCATGTGTTTGTCTCTGGTAAGTTTCGTCTTTGCTATTAATACGTTTAAGCCTAAGTAGTTGGCCAAAAGGTATTGCCTCTTTTACTTTTTTAGGGTGGGAACTACTAAAATGGAGGTACGAATTACTTGCTGTTTGTTTTCAAAATCCTTTGGTGTACAAAACATTATTCTCAATATATATTCTGACATCCAGAAATGGCAACAATTGATCACCAAACACACCTGTAAAGAGCATATTCATATTATTGATCCGATTCAGATGTTCTATAAAGCCAGAGAACTCCTGTGCCGTGCCGTCCCAAACAATAAGAACGTCATCCATGAACCTGAAAAAATACTTTATAAATTTACAATATGGATTGTTCATGGAAAAAACAAAACAACGTTCAAAAATAGCCAAAAATAAATTAGCGTACGTGCACGACACAGGAGTCCCCATGGCTGTACCGACCGTGTGCCTATACCAAGTGCCATCATATTGGAAAGTATTGTTTTTTAAAACGAAATCCAGGGCTTCGCATATAAATGTACAAAAAGTGTCAGATTTGTCAGTGTCAGCTAGGAATTCACGTACAGCCTCAACTCCTGTTGTGTGGGGTATATGAGTATATAAGCTCTCAATATCGAGGGATACCAATTTGTACTCTGGCTGCCAGTAGATCTCTTGTAGCTGTAGAAGTAAATGGTTAGTATCCTTTAAGTATGTAGGAATCGCCATGAGGAGTGGTCTTAATAACCAGTCAGTGTATTTTGAGATGTATTTGGTCGCTGAGCCGATCCCCGCCACGATAGGTCGGCAGGGGGTCGGCTCAGCGACTTATGTATCTTAGGAAGATAATACCATTTGGGATATTTAGGAGCATTTGGAAGTACTTTTTCCACAGTTTTTTCTGATATAATATCTCTTTCCACAAAAGACCTGAGTAAGGAGCGCAATTTATCCATGACTTTGGGGGTGGGATTACTTAATAATTTACAATATGTAGTTACATTACTACAGATGTAGCCATCCTTACCATGATCGCGTTAACGCATCCCAGCGTCACTGTAACTTTTCCCCGTCAAAGATACTTTAACGTGATAAAGGAAATTCTAGGTTTTTACTTGTAATGCTCACATTTCATGGAGCAATGTAAAAAATACAGTACCGAGGAATCTACGGGTTTTCCAACCTAAGAGCAGTGAACAGTTTCTGAGTTGGCGGCAATTTCAAATCCTTTTCTGGAGGTAGAGTACAGTATGTGAAATGTACTCAGCCATGTGTCAGTCTTGCTATTGAGATCCATGGAAATTGACATTCATTAACTGCAATTGATTTGCAGCCTGTGTGTAGGGAGGATGATGGGAGTTGTAGTTAGTTCTTAATTACCTTCTTCAGAGTTGCAGATCGTTTTGCACAGTGTTTTATTTCCTCTCTGGAGGAAATAATTAAAAACTACTACTGCCCCCATTCTCTCTATGCACAGACTGTAAATCAAGTGCAGTTAATGAACGTCATATTTCAAAGTTCTGAATAGCAAGGCTTTTTTTTTTGTCCATAGGGATCATTGGTGATGGGTACAAATCTTACTAAATCTGGCCATTGGTTCCAATTGCGGCAGTGGCGCGATGGCTAAAGTGACTGCTGCTAGATCTGAGAGGTTGTGGGTTCGAATCCTGGCAAGGTTTATTGATGAAAGTAACTCCTGAAACAACAAATCAATCACAATAATTCTTTAAGTGGTGAGAATTAATTAGAAAGTTATTAATTATAAAGAAATAATTAAAAAATAAACATTCAATCATTTTTAATTTAATGTTATCACATGTAAATCCACCTACGTTGTTTATATGATTTACTGTAGTTGTAATTATTTTTATATTGGCAAAACTATCAGACTATTGCAAATCAGGTTTCGAGAGCATGTAACTTCAAGAATTCTAACACTTCCTGATACACTAAATTAAGGGAAATAGCAGTATATGAGCATTTGCCATAATTAATGTACATTGGAAAATTGTATAACTTTCCATAAGTAATAACATATAAAAAAATAATTTTGGCCGGACTTCTCCTTTAAAGGAGAAGTCTGGCCAAAATAAATTTTTGAATACATAACGTAATAACTTTTCATAAGTAACAACATATCAAAAATTAATTTTGGCCGGACTTCTCCTTTAAGGCCAAAATCCACTGTGTCCTTATAGGGGTTAAAGTGACAACACATGGTTTTTGACATGGAAATCAGCAACCTATTTTTGTCTATCTAAAGTTTGATTGATAGAACAAGTTTGATTGATATCCAAGTTTGACTGATAGAACACATAGATATTTCTGCACTTTTCATTGTTGCTTGTATATTATAAGAAATTGTAGGCATGACTTTTTTATTGTATTTAGACAATATCACTAAGGTTCTACTATTGTAAACAATGTCTGTAATCATAATTATTTTTACATGCTCCTTTTGAGATGTTTTCCTGCTTTTGCCTACTTAATAAAATATTGTTCAAAAAAAAAAAAAAGAACACATAGATAAATTGATCCCCTAAAAGGACTTTCATAGAGGTCATTGAAAAGACACAATAAAAAGTACCCAGGGGTACATTGTATGACAATCTATGTGGAAGTGGCATGTATCTGAGCGTAGTAGTGGATGACAATATATGAGGAATCATACATTTTTGTCCAATTATTTCCTTCCTCAAAAATGTATTACTTTTGGTTCTTGTTCCGACTTTCAAGTAAACAAGTGCATATGGCAGTATAAAATTCGATATTTATAGCTAGTCATCTATGAAGTGCGACTTTTACTTTTTGTGCAAATTTGAGTGCACATCTACACAAGCTCTAAGCAATGGTATTTGTAGGTTTTTTATGTGCCATTGTGTAGGCTCGGTTCATACACAGTGAACTAAGAGCAAATAAGGTCGTAATTTTAAGTGAAAATAAAACAATGTGTGACTGAATGAAAAGAAAACGGCCATATTTTGCAAAGGCAGGTTATGAAGAATGGGCATGGCCATTATTCTATAGAGTGTGTGCACTGACAGCCAATTTCCCATAAACTTCAATGAAGCGTAATATTATATTGAAAGTATGGCCCTAGTTTACCTTTACTTTCCATGCTAGTTTTTGTAAGTTCTGCACACACTACACAAAAACTTAAGCCCCTATTACACTGCGCAATTCAGGGGAGCTAAGGATCTGACAGGTTGGCGCTCGTTTGTTTCTCGTTCCCTGCTCGCTGTAATGCTAAGTTTACACGGAGCGATAATTGGCCCAATCGTACGATTAACGATTTCGAAGTAACGATTTTTTTTTTTATAACAATCAGCGTTTAGATGGAACGATATATCGTACAGAAAATTTGTTTTGCGATCGCTTAAGCCTATCTCACACATAGGTAAAATCAGTGAACGACTGTTTACATGGAACGATCGGCGAATTTTTTTGCGAACGACGAACAACGATTTAAGAACATGTTAAAAGATCAAAATGAACGATTTATCGATTGTTCGCTGTGTTTACACATACGATTATCGTTCGAATTCGATAGTTATCGCAAAAATTCGCCCGATAATCGTTCCGTGTAAACGTAGCATAAGGGTCCATTTATACAGAAAGATTATCTGCCAAAGATTTGAAGCCAAAGCCAGGAATGGATTTGAAAAGAGGAGAGATTACAGTCTTTCCTTTATGCCCTGATCTCTGTTTATAGTCTGTTTCTGGCTTTGGCTTCAAATCTTTGGCAGATAATCTGTCTGTGTAAACGGAGGGTACGTTCACAGGGAGTAAAATAGGCGTAATTCCGCCTGCCTCAGTATGTCATATCATCTCGATGGGAGAGCGCGCGCTCCTCCGCAGCCGCCGCTCTCCACTCAAAGAAGTGACGTGTCACTTCTTTGAGCGGAAAGCGGCAGCTGCGGAGGAGCCCGCGCCCTCTCATTCACTCACAGCCGGACACCGAGCACGGCAGAATTCTGCCGTATTTGCTCAGTGTGAACATACCCTAAGAGCTTGTTAGAGCCGGCGTGTGTGGGTGTGTGGGGGGGTGGGTCGCGAGGAGCTGCCTGGGTGATCGTCTGAGCAGCCCATAGAACATAGCAGCGATCTGCAGCTGCGGCACCTATTCCACAGGGCGACGGCAGCATATTGCTGCTATCCTGATCGCTGATTTTTAAACATATGAAAGACAACAACCAGCGAACATCGAGCATGTCGGCTGCTCGTTGTCTTCTATTACACAAGACAATTGTCGGCCCTAGGGGTCCATTTACACAGAAAGATTTTCTGACAGATTATCTGCCAAAGATTTGAAGCCAAAGCCAGGAATGGATTTGAAAAGAGGAGAAATCTCAGGCTTTCCTTTATGACCTGACCTCTGTTTATAGTCTGTTTCTGACTTTGGCTTCAAATCTTTGGCAGATAATCTTTCTGTGTAAATGGACCCCAACAGTCGATAATCGCTTTATGTAATAGGGCCTTTAGATGGACAAGGCTGAGGGTACATATATTCCTTGTCTCCTGTATAGACTAGTACACCAGTACACAGACAGACTGCTATCCTCTGCTCCTCACTGACATCTTGATGAAGGTCCTTTTAGGGAGTGAATACTTTTGCAAAATAAACTATTTTTCTCTCAATAAAGATGGCTCTTCAGAGGGCTAGGCAGTGAAAATTACATCTGTCTCTATTCTATGACTTTCTGGCGAATTTTGTTCATATCAGGACAAGTATGATAAAGGGTTAAACGCTGCTGAAATCCATTCACTGATGCGTCCACAGACTTTCCCACCATGAGTAATGAAGAAGTCTCCCCACACTGTACACGTAACCCCAGAGGGGGAGAACGTGGTAAACTGGGAGAAGTGTGACGTCATCATTTCCTCCACAGTCACTACGGCTGCTGCATTCCCACAACGAAGATGTCGGCCATGTATCCGTTACGTAGGTTGTTCATCCCTATCACGTAGCCCGTAACCACGTGACTTGACGACACGGAAGCCGTGTAGCTTCACGACGGTGGACAGCTAGTGAGGGGCGCAGGTAAGCAGTGCCGGGGGCCTCAGCCTGCCGCTGTGTGTGAGGCGGGTCTCCTGCTGACAGGGGGCAATGCTGAGTGATCTGCTGTCGTCTCCCTGTAGTCTATGGCCTGAGCCGCGTTACTTTTACTATCACCGATACAGAGTCATGAGGAAGAGGGTTCGGCTGTGCGGCATGGCAGGATTATCCAGTCACAGCCCTATAGTAACCTTCTAGAGGGATATGGTTTCTCAAGGGTTCCCATCTGTTATTGTGTATTCCTTGTTATAAATTCCTTTATTATGCAGAGTACTGCTGACTGATCCTTTATAATGCAGGGTACCGCTGACTGATCCTTTATAACGCAGAGTACCGCTGACTGATCCTCCGTGACGCAGAGTACCGCTGACTGATCCTCCGTGACGCAGAGTACCGCTGACTGATCCTCCGTGACGCAGGGTACCGCTGGCTGATCCTCCGTGACGCAGGGTACCGCTGGCTGATCCTCCGTGACGCAGGGTACCGCTGGCTGATCCTCCGTGACGCAGGGTACCGCTGGCTGATCCTCCGTGACGCAGAGTACCGCTGGCTGATCCTCCGTGACGCAGAGTACCGCTGGCTGATCCTCCGTGACGCAGAGTACCGCTGGCTGATCCTCCGTGACGCAGAGTACCGCTGGCTGATCCTCCGTGACGCAGAGTACCGCTGGCTGATCCTCCGTGACGCAGAGTACCGCTGGCTGATCTTTTATAATAGGGATGGTCCGAACCTGCCGAGGTTCGGGTTCGTATGAACCCGAAAGCTCGGCAGCAGATTCCCGCTTTCTGCCCGCTCCGTGGAGCGGGCGGATACAGCGGGAGTAACGCCTGGAAAACTGGGATACAGCTGTGGCTGTGGCTGTATCCCAGTTTTCCAGGCGGTCCTCCCGCTGGATCAGCCCGCTCCACGGAGCGGGCAGACAGCGGGAATCATTACCGAGGTTCGTACGAACCCGAACCGAACTCTGTTCGGACCATCCCTAGTTTATAACGCAGAGTACTGCTGACTGATCCTTTATAACGCAGAGTACTGCTGACTGATCCTCCGTGACGCAGAGTACTGCTGACTGATCCTCCGTGACGCAGAGTACTGCTGACTGATCCTCCGTGACGCAGAGTACTGCTGACTGATCCTCCGTGACGCAGAGTACTGCTGACTGATCCTCCGTGACGCAGAGTACCGCTGACTGATCCTCCGTGACGCAGAGTACCGCTGACTGATCCTTTAGAACGCAGAATACCGCTGACTGATCCTTTAGAACGCAGAGTACCGCTGACTGATCCTTTAGAACGCAGAGTACCGCTGACTGATCCTTTAGAACGCAGAGTACCGCTGACTGATCCTTTAGAACGCAGAGTACCGCTGACTGATCCTTTAGAAAGCAGAGTACCGCTGACTGATCCTTTAGAAAGCAGAGTACCGCTGACTGATCCTTTAGAACGCAGAGTACCGCTGACTGATCCTTTAGAAAGCAGAGTACCGCTGACTGATCCTTTAGAAAGCAGAGTACCGCTGACTGATCCTTTAGAAAGCAGAGTACCGCTGACTGATCCTTTAGAAAGCAGAGTACCGCTGACTGATCCTTTAGAAAGCAGAGTACCGCTGACTGATCCTTTAGAAAGCAGAGTACCGCTGACTGATCCTTTAGAAAGCAGAGTACCGCTGACTGATCCTTTAGAAAGCAGAGTACCGCTGACTGATCCTTTAGAACGCAGAGTACCGCTGACTGATCCTTTAGAAAGCAGAGTACCGCTGACTGATCCTTTAGAACGCAGAGTACCGCTGACTGATCCTTTAGAACGCAGAGTACCGCTGACTGATCCTTTAGAACGCAGAGTACCGCTGACTGATCCTTTAGAACGCAGAGTACCGCTGACTGATCCTTTAGAACGCAGAGTACCGCTGACTGATCCTTTAGAACGCAGAGTACCGCTGACTGATCCTTTAGAACGCAGAGTACCGCTGACTGATCCTTTAGAACGCAGAGTACCGCTGACTGATCCTTTAGAACGCAGAGTACCGCTGACTGATCCTTTAGAACGCAGAGTACCGCTGACTGATCCTTTAGAACGCAGAGTACCGCTGACTGATCCTTTAGAACGCAGAGTACCGCTGACTGATCCTTTAGAACGCAGAGTACCGCTGACTGATCCTTTAGAACGCAGAGTACCGCTGACTGATCCTTTAGAACGCAGAGTACCGCTGACTGATCCTTTAGAACGCAGAGTACCGCTGACTGATCCTTTAGAACGCAGAGTACCGCTGACTGATCCTTTAGAACGCAGAGTACCGCTGACTGATCCTTTAGAACGCAGAGTACCGCTGACTGATCCTTTAGAACGCAGAGTACCGCTGACTGATCCTTTAGAACGCAGAGTACCGCTGACTGATCCTTTAGAACGCAGAGTACCGCTGACTGATCCTTTAGAACGCAGAGTACCGCTGACTGATCCTTTAGAACGCAGAGTACCGCTGACTGATCCTTTAGAACGCAGAGTACCGCTGACTGATCCTTTAGAACGCAGAGTACCGCTGACTGATCCTTTAGAACGCAGAGTACCGCTGACTGATCCTTTAGAACGCAGAGTACCGCTGACTGATCCTTTAGAACGCAGAGTACCGCTGACTGATCCTTTAGAACGCAGAGTACCGCTGACTGATCCTTTAGAACGCAGAGTACCGCTGACTGATCCTTTAGAACGCAGAGTACCGCTGACTGATCCTCCGTGACGCAGAGTACCGCTGACTGATCCTCCGTGACGCAGAGTACCGCTGGCTGATCCTCCGTGACGCAGAGTACCGCTGGCTGATCCACCGTGACGCAGAGTACCGCTGGCTGATCCACCGTGACGCAGAGTACCGCTGGCTGATCCTCCGTGACGCAGAGTACCGCTGACTGGTCCTGCATTGTGTACTCCAGTAGGGTACGTTCACACTACCGAATCCATGCGGACATGTAAATCCTTTGGGCGGATGGCAGATTCTACCTGCAAATATCATTGAGTCTATGGAAGGTTCAGGACTTCAAGTGGAGACCACCTGGAGGAATCCGTTTGAAGTCTCAGTGTGGATTCCGCAGTGTGAACGTACCCTAATACTGAGTACTGCTGACTGATCCTCCATTGTATAGTCCATGATACTGAGTACTATTGACTGATCCTCCACTGTGTAGTCCATAATACTCACTACTACTGACTGATCCTCCACTGTGTAGTCCATAATACTCACTACTACTGACTAATCCTCCACTGTGTAGTCCATAATACTCACTACTACTGACTGATCCTCCATTGTGTAGTCCATGATACTGAGTACTATTGACTTATCCTCTACTACTCCCATCCTGAGTAGTGGTGACTGATCTTCCACTGTGTGCTTACTGTGGACTGATCCTCCACTGTGTAGTCCATAATACTCACTACTACTGACTGATCCTCCACTGTGTAGTCCATAATACTCACTACTACTGACTGATCCTCCACTGTGTAGTCCATAATACTCACTACTACTCACTGATCCTTCACTGTGCAGTCCATAATACTCACTGCTACTGACTGATCCTCTACTGGGTATTCCATTGCTGACTGACCCTTTACTGTGTAATGTTCACTGTACAGCTTTGTTCTTATGTAACATATGAATTATGTTAAATAAAAAAGCTTTTGCTGTTTATTGTCTAGCTAACCAGCCAATATATATCATCCAGCTAGTATTTCCTTACCAAGTTATTTATTTGGATCTGAGAATCCCTGGAATCCTTTCCTTCAGTTTGGTCATGTGACCTCCTGGAAACTACATATGCTGTTGTGCCCTCAATTGGGATCACCTTCTCAGCTACTCGAGCCTCTTGAATGGTGGAACTACTTTGAGTGTTCCACAAATTTTCCATGCCTTTTGTGTCAAAATCCACATTGTCATTGTTTTCAGTGGAAGACGGGGAACTGTACAAGGACAACATGATGTGTCTGTTGAATCATGTTGTGGCACTCTCATTGAAGTCACACACACACACACACACACACGCACAAAACCCCAGCTCAGCCACTTCACATACTAGGTATGGGCGGGTTCACACTACGGAATTCTCGTGGATAAACTCTGCGGAATTCCGCTGTCTGTCTGCGCGCACGTCCGCATGCCTTTCCGCTGGCTCCATAGACACCATTCTATGGGCCGGCGTATTCCACTATCTGCCGAAAGAAGTGACATGTCCCTTCTTTCGGCGGATAGCGGAAAACGCCGGCCCATATAATGGTGTCTATGGAGCCGGCGCAAAGGCGCATGGACAGCCGACGGAATTCCGTGGACATTATCCGTGAGAATTCCTCAGTATGAAACCACCCTTAGCCTATTTTATGTTGAGAACTTTTTGCCACACAATGTTTCCATAGCCTAACATTCACATGAATGCAAGGTACAGGGTTTGCCAGCAGATCAGTAGCCAGGGCATTACGTTGGCTCTACCAGCTTGCCTTCTTAATGTGTTTTCTAGTGTCATTTTCTCTGCAGATAAACTACACACACTCACATGGCCATCCACATGTAAAAGAAAATATGATCCATCAGACCACACCAATAACATTGTGGCTTTTGCAAAGCCAGTTGTGGGTATTAGAAAAATATTAGTATAAAGCACAGTCTAATGCTGCACCAATGTTAGATTGGCTCTACAAACTGCATGTGTGGATGCAGCCTAATAAGGACTTATCTAACTTATTTTTTTTGCTTGTCTTTTCCAGGATTAATAAGAAGCCGTCTGACCTGGCAAGATGCAGAGCACCGCAAATTATCTCTGGCTCCTCTCTGATATTCTGGGCCAAGGAGCCACTGCCAATGTGTTCCGTGGACGCAATAAGGTGGAATTTGTTAATGAAAAATACTATATATATACAATTATAAAATTAGGCATCTTTATTTTTTAAATAAAAAATATTCCAGATGTAGCTTGTTTGGTATGTTGTTATTATATAATATTATTATATTGTGGTGTTATTATTAAAAAAATATGTAAATTAAAAATAAAAAAAAATAAATAGTTTTGAGCTGTAGTTTTGAATCTGCCTGGTTCCCTGTCACTGTTTTTGGCTTCTTTCTAGTAGCTGTGACATGCTGTCCACAAAGGAACTGTTCACACAGCCAGTCGCTTTCCACAGCGGTGACCAGCCTCTGACAGTGATTGGCTGAGTAGGTAGTTCTTGAATGGTGGCAGCAGCAGGCAATTGGGAGTGCTATTTATTTTTATCACAACAAAAAACAAATATTGAAAAATTGAGCTGCAGGAATATCCCTTTAATGATATGGTCCAGTAAGGTAGCAGTACTATACACGTATAGTCCTGTATGCATCTTACCTGTCACTGGTCTCTAGGAAAGAGGACTAAATGTTCTCATCACTTCCTGCAGGCTATGTTTGTATACTGGTGTTTTTTTATCCAGTTATAAGGTATACTCACATGGCTTAAAAACCTAGATGAAGGATCCACGTCAAAATACGTTCTGAATCTTGAGAGTGATTTTGGTGTTTTTTTAAATTTGGTTTCTATTAAAGATGAGTGCAACTCGAGCATGCTTTGGCCTGTCCAAACCAGAGTGTATGGCATTGGATGCAGCTCTAAGGCTCCCTGGATAACATGGATCCAGCAATAGGCTCTATAGTTTTAAAGGGGTTATCCAGCGCTACAAAAACATGGCCACTTCCCCCCTACTGTTGTCTCCAGTTTGGGTGGGGTTTTAAAACTCAGTTCCATTGAAGTAAATGGAGCTTAAAGGGGTTATCCAGCGCTACAAAAACATGGCCACTTTTCCCCCTACTGTTGTCTCCAGTTCAGGTGCGGTTTGCAATTAAGCTCCATTTACTTCAATGGAACTGAGTTTCAAAACCCCACCCAAACTGTGTCAACAGTAGGGGGAAAGTGGCCATGTTTTTGTAGCGCTGGATAACCCCTTTAATTGCAAACTGCACCTGAACTGCAGTCTCTGGAGACAACAGTAGGGGGAAAAATGGCCATGTTTTTGTAGCGCTGGATAACCCCTTTAATTATGTTTGTTGAGATGAGATATGGTATGTTTACACACACAGATTTATGTGACAGATTTTTGAAGCCAAAGCCAGGAATGGATTTGAAAAGAGGAGAAATCTCAGTCTTTTCTTTATAACCTGCTCTCGGTTTATAGTCTGTTCCTGGATTTGGCTTCTAAGATCAGGTCAGATAAATCTCTCGCATCACGCATCAATAGGCATACCCCTTCAAATTGTCAATTCCAGGTGAGGGATGCAAGGGTTAACAAGCTGCAGGCTATTGCCACTGAGTGACCTATTGGTGTGTTTAGACAGAGAGATTTATCTGACAGATTTTTGAAGCCAAAGCCAAGAACAGACTATAAACAGAGAACCTTCCTTATTTTGCTTTAAATCTGTCAGATAAATCTTTCTGTGTAAACACAACCTAACAGACTTGTATCTAATTGATGAAAATGTCAGACATTCCCTTTTGAACAAGCGTTTTCTTGTGTTGTGTGCATTGTTTATGTCACTGTTTGGCAATTATACAGTTAATATTATGGAATAGACTTATAATAATGGCATTGAGCCATGGTTGGAGGCGATTAAATTTATTTTACTGTACTTAAATAAGTAATATATGATATGATATGAAGAGGAGTTTTGGCTCCAAATTATTAATAATCTTACAAAGATAACTCTGTACAATACCATACTTAAGAATAAACAAATGACAAGGCATTGCCATTTTCTGATATGGAATTGTATATATTGTGGAAACCCTGATGTTTAAATTAATTTTGTCGCTATGTTTTATTATAGAAAACAGGGGATCTGTATGCTGTAAAAGTGTTTAACAATCTTAGTTTCCTTCGTCCTGCGGATGTCCAAACAAGGGAATTTGAGGTGCTAAAAAAGCTCAACCACAAGAACATTGTTAAACTCTTTGCAATTGAAGAAGAGGTAATATTTGTTTGTTTGAGTCAGCTTTGAAAGGCCCTAGTTGCCTTTTTTGTCTTCATATTCACATAAATGATTTATGATGTGTACATGCCATTTGGTTTTACTTGATTATGTTTTACTGTTTTTCGGCTGATAATCTTCCTGTATAATAGAGCACAATGATCAACGATGTCAGCTGATCGTTGTAGTCGTTTGTCTTTCAACTTGTGGAAAGACAAACGACTTAAAAAGCAACGATCAGCTGCCGTCGCTTCTTGGAATAGGAGCGCTGGCAGCAGACCGCTGCTATATGTTATGGGCTGCCCAGACGATCTAGCGACCACCTGGACATCCCCCCCCCCCCCCCCCCCCCCCCGACTCTCACCCGCTGACTGCCGCTGCATGCAATAGCGGCGGCAGCAAGCAGGGAACGAGGAGCAAACGAGCACTGACAGGTTTCTGCTTTTTATTATTTTTCTCTGTAAGCACATAAAAATAGTGTTAAAAAGGTATTCCACACAGTTGTGGAACTGAGCAAAACAAAAACAGCACACTTGCTTGTCCTTATTTCTCACAACGTCTGGTGCCCACTGCTTCCTTTCTTCCTTCCTTCTTCCAGTGAGGTGTCGTCCTCTAGCAAATGCCTCCTTAGCCAGTGACTGGGCACAGAGCTGATGGGCCTTAGCCAGTCAATTGCTGAGCGAGCATTTGCAGTAGTTACAAAACATTACAGGAAGCAGGGGGCATCAGGAGCCATTCATTGCATTGGGATGTACAGAGTATTGCACATGAGTTTTTTTGTGTTTATCTTTTTTTTTTTTTTTTTATTATTATTATTATTATTATTATTATTATTATTATTTTTAAGGTACCCTGAGTCCACCAAGATACCCCTTTTAGTTAGTAATATGCTTCATTTGGTAGTATTTGGGCAACCCATTAAACATTTTCCCTTCCATACACTGCCTCATACATAAAATGGTTAACCCCAATGTTTTGTGATAAGTCCTTAAATATGGTGTATTTAGGATAGATCTGCATATGTTAGTTTAGTGGTTTTAAAACCAGCACATTTGATGATCCTTTTTTGTCACAATTAGTGCTGGAATTGTTGGACTGAAAAAAGCAACCAAAATAGTAGTTTACTCTTTGATGGCCTATGCCGTAATAGTATTGCATAGCCAGGGGTCTTCAGAGAACCTGCATTCTGATAATGTGAGCACTGTCAGATAATGTCAGTGAACCAACATGAACACTGGCAGCACCACAGCTGATATCCTACCATAACTGCCAGGATTGGATATAACTATGATTCCAGCTATTTAAAGGGGAACTGACAGCATGTATATGCATATATCAGTGCTGCCAGTTTCCCATTGCTGATCATACCAGAATTGCATACTTGCCTTCCACTCTGCTCTGTAATCTGGCAAGTTCATGAAAAATAATCTTTATCCCATGCTGACAGTGTCACAGAGTTGTGTCTGTGACACTGTCAGCACCCGGCCCGCTCTCCGGCTGATGCTGTATCTTGACAGCGGGGCCAGCCTGAAGATACAGCGATGGCCGAAGAGCAGGGCAGGCTAAGTTTGTGTGGGGCGGGCGCTGACAGTGTCACAGGTTTACCTCTGTGACACTGTCAGCCCAGAATAAAGCTTTTGATGAACTCGGCGAATCACAGAGTGGCGTGGAAGGTAAGTATGTTCTACTGTGTGAATGGCAAAGAGAAAACTGACAGCATAAATATGCATATCTCCGCGTTGCCAATTTCCCTTTAACCCATTAGATGCATGCATCTAAGCGATTTGACAGGTGAAAGGCAGCACCCTACAAACTCATGGCATGACATAATAGATTGCCTGTCAGCTTTACACTGATAGGCAATAATTCTTTGGAATACAGATTATATTGCAATGTAAAGTCATCTAGTTGGGTTTACAAAAAAGCATGCTTTATAACAGCTGTGTTATAGAAGCCCTGTAATATGTAACTTTGCTTTATGTTTTATAAATCTCTCCCACTGTTGCCTGTGATCTTTGACAAGTCCCCGTGTGAACTAGTCTGCAGTTTCCAGGTATTTATACTATGATTGAAAGGGATATAGCACATTTTACTTTGCATTTTTTCATTCCAGATGTCAAGTCGACATAAAGTGCTGGTTATGGAGTTTTGCCCGTGTGCAAGCTTGTACTCTGTACTCGAAGAACCCTCAAATGCATATGGATTACCAGAGTCAGAGTTTCTTATCGTTTCACAGGATGTTGGTATGTCACTTGTTGTCTTTAAACATTTCACATCATTTAACGTACCAGCATGGATTGATAGATTGCAGTAGTGCTAACCTTTAACTAACTGTGTTAAAAATATTCATAGAAACAGATCGTTCAGCTTTGTTGAGCTAAATGTTCACAGAAAATGGCTGACACATCCAATGAATATTCAGATGTTTTAACTGATCCTGACATATTAGGAAGTAGCATGGCACTGGATGAATGCCGTGAATTGTGCCTGTCAGGGTAAAATGGACAGACAGCTTATTAGGCTCTGTCTCTAAAGGGTCTAATGGGTGTACAGAAGTGGGAGAGCTGGGTGGCTTCATCAAATTTCCAGCTGCCATGGAAACATATTTGTCCCCAACAAAATGTATCCTCATTCTTCTTAATAGACTTGGTGCAATAAAAGTATATTTGTCTTCCATATTAGCAAGATGCATGAATTACACATATCAACCAGTTCAATGCTGACTCTTTTCCCCCATCCTAGTGGCAGGAATGAACCACCTTAGAGAAAATGGAATAATACACCGAGATATAAAACCAGGAAATATTATGCGTGTCATTGGTGAAGATGGGCAGTCAGTTTATAAATTGACTGACTTTGGCGCAGCCAGAGAATTGGAAGACGATGAGCAGTTTGTTTCTCTGTATGGCACCGAAGAATATTTGGTAATTATTGCGCATTTTCTTTGATAAATGATCCACCTTTGCACAGTGTGGCCACATTCATGCATTAAGATTTGTAAGCAAAAATTAGGAGCAGGTTCAAAATGTTGAAGGGGACACAAGCTTTGGTTCACTTGGTAGTTTGCTTTGGATCATTGTCTTGCTGGAAAGTCAGTTGATCACCTAGTTATAACTTGTCAACAGAACGCATCACATTGCTGTTTTAGGCTCGGTTCACACGTTGTAAGAGTGCGGCTGTATGTGCGGCTGTAATTGTGCGGCGGTATTTTTGATGGTTCGTGTGTATGCTGGGAAGTATAGGATATGCGGCTGCACAGTGCACACTATCTCTGAATCTACGGCCCTATCGTAAACGGACCCGTAAAAAATGAACAAGACCATTGTTTGCGGCTGAATATGCGGCCGTGGATTGACAGGCGGTCCGTACGGAGTACTTCAAAAATAGCCGGCAATGATGCCGAATGCCGATGCCTCTAATAGTTAATATATTAAATTAATCAAACACATTTTCTTTGTAATCAAGACACTTTCGTTAATCAATAATTTATTTCTAACGAATCCATCATTTTGCAATTAAATATACTGTTAAAAAAAATATATATATAAATAAATGTATATTTATCTATATATTTATTTTTTGACAGTATATTGAATTGCACAATGATGGATTCGTTAGAAATAAATTATTGACCAACGAAACTGAATTTATTTCAACGAAAATGTGTTTTCTTAATTAAATATTAATTAGTACAGGAAGCTCTATAAGCCGTTAATTCATATGCCGGCAATAGAGCATTCTGTACTAATCATCACTTTACTTTAATGAAAACATCAAATGTTTCTTCTAATTATGTTATGACAATAGCATTATTAGAAGAAACATTTAGAATTATATGTGCGCTCAGCTGATTGGCTGTTCGGCTGAGCGCACATATAATGAGCCGGTCCGCAGTACAGTGACTTCATTGTGCTGCGGACCAGCGAAGAGGACACATCGGGGTGAGTATAGAGCTCTCCCCACCCCCTCCCCGGCACTGCACCCCTCCCAGCAAGGAAGGGGGGTCACTTAACCCCTTCCTTGCTGGGATGGGTGCAGTCTGACATCAGTCTGGCCCCCAGGGGGTTAAGGGGGATGCAATACATCCTCCCTTAACCCCTTGGGGGCCAGACTGTAAGCAGTGATCTGTAAAGATGCTGCATACTGTAAGGAGCACAACACCGCTCACAATGATGGGTGTTGTGCTCCTGTTTGTGTGTTTTTTGTGTGTTTCTCCCTTTTTGTTTTTCAGATATCGGTATCCTGGGGATTACGTCGGATTCCATGGACTACGTCGATGACCAGCGTTTTTTTACTGTTTTTTTAAATAAAATGGTCAATGAGGGGTGTGGGGGTGTTTTTATTTGAATAAAAAAATTTGTAAACTTGTGTCTTGTCTTTATTTCTTTACTTTATAGACTTAGTAGTGGAAGCCGTCTAATAGACGGAATCCATTACTAAGTCGGGGCCTAGTGTTAGCCGGTATAAAATGGCTAACACTAACCCCCTATTATTACCCCAGTACCCAATGCCACCAGGGGTACTGGGAAGAGCCGGGTGCCAGTGGTCCCGGAGCGTCAAAATTGGCGCTCCTGGACCGGGCGGCAGCAGGCTGGTAAGATTTAGGCTGGGGAGGGCCTAAACCAATGGCTCTTCCCACCCTGGTGTTACCAGGCTGCTGTCGTTTGGTTTTTAACCCGGCTGGTTATAAAAATAGGGGGGACCCTATGCGTTTTTTTTTAATTATTTATTTATTTAAAAAAAAAAAAACGCATAGGGTCCCCCCTATTTTTATAACCAGCCGGGTTAAAAACCAAACGACAGCAGCCTGGTAACACCAGGGTGGGAAGAGCCATTGGTTTAGGCCCTCCCCAGCCTAAATCTTACCAGCCTGCTGCCGCCCGGTCCAGGAGCGCCAATTTTGACGCTCCGGGACCACTGGCACCCGGCTCTTCCCAGTACCCCTGGTGGCATTGGGTACTGGGGTAATAATAGGGGGTTAGTGTTAGCCATTTTATACCGGCTAACACTAGGCCCCGACTTAGTAATGGATTCCGTCTATTAGACGGCTTCCACTACTAAGTCTATAAAGTAAAGAAATAAAGACAAGACACAAGTTTACAAATTTTTTTATTCAAATAAAAACACCCCCACACCCCTCATTGACCATTTTATTTAAAAAAAACAGTAAAAAAACGCTGGTCATCGACGTAGTCCACGGAATCCGACGTAATCCCCAGGATACCGATATCTGAAAAACAAAAAGGGAGAAACACACAAAAAACACACAAACAGGAGCACAACACCCATCATTGTGAGCGGTGTTGTGCTCCTTACAGTATGCAGCATCTTTACAGATCGCTGCTTACAGTCTGGCCCCCAAGGGGTTAAG